>NC_089509.1:45682932-45984108 GCF_036850995.1 Saccopteryx leptura | reverse complement strand
ATGTGTCCATGTCTCTGTTTCTCTTTTGCTCATCAGTTTATTTTGTTGATTAGATTCCACTTATAAGTGAGATCATATGGTATTTGTCTTTCTCTGACTGGCTTATTTCACTTAGCATAATAAATATTCTCCTTTATAACACGGGCCAACAAACTTTTATTCGAAATTTTAAATTGCCAAAAAGTTTCAGAATTCAGAATATTTCAGATTTGTAAAAGGTAATAATGCATATATATTAAATTGTGCAGTAGCTGCAGTGGGGCCTGGGACAGACAGTACCACATAATGAAACAATTGAGAGAATAAATATTTTCTCATATCAGTTCATGTAAATTTTTGCTGCCAAATGAATTACAGAAAAAAACAAAAACCTTGTGGTTTTCAGAGCTTTTTCATTTGGGATTGTAAATAAAGCATTTTTAGTGTCTATTTTAAAAACCCTACCAAAGGACTAATCAAAGGACCAATTTTGTTTTACAAATGTCAGATTGTATTAAAGAATTTTCAGGAAAATGACTAAATCTTGGTGGGGAAGTGGTGTCCAACTTAAATGTAGGAGAAATGACAGAAATACAGAGAAAGCTTTTGAACAGACATTGGTAGTTTTCAAGAAAAATTGCCCCCATTCACCTGAGAACCAATGAATCAATCCTGTGGGAGAAGAGAAATCTACTCTGATAGCAAACCATAAGGAGTCTGTATTTGAGATGCGGTTAATAAAATTGCATATAAAATTCAGACGGTGCAACTCTATCAGAGAACTGTGACAGCACTCCACGGAACATATCCTAACGTGCCCATTTATTACTTTGCTTTTTATGTGTAAGGCCAGGAGCCACCATCATGGCCACTCACATGCAGGATCGTATGAGATTCGGACAGATGGTAATGAAACAATGGAGCCAAGAACTGGTGGGCCATTAGCTTTAATCTTAGCTTGCACCTGGCGGGCAAGTAAAAACACACTGGGCTCCAAAACCCACTCATTCAGTGTTCACAAAGCTACTGACTTATCCTAGTGTCCTAGAATCAAAGGTTTCTAGCTTACCAGATTCATTGTCCTTTATTCCCCATCTCCTTCTCTCTGCACAAACTCTGCACAAACTGGCTTTTCCTTCAGCACTCCGCCATCTTGGCTGCTTCTCCTGGCCTCATCCATGTGGCCTTTTTCTGCTCTCTCCTCTCCTCAACATGGCCTTTCTCTGCTCTCTCCTCTAATACTAATCTCAGGAACTGAGAGCACAAGCTCCTGGTCTGCCCCACTTTATAGTATAGAAATCAAAACCTTTAATCCAATATACAAATAAGGAAGTCTCTGATACAAAGTCACTTATCTGAGGCATAATGGGATTCCTCATGAAAGTGCACCACCCCACATCAAAAAGGGTGGGAAAGGCTTAGTCCTAAAACCAAGCCCCAGGCTACAAGGATCCTGCCTGCCCACAGCCCGCCCCCAACACACATTAATATCACCTGGGCGATGGCTTCCACATGGGCAGCACCATCTTTAACAAAGTGAGCATAATATATTTTATCTGCCCAACATTATGGATTGCAGAATTATCCAGAAAAATCTATGCTTAAATATGAATACATTCTTGATCATTTAAGTATATCAAGCTAACTCCAAAAGACCTCGAAAGAGAAAGAAGTGAAAATGATTGCTGCTGGAAGTGGGCTTGTGGAAAGTGGACATGGGGAAGGGGCAGAGGGAGTTCTATCTGCGCTTTTCTGTCTCATCTGATTTGTAATGTGTATGAAAAAAAAAAGAAAAAAAATTTTAATATATCAAGATGTGGCCACTAATTTAACCTGACAGGCTCAGGGAAAGACTACACAATGGTCTGGCGACCTCAGGCAACTAAGGTAAACACAGGACGGTCAGAATCAAACCTTTCTAACTAAAAGCAGTTCATGGTGGGTAGTCAGGTCCTAGGGAAGAATTTTCTCTAAACAAAGGTAATGTTTGCTTGTACTCAAATCTGTCTGCTGTCTTGTGCATCTATGATAATGTACCTGATAACATGCTTTTAGAACATAGGAGAGTCAGACATCCCACCTGAGCAAAGCCAGGGGACGCCTTATTGTTATGGTTATGTAAACCATTAACTGTTAACTGTCTTGTTCCCACCTATGTAAAGGAGTTTCAGCATATACTGCTTTTACTTTTTATCCAATCCCAGAGATTCCCCCCACCCAGGCTTTGCTTCCTCCCGCCTCCCTAATCTATCACCAATCAATTTCATGAACCCCTTACATCTTCCCCTTTGGTTCTGACGTATAAAATAAGTGGTGAAACTGCCATTTTCCTGAGCACTTTCTCAATCTGTTGAGACTTTGCTTCCCAGCAATTGTCTACAGTTTGGCTCAAATGAACTCATAAAAATTCTTACAGGTTTGGAAGTTTTTTTACGTTGACAGTAACTAGCTGAATATATCAACTTAATTAAATAATTTAATTACTGTTCTAAAATATTTAGACTTTAAATGAAATGTCTCTGAGCTGTGTAGAGTGCTTAATATATGGAAAATAAATACATGCTTTTCTACTTTATAAACAGCAACTTAAAATTAAGTTTAAGAAAATCGATTTAAGTTGAGTTGCTTCAACTTCTAGTTCTAGATGACCTAGCATAGACATTTTTACCCCTGCTGTTCTCTCTGAAACCAACCTAAACAACAAGAAGAATGGGAAACACAAAGACTTTGTCTCCAACGAAGCTATAGAATAACCACAACTTCAGACCACAGACTATGAAAACCAGTTGCCACAAACAGCAGATGCCAGACCAAATTAAAAGAGGTCAGGAAAAAAGACACCAAACTGGCAGGTCGTGTCCAGTCAGCCAAATCCCCCAAAGCAGCATATGGCCCTGAAGGGGGATTCCTCATGCAACAGCAAATTCTTGCAGTTTGCCCAGGAACATCTCTGATGCCTGCTCTGACCTGCTAGCAGTAGAGGATGTGTAGCTGTGTGAGAAATGCTGACTCATGACATTTATGCAAGAACTCTACAGTGTGATAGGAAGGAAAAGAGATGATAAGAAGCCAGCTGATTTTGTAGCAGGTGATCACAGAATGTTTTATTTCTTTTTATAAGCACTTAGTTGTTACTCTTTGTCAGGAACTGTTTGAGGTATCTTACAAATTTTAATTCAATCCTGATAGCTCTGTGAGGTAGGTATAATTATTATCACCACCCATGAGTTACTGAGGCACTGAGAACATAAGTGCCTGGCCCAAGGCCACAGCTTGGACATGGCAGAGCCTAAAATCAGACGAAGCAGAATGCCTCCATGGTTCACGCTCATAACCGCTGAGTTATCATGCCTCAGTGAAGAGAAATAGGAATGAGTGAAAAAATGAAAGAAGGAATGAAGGAAAGAAAAAGCATCACACCTAAATATCTTGTCATTATTAGGAAGAAGGCCAACCTGTTCAGCCAAGGAGGCCACAAAGAGTGTTAAAACTACTGGGAAGAGATGTTCACAGGCTAAGTCCTTAACAGAGAGTTCCAGAAAGTGTTCTGAGACTCACTGTTACCTAGGCTTAGTCCCCTAAATTGGGTCCCTTTCCTTCAAGTTATTGAAGTCATACTATTTATAGACAGATGATACTCTTCCAAAGATGAATAATAATCAGAAATGGAACCATGGGACCAATAAGGAAGAACAGAACAGAAAAAGGATGATTGATTAGACTGCAGAAAGACAGGTAATATGAGCAGCTGAAAGAAAGTAAAACAAATACAGAAAATAAGCAGAACAAAAACATAGACTTAATAGTGCTTAAAACAGAGTCAAAGATATAAAGGAAAAAAAATCTAAATCACTCACATGCACATACATAGGCACACACATATACCCAACATGTCCTGTATTACACTGGGCTTCACTGTGAGGTTAGGGAGACATCACACTATCTCAGAAGCAACTAACACCCATAGGCCAGTGTGCTAAGGAAAAAGTTAGCAAAGACTCTAAGATTTCTCAGATTACTGTGACCTCAGCTTAGTCTTCTGGCTTGTCCCCTACATGTCTCTTAAAAATAGTTTATTCAGAAAGAATTCCCCTCATTTAGATATCAGTGATCTTTAAAAACAGAATCAGTTTAGAATCTGTAAAAAAAAATTAAAGTAAAAGGTAACAGAACCAGATTAAAAAAAACATTCGCACAAACTTTTACCATAAAATTAGCTAAAGAGTTCTCTGTTAAATCAGAGAATTTAGGAAAAACAATGGTCTTTATGTAATAAAAAGTCAAAGCAGATAGCTAACATTTTCTGAGTGATTATTAACTTCCAGGCACCACTCTAAGTAAACTATTTATTTATTTATTTACTTACTTACTTACTTTTTTTTTATTAAGTGAGAGGCAAGAAGACAACTAGACAGATTCCCGCATGCACCCCAACCAGGATCCACCTGGCAAGCCCCCAGCGGGTGATACTCTGCCTCTGGGGCTGCTGCTCCATTGCTCAGCAACAGAGCTATTTTAGCACCTAAGGTGAAGCCTGAAGCCATCCTCAGTGCCCGGGGCCAACTTTGCTCAAATCATTCCATCCATGGCTGTGAGAGAGGAAAAGAGAGAAATGAGGGGGCGGGGTGGAGAAGCAGATGGTCACCTCTGTGCACCTTGACTGGGAATCTAACTCAAGACTTCTACATGCCAACCAATGCTCTATTGCTAAGCCAACTGGCCAGGCCCTAAGTAAACTATTTAAACTTAAAAGATTCAAATGATATTTCGTGAGAGTCAAGGCAATAATAATAAAATCACCTAGAAGGGTTAAAAAAAATTAAAAAGGATAACTTTGGACATTTCCACAGCGGTCCTCAACTGTAGAAAACAACGAAGGAATGTCTACAAAGACCATAGGAAGAAACACCAGAGAAACAGTCATTTAAGTATAAGAACAGCAGCTATTTTCAAATACATATTTCAGAATATAGTTCATCTGAATCTTCTTATATAAATATAAAATTTTAAGAACAACTTCACTAACTAACAGATAAATGAAGAAAATGTGATCTTTAAATTGATTTGGTGTAGAACTAAGACAAAACAATGATGAAATTTCAAAATAAAATGTAAATGTTATGAACCAAGGTAATATAAAAATAACTTTACTCAAAAATCTACAAGCTGATAAGTAGAGATGACATCAGCTTTCATGGAAAAGGATCTCATTCAATTATATTGTTTGAAAACCAATGAAGCTGATATAGTACTCAGTGACAAAAGATTGAATGCATTTCCCCTAAGACTGGGAACAAACCAGAAAGTTCACTTTCACCATTCCTATGCAGTATTGCTATATTGTCCTAACCAGAGCAATAAGGCATAGGAAAGAAATATAAGGCATGCAAACTGTTTTTATTCCTAGTCTATATTACCCTCATCCCATAATTGGCAAAAAGCTGAAAACTGTGAAACATTGATAAAGGAAATCAAGATGTAATAAATGGTTAGATATTCTATGTTCATGAATTAGCAGATTTAATATCAATATGATGTCATTTCTACCCAAATTCATCTGTAGTTTCAGTGCAATTACCAGTAAAAACTACAGAAGACATTTTCACAGAAATCAACAAATTGATTCTAAGTTTATATGGAAAATCGGAGGTCCTAGAATGGCCAAAATGATTCTGAAAAGAAAAATAAAGTTGAAAGACTCACAGTGTCTTATTGCAAGACTTATTATAAAGCTATTATGATCCACAAAGTGTGATATATACAAAAAGATAGACATATTGATAATAAGACAGAACAGAAAGTCTAGAAATAAGCCAATGTACTTCCAAGGTAATTCAGTGGAGAAAGGAGAGTCCTTTCAACAAATGTGCTGGAATGATCAGGCATCCATATGTTTATATAAAGATACTCAAAATGCAATAATAAGAAAAACAACCCAGTTTGTTTTAAATGAGAAGATTTAAATAAACCCTTTGCTAGAGAATGGCTCAAATGCCAAGCAAATATACAATCATATGTTCAATACTAGTAGTCACTCAGAAAGTTCAAATGAGAGCCTCGATTATATGTTATCACATATACTTAGAATGGTTAAAGTTTTAAAAGGTAACAACACCAAGGGCTGATGTTGGGCAGATAAAATGTATTATGCTCACTTTGTTAAAGAGGCCGTTGCCCAGGTGATATTAATGTGTGTTGAGAACCCTTGTAGCCTGGGGCTTGGTTTTGGGATTAAGCCTTTCCCACCCTTTTTGATGTAGGGTGGTACAATCCAATCATGCCTCAGAGAAGTGACTTTGTATTAGAGACTTCCCTATTTTGTATATTGGATTAAGGGTTTGGATTTCTACACTATAAAATGGGGACGAAGCGGGAGTTTGTGCTCTTGGTTCCTGAGATTATCATTAGAGGAGAGAACAGAGCAGAGAGCAGAAGGAGGCCACGTGGAAGAGGCCAGGAGAAGCAGCCAAGATGGTGGAGTGCTGAGTGAGATGCCAGTTTGTGTAGAGTTTGTATCTGGGATAAGGAAGGAGATGGGGAACTGAGGAGAATAAGGCTGGTGAGCTAGAAACCTTTGATTCTAGGAAACTCAGATAAATCAGTGGCTTTGTGAGCACTGAATGTGACTGGGTTTTGGAGCCCAGTGTGTATTTTTACTTGCCCGCCGGGTGCAAGCTAGAATTAAAGATGACAGCCCATCAGTTTTTGGCTCCGTTGTTTCTTTACCGACTGTCCGAATCCAATGTGAACCTGCATGGGCCAGGCTGCTGTGGTGGCCCTTGCCCTGCCTCCTGGCTTTACAGCTGAGGATGAAGCAAAGCACTGGTCTCTCATACATGTCTGTTGCAAATGTAAAATAGTATAGCTGCTTTGGAAAACAGATATTCTTATTAAGTTTAAATATACACTTAGGAATCTACTACCAAGTATGTATTTATCTAAGATAAATGAAAACATATGTCTACACAAACACCTGTGTGCAAATATTTAAAGCAGTTTTATTCATAATCCCTAAAAACTAGAAACAACCCAAATGTCTATTGACCTGGGAATAGATAAAGAAATTGTGACATATCCATACTGAGCAGCATAAAATAAGGAACTGCTGACACGTGCAACAGCGTGGATAAGTCTCAGAATTGTTACACCGAAAGAAATAAGGCAGACACTAAAGATTACGTAATGGGTTACCCAAATTATATGACATTCCTAAAAAGCAAAACTATAGAGATAAAATCAGATCAATGGTTGCCAGAGGCTGCAATGGAGTCAGAGGTTAATTACAAAGGCCTACAGGGGATTGTATGTTAGGATGGAAACATGGCATGATGGGAAAACTTTACTCTATGTTGATTGTGGTGATGGTTATATTATAGCATACATTTGTCAAAACTCAAAGAACTATACACTTAAAAAGCGTGGATTTTGCTATATGTAAATTATACCTCAATAAATTGGATGTTCAAAAAAGAAACCAATTTATATAATCATGTAAATGATGGTTATAAAGAAAATTGTATAATTAATTAAAATTAGATGTGTGGAAGCAGACATAAATTAATTTCCTTATTCATAGTAAGGAGGCATTAGGTAATGTCAGAAGTCAATAAATCAAAAAATGCAAGCTTAATTATGTTATGAAAATTTGTTGGATAACACTAAAGGGTTGTAAATACATGACAAAACTTCTGAACTTTCAGAAGAAAAACACACATACAAATTTAATTTTTAAGGTATTATATAGATAATTTAGCAAAATAGAAAATAAAGCAACAACAACAGAAATCATAAGAGATAAGAGAACTAAGACCAAACTATCTGCATAACAATATATGTAAATGAGATAAAGCCATCTATTAAAAGAAAAAATTCTCAAGTAGTTCAGAAAACCAAACTCAACTGTTAGTTGAATGCAAGAGATTCATATAAACCAAGGTTAAATACTCGACAGGTATACAAGGTAATTACCAAAAAATTATCAAGATCAAAAAACCAAGTTGAATTCACAGTACAGCAAAAAGCATTCAATACGACAAATATGTTTACTTCACAATGATAATAGATCTGTCATTGATCATTAATGTAAAAAATGTTAGCATGAAAATTCTTAAAGTGAAAAACTTTTAAGATACAAGGAGAAATAGAAATACAAAATTAAGAGGGGAAGTTCACTCATTCTCTCGATCCATGACAGATCAAGTAAACAGTGAATAAAGGAAAGATATAAGATCAAATTCCATATTTCATAAAATCTCTCTAGAATTTTTATTTTATTTTATTGTGTTTTTTATTGATTGATTTTAGTGAGAGAGAAAGGGAGGGAGAGAGACAGGAACATTGCGTTCCTGTATGTGCCCTGACTGGGAGTCAAAAGGCAACCTCTGTGCTTTGGGAACGATGTTCTAACCAACTGAGCTATCCGGCCAAGGTTAAAATCTCTCTAGAATTTTAATCTCTCTAAGATATATCACAACCTTTACCCTGAAAACAAAAAATATTTCATCTCTAAGGATATAGAGAACATTCATAAAAATTCAGTTTATGTTGGACCACAAAATACTCTCAATATATTACAACAAATAAAAATATTACAGATCACATTCTCAAATTACAATGTAAAGATAGTAGAATTGATTTTTTAAATACAAAAAAATCTTAAACTACTTATAAATTAAAACTGTTGTAAAAAGTTCTTAAAGGCAATAGAAACTGAAATGAAAGGATATTTAGAAATTAATGTGTGTGTTTTTTGTTTTTTTGTTTTGTTTTGGGGTTTTTTTGTTTTTGTTTTTGTTTTTTTGTATTTTTCTGAAGCTGGAAACAGGAGGCAGTCAGACAGACTCCTGCATGTGCCTGACCGGGATCCACTCGGCAAGCCCACCAGGGGGCGATGCTCTGCCCATCCGGGGCATCACTCTGTCACGACCGGAGCCACTCTAGCGCCTGGGGCAGAGGCCAAGGAGCCATCCCCAGGGCCCCGGCCATCTTTTGCTCCAATGGAGCCACAGCTGCGGGAGGGGAAGAGAGAGACAGAGAGGAAGGAGAGGGGGAGGGGTGGAGAAGCAGATGGGCGCTTCTCCTGTGTGCCCTGGCCGGGAATCGAACCCGGGACTTCTGCACACCAGGCCGACGCTCTACGACTGAGCAAACCAGCCAGGGCTAGAAATTAATGTTAATGGAAACACGATGCATCAGAATCCGTGTATTATGGCTAAAAAAGAATACTTTGAGGAACAATTCAGAGCCTTGACCATCAAACAGGATGTGTAAGGAAAGCACAAACTTAAAATCAGCAGTTAGAATGGGAGTAAAAGGAAACTAAAATAATTATAAGAAAATACAAAAGTATTATGCAGATACATTTGAAAATCTAAATAAAATAAATTATCAAAAATCATCCTAGAAAATATTTTTTTAAAATAGACAATTACCAGTAAAGAAATTGAGAAGGTTATCAAAGATGAACTCCTCACAAAAGCCACAGGCCCCATCAGTCTCTCTGATGACTTCATTCAAAACAGCTAGGAACACATTATTTCAGTCCTATTTCAGGCATAGAGATAGAGGAAATGAATGACCTTGACAGTGAGTCTGACAAATGAAGTGCAAGAAGGGAAACTACAGACTAATATGTAATTTATAAATAGTGCATAAAGTATAAGCAAATCAATAGATGAATACATAGTAATGAAATGGGGGTCATTCTTAGGATGCAAGGAGTAGTTCAAAATTAGAATATCTATTGATCCATTATTATCACATTAATAGGTTAGAGGAGAAATCCTATTTCGTCTTCTCAATAAATGGTAATAAAGTATTTTGCAAAGTTGAATATTCTTTCATGGTTAAAAAGATATGTAATATAATGTATTCACATATATGCATACACACATTTGTATATGTGTATATATATTTATACTTGTATTACGTACATATATATACATAACAAAAATGAAGCCTCGTATGTAATGAAGAATCATTAGCATTACTGCCATTATCATAAGAAACAAGGTAGAGGATGACATTCTACTGAGAACAGCATTGGAGTGAAACATGAACGGAAGCCCAGTGGCAGCTGGTAGCAATGAGAGCATCATCGGACTGGGAAGGGGGACAGTTCAGTGCTAGCTAGCCAGTACCTCTGTCCCATGCTAGTGTAGTGTTGTATGGGATTGCAGGGACATTTTGGCAAGATCAGAAAATTAGCTCCATACAGATGACTGGACAAATAAGTAAATAACCTAATGATAATGGGAGACAGAGTTCTCACTGACGCAGAGGGGAAATACAAGTATGGAAGAATAAAAGTACCGTGAATCCCCTGGTATTGAGTTGGAAGTGGAGCTATTTGAACTCAGGGAGAGATACATGTATAGAGATTTGTCTGTAGAGCTCCTGCTGTTTCCATTGAAAGGGTCTGGGACCAGTAACACTTCAAAAATGAGCAGCTTATATCCAAAATCTGGTTTCCAAATACCACTCTCCACTAAAAAGAACCAGGAAAAATGAAGAGATGGCTTATTCCAGGGTTGTGCAGAGAAGGTACAAAATGAGCCTAGAATCCTGTTATACAACAAAGTAAGAAAATGCTCAAAGAATAATGGGATACATCAAAAGGACACAGACAGCAACTTGAAGGGTTTCTAATATCCCAATCTGGTACAATCCAAGGATCAAAGTATATAAATAGTGATGAATTACAAGCTATTGAATAAAATAGGAGTCCCTGAGTAGACGTTGACAAAAATCATTAAATAAATAAATAGGGAGAAGAAAAGAGCTTTCTAATCATAGAAGGTAAAAAATAATAATAATGTAGATAAAATGAAGTAATTAGAAAATCACTTGGCAATAAAGTAATAATTCAGAGAAGAAATATCAATGGTGGTGAAACTAGTGGGTAAAAATAAAATGAGAAAGGGAAGTATTATTTACATACTCTCAAAAGTATCTCCTCACAAAGTACTAATTACCACGGGAACAAAAAATAACACTGTAGTGAAGATATCTAGCAGATATGCTTAATTAATTACTCAAAATTAAGAGCATGAATAATGAATGGTACAAGGGAATTTCATGTAACACCAGATAGTATGTAGTGAGGAAAACATAGTGTCACTCCTATGATATTCCTGCAAAAGATGCATAATCTAGATCCTATCATGAAAAAAAACATTGAAAAAAACCACACTGGGGCATGTTCTAAAGCAGTTATGACCTATAATCTTCAAAAATGTCAATGGCATGGAACTCAAGGCTAAACACATGCAGCGTTCCAGGTTAAGAAGAACTAGAAAGACATGACAATTGGGAGCAACACATAATCCTGAAATGGAGCTTCTTGGTGAAAAACACATTGTTTGAACTTGTTCAAGATAATATTGTTAAGGGTTAGCAACGAGATTCATATATTGTAAAAACAGTTTTATTTTACCCTTAGCAATTAGCAATAAAAGAATATTTAAGCACTATAAAATAGTCCTCTGCAACTACCTTACATCTAATGGTTTTGACCTTAAGCATCCATGGATTATCCTGGCAAAAATCAATTATTTCAGTGTGAATTGTAAAATGATGGGGGTTTTTTTATTCTTTCATTTATTAGCTGACATTCTTCTATAAAGAAGAGCTTTCCCTTATCATCTTCTAAAAAGACATGTTAAATGATGATCCCTTACCTTTAATTACAGATCGTCAGAGTGAGGATTTGAAGTAAAAGTCACCTACAATGTGACAAATGGGGCATCTCTTCTCTCTTCTCTCTTCTCTCTCTCACTATGGCTTTA
This sequence comes from Saccopteryx leptura, assembly GCF_036850995.1. NCBI lineage: Eukaryota > Metazoa > Chordata > Mammalia > Chiroptera > Emballonuridae > Saccopteryx > Saccopteryx leptura. The sequence goes on along the minus strand of NC_089509.1, from coordinate 45,972,343 downwards.
CGAATACAATCAGTTGCAGCTGATATTCTTTTTAATGTGAAATTGTCTCCCATTTGGCCAATGGGAGCCTCTTCAATCTGGTTCTTATAGATTTTTGCCACCTGCCCACTGGTCTTTGAGTACCGCCTTGCTTTCTATGACTAGAAGATATTCCAGGCTCATTTTGTACTTTTCCTTTCAACGTGCCTGGATATTAGCCATTTTCCAAGAAGGTGATTTCTTTTACCTCCAACATATCTCAAAAGCAAGATGAAAATGTTATGTGTAACTATTGCTACTGGAAAGTTATTGATTCTAGACAATTTCAATGGGTAAATCTTAATATAAAATCTGGAGTTGATATGTTCAATTCAGATGTAGCTATCAGAGGGGTGTTTCCCCTTTCTCTCATTTTCTATTTTCATCTCTATTGTTTACATTAAAAATTTTGGTTCCTGGCCCTGGCCGGTTGGCTCAGTGGTACAGCGTCGGCCTGGCGTGCAGGAGTCCCAGGTTCAATTCCCGGCCAGGGCACACAGGAGAAGCGCCCATCTGCTTCTCCACCCCTCCCCCTCTCCTTCCTCTCTGTCTCTCTCTTCCCCTCCCACAGCCAAGGCTCCATTGGAACAAAGTTGGCCCGGGCCCTGAGGATGGCTCTATGGCCTCTGCCTCAGGCACTAGAATGGCTCTGGATGCAACAGAGCAACAGCCCAGATGGGCAGAGCATCGCCCCCTGGTGGGCATGCTGGGCGGATCCCGGTCGGGCGCATGCAAGAGTCTGTCTGACTGCTTCCCCGTTTCCAACTTCAGAAAAATACAAAAACAAAAAAAATTTTGGTTCCTAATAACAGTAATAAATTATTTTATTTGCTTTCTCTATATATAAAATAGTTTCAAAATTATAATACAATATTTCTATTAATAATAAAACTGCTGACTTAAATTTAAATTTTTTGCAGTTCTATTTGTCTTTACAATATCTCACCAAGAATGTCATCAGAAAAATCAAAAGTAAAATGCAAATCAAAAGTAAAATGAGATACCATTTCATATTCACTAGAATAGCTATAATATAACAAGTGTTCACTAAGATATGAAAGAATTGGAGCCCTCATACATTGTTGGTAGAAATGTAAAATGGCCTGACCAGGTGGTGGCACAGTGAATGGAGTGTGGGCCTGGGACACAGAGGAACCAGGTTTGAAACTTTGTGCACAGGCTCACCAGCTTGAGCACAAGGTTGCCGGCTTGAGCCTGGGATCATAGACATGACCCCATGGTCGCTGGCTTGAGCCCAAGGTTGCTGGCTTGAGCAAGGGGTCACTGGCTCTGCTGAAGTCCCCCGATCAAGGCACATATGAGAAAGCAATCAATAAACAACTAAGGTGCCATAAGGAAGAATTGATGCTTTTCATCTCTCTCCCTTCCTGTCTGTCTGGCCCTATCTCTCCCTCTCTCTGTCTCACTTAAAAAAAAAAAAGTATAATGTTAGCCTCTTTGGAAAACAGTCAATGTTTTTTAAATGTTTAACGTAGACTTACAATATGACCTAGCAATCCTACTTTTAAATATATACTCAAGAGAAATAGAAACATATATACACATACAAACTTGTACATGTAGGTTCACAGCAGCATTATTTATAATAGCCAAAAAGTGGAAACAACCCACTGATGGGTGAATAAATAAAATGTATCATAAGTGAACATTTTAAAATGTTAATTATTATTACTATCACTTTTTATCAATAAAAAAGAGTAAAGTACCATTACATGCTACAACTTGGATGAACCTTGAAAACATGCTAAATGAAAGAAATCAGTCACAAAAGCTCACACATAGTGAATGATACCATTTATGTGAAATGTCTAACACAGGCAAACTTCTAGGGACAATAAGGAGGTTAATGGTTGCTGTTGTAAGTGCGGGAGAGTGGAAGAGTGGGCAGGACTGGCTAATGGGTACAGAGTTCTTATTAGGGTAATGAAAATTTCCTAAACTTAGATTGTGATGATGGTTTTTATCCCTGATTTTATGGTATAGAAATTATACCACAATAAAGATTTTTTAAATAAATGAGAACTTTTTAAACCTGATGAAAGAGATCAACAAGAAATTCAGATAACTTTATATTCAATAGGGTAAGACAGATTGTTTTTCCCTACAATCAAGAAAAAAAATAGATGTCTGCTCAACCACTTCTTTTCAACATTATACTAGAGGTCCCAGCCAGTGCTATTAGCAAACCAAACAAAATATTAAAAGGGAAGAAGTAAAAGGATATGATCCCCAAAAATCATACAGAACAGCTACTGGAACTAATACGTGAATTTAGCAAGGTTGCTAAATACAAAGCAAATATATAAAGATCAAATGTATTTCAACATAATCAAGCAATTGGAGAATAAAATTACAAGGACAATTCCATTTAAATAGAATCCAAAACCATAAAACATTAGAGATACATCTGATAAAAATACATGTAAAATTTATGCACTGAAAAATGTAAAAGGAAAGTAAAAATAACTAAATGAATGGAGAAGTATGCCATGTTTCTGGATTGAAAGACTGAGTATAGTTAGGATGTCATTTCTACTCCAATTGATCTACAGATCCAATGCATTCTGAATCAAAATACCAGCAAGTTTTTGTGTAAAAATTACAAAGATCTAGAAGAGACAAAACAATTTTTGAAAAACTGTTCTTTGAGGAACAGAGTTAGAGAACTTATACATGTATATGATCTCAAGACTTATCATAAGGTTAAATTAAATAAAACTTTTTTTGATAAATTTTAATGGGATGACATTGATAAATCAGGGTACATATGTTCAGAGAAAATATCTCTAGGTTATTTTGACATTTGATTGTGCTGCATCACCATCACCCACACACTCTTGTCCATGTCTCTGAGTCTTGTTATAAAGCAAAAGACAGTGTGGTGTTGGCATAGGAAGAAACGTATAGATAAATAGAACAGAATAGAGAATATAGAAATCAACCCACACATATATGGTGAATTGATTTTTGACAAAAGTGCCAAGGTAATAGGAAGTGAAAAGGATAGTCCTTTCAACAAACAATTTTTGAAAGGACTATCCTTTCAAAAAATGGTGCTGGAACAACTGGATATTCACATCAAATAAAAGCAATCTTGATATTTCCTTCACATTATACACATACACATATACATCTCTAAGTGGATTCTAGATCTACATGAAAGCTAAAATTATAAAACTTTTAGATGAAACCATAAGAGAAAACATTTGCAACTTTGTGGTAAGCAAAGATTCCTTAGCTGAGACACAAAAATAAAACATAAAAGAAAAACTTGACAACTTGAACTTTATCAAAATTAAAATTTTGCTCTTCAAAAATAGCCATTAAGAAATGGAAAGCCAATGAAACTGGAGTCTCAGGATCGCCCCTGTGCTCCGAAAAGCAGCGCGCGGGGAGTGCGCAGGAGCAAAATTTCCTATGATGGAACTTCTCTGGGCGGGTGGGGCGACTCACCCAGAGTGAGAGGTGGACGGCCCGATATCCTGGTAGGCCAGCGTGGATAGTGGGTGAGAGATTCTTCGGAGCGCCCCGAAGTGAGCACCCGAGTTCCCGGTCAGAGGCCTTTGCGTGGGCTGAGAACGGAGTCTCAGTGTCACCCCTGCGCCCTGAAGAATGGCACGCAAAAGAGAGATTCCCTAAGTTCGAACTTCTCCAGGCGGGTGGGGCACCTCACCCAGCCATACAAGCTAACAGACCCATGAAGCATTAGCTAAACCCACAGTCTGCTCACCTCCCAACTGACCTACGAGACCTTAACTGACAAGATCTCTCTCAGGTCAGCAATCTAAGAAAAGAGGGGTGATATTTTTGAGTGCCTCTTGTTATGCTATGCACGTAGGGGTGGGGGCAACCTCTGATTGGCAGAGCTTTCATTCTCAAGGCTATATGTTAAAAAGAGGGATTTAGCAGCTAGTAAGTCCTCCTGCTTTGCAAACAGTGACTAGGACATCTTCTAGCCAGCCAAAACAAGTTACAAAGTGCCAAAAGCCTGGGGAAAGTGGTCACACAGAGTGCTGAGGCATTCGGGACACACCTAGAAGCACATAGAGAGGCACCTTGAAAACAATTGGCTCCCAGCCTCACCTGATTATGCTAGGTCTCTGACTGATTGAGCCTTACCCAGAGCCCTGCGCTGAGTGGGGGGATAGAGTGGGGATTTGCCAGCTATTTGAGCCTCTTACTTTCCAGGCCGAGGCAGCAGCAACCTCATAGCTGGATCATCAGGCTGCTAATTCAGGAAGGAAAGACTAGCAGAAAGGCTCTGGGAAAATGGACTCTCTCATTGTCGGAACCTGCAAATGCTAATGAGCCTCGACTGCCAATGAGACTGAAGCCCAATATATGACATCGCCATAGAGACTTATCAACTGCAAACCTCTACCTAAGAGTGCCACAGGGGCAGAATCCAGGGTACAGAGTCACAGACCAGGAAGAGGGAGAGAAAAAAAAAGCAAGAAGATAACCTCTCAAAATCAAGAATAATCCACAGACTTTATAACCTATCCCATTTTATTATATTTGTTCATTTGTTTCTCTTATTTTCTTGTCTTGATTATTTTCTTCTTCTTCCAATTTGGTCATTTAATTCTCTGCCAGTTTTACTCTTTCTTCACCTTGAACTACACTACCCATAAGTGTTACATCTCCCATTTTCTTTCATTTCTTCTTCCTTTCTCTCTATGAGGGTTGCACTCCAAAACCCTTAACTCTTTCTCTCTCTCCTTTTGTTCTTTTTTCTTTTTTCTTCTTTTTGTGTTTTCTTCTTTCTGCTTTTCTCCCTCTATATTAGTTTCTTCTTTTCTCCTTTACTTTTCCTCTCATTCAATCCTCAATCACGAACAAATTATTTTATTTGGGACTCAAATTTTTCTTTGTGGCACTTTTGGTGTTTTTTACTTTGCTTTTTTAACTCATTAGCACTGCTCCCAACCCTGGCTCTCCATTTTATCTAGTTTTTGCTCCACTAAATACAATAGTAATTTTTTAATTTTTTAAAATTTTTCCCCTTTTTCTTATTTCCCTCTTATTCCTCTCATTATATCTCTTAGTCAACGATCACCTAAAAGTAAATTATTTTATTATTGACCCAAATTTTTTCCTTTTTTGCATTTTGTGGGTCCATACCCCCTTTTTTTAGCCCCTTTATCACTTCTTCCAAACTTAGGCCCTCCATTATAGGTAGTTTTTGTTCTGTTTAGCAAAATATAATTCACACTTCACCACAATTTTTTCTCAAAAAGGAGAAGAGAAGAGAGGAGAGAAAAAAAAAAAGAGGAAATAATAATTTTTTTAAACCTTTTATTTTTTATTAATTCTCATTGGTACTATCAACAAAACCACCCTCAGATGCCATTAAGGAAAAGGAAATTGAATATCAGGGATATAAAAGACAGAGAGGTAGCACAGATAGATGAGGAAAAATCTATGAAGGAAAATTTTAATATATTGGAAACCTTGGAGCTAAATGACAGAGAATTTAAAATAGAAATCCTAAAAATACTCAGAGATATACAGGAAAACACAGAAAGGCAATTTAGGGAGCTCAGAAAAGAACTCAATGAACACAAAGAATATATCACCAAGAAAATTCAAACTATAAAAACAAATCAAACAAAGATGAAAAACTTAATTCACAAGCTGAAAAACGAGGTAACAAGCTTAGCTAATAGAACAGGCCAAATAGAAGGTAGGATTAGTGAAATAGAAGACAAGCAACTTGAGGCACAACAGAGAGAAGAAGAAAGAGACTCAAAAATTAATAAAAATGAGAAAGCCCTTCAGGAATTATCTGACTCCATAAAAAAGACTAACATAAGAATAATAGGTATATTAGAGGGAGAAGAGAGAGAAAATGGAATGGAGAACATACTCAAACAAATAATAGATGAGAACTTCCCAAGCCTGTGGAAAGAACTAAAGCCTCAAATTCAAGGAGCAAACAGAACTCCGAGTTTCATTAACCCCAACAAACCTACTCCAAGGCACATCATAATGAAATTGGTACAAACCAATGACAAAGAAAAAATCCTCAAGGCAGCCAGGGAAAAGAATACAACATATAAAGGAAGGCCTATTAGATTATCATCAGATTTCTCAACAAAAACTCTACAAGCTAGAAGAGAGTGACCCCAATATTTAAAGTCCTGAAAGACAGGAACTTTCAGCCAAGAATACTATACCCATTAAAGCTATCCTTCAAATACGAAGGAGAAATAAAAACATTCACAGATACAGAAAAGATGAGGAGATTTATCATCAGAAAACCCCCACTTAAAGGAATTACTAAAGGGGGTTTTCCAACCAGATACAAAGAACAAAACAAAACAAAACAAAACCACAAGTAAAAGCTCCACCAAGAAAACAATAAAACCAAATTTAAACTGTGACAACAAAAACAAAAAAAAAGGGGGAGAGGACTGAGATTAACAGTAGCAAATGACAATGGAGTACAGAAGTACTCACAAGATAGTGTACTACAATGAACAGGGTAGGAACCCTTTTCATTACTTAATGGTAACCACCCTTGAAAAAACCACCACAGAAGCACATGACTTAAAAAAGATAGCAACAGAGGAAAGAAGTATGGAATACAACCAAACAAAAACAAAAGATAGAAAAACAAAAGAGAAGAATTAAACAAGACATGAAACTAACAGAAAGCAATGTATAAAATGGCAATAGGGGACCCATAAGTGTCAATAATTATACTAAATGTAAATGCATTAAACTCACCAATAAAAAGGCACAGAGTAGCAAAATGGATTAAAAAAGAAAATCATACTCTATGCCACCTACAAGAATCTCATCTAAATAACAAGGATAAAAACAAATTCAAAGTGAAAGGCTGGAAAACAATACTCCAAGCAAATAACATCCAAAAAAAAGCAGGCATAGCAATACTCATATCTGATACTGTTAACTACAAGACAGCAAAAGTACTCAGAGACGAAAATGGTCATTTCATAATGATTAAGGGGACACTGAATCAAGAAGACATAACAATTTTTAATATATATGCACCAAACCAAGGAGCACCAAAATATATAAGACAGCTACTTACTGATCTGAAAACAAAAACTGACAAAAATACAATCATACTTGGAGAACTCAATACACCGCTGACGGCTCTAGATCGGTCATCCAAACAGAGAATCAATAAAGATATATTGGCCTTAAACAGAACACTAGAGCACCTGGATATGATAGACATCTACAGGACCTTTCATCCCAAAGTGACAGAGTATACATTTTTCTCCAATGTACATGGATCATTCTGAAAAATTGACCATACGTTGGACCACAAAAATCACATCAGCAAATTCAGAGAAATCAAAGTTGTACCAAGCAAAATTTTTGATCATAAAGCCTTGAAACTAGAATTGAACTGCAAAAAAGAGGAAAAAAACCCACAAAAATGTGGAAACTAAACAACATACTTTTAAAAAATGAATGGGTCAAAGAAGAAATAAGCACAGAGATCAAAAGATATATACAGACAAATGAAAATGACAATACGACATATCAGAATCTATGGGATGCAGCAAAAGCAGTGATAAGAGAGAAGTTCATATCACTTTAGACCTATATGAACAAACAAGAGAGAGCCCAAGTGAACCACTTAACTTCACACCTTAAGGAAGTGGAAAAAGAAGAACAAAGACAACCCAAAACCAGCTGAAAACAGGAGATAATAAAAATCAGAGCAGAAATAAATAAAATAGAGAACAGAAAAAGTATAGAAAAAATTAATAGAACAAGGACCTGGTTTTTTGAAAAGATCAACAAAATTGACAAACCCTTGGCAAGACTACCAAGGAAAAAAGAGAAAGAACTCATATAGACAAAATCCAAAATGAAAGAGGAGAAATCACCACAGACATCATAGATATACAAAGAATTATTGTAGAATAATATAAAAAACTTTATGCCACTAAATTCAACACTCTAGAAGAAATGGATAAATCCCTAGAACAATACAACCTTCCTAGACTGAGTCAAAAAGAAGCAGAAAGCCTAAACAAACCAATTAGTAGGGAAGAAATAGAAAAAAACTATTAAAAACCTCCCCAAAAATAAAAGTCCAGGCCTAGACAGTTATACTAGCGAATTCTATCAAACATTCAAAGAAGACTTGGTTCTGACTCTACTCAAAGTCTTCCAAAAAATTGAAGAAGAAGCAATACTTCCAAACACATTTTATGAGGCCAACATAATCCTCATACTGAAACCGGGCAAGGACAGCACAAAAAAAGAAATCTACAGACCAATATCTCTAATGAATACAGATGCTAAAATACTAAACAAAACACTAGCAAATCAAATACAACAACATATTAAAAAAAATAATGCATCATGATCAAGTGGGATTCATCCCAGAATCTTAAAGATGGTTCAACATACGTAAAATAGTTTATGTAATACACCATATCAACAAAACGAAGAACAAAAACCACATGATCTTATCAATAGATGCAGAAAAGGCATTCGATAAAATACAACACAATTTTATGTTTAAGACTCTCAACAAAATGGGTATAGAAGGAAAATATCTCAACATGATAAAGGCCATATATGATAAACCATCAGCTAACATCATATTAAATGGCACAAAACTGAAGGCTTTCTCCCTTAAATCAGGAACAAGACAGAGTTGTCCACTCTCTCCACTCTTATTTAATGTGGTGCTAGAGGTTCTAGCCAGAGCAATCAGACAAGACAAAGAAATAAAAGGCATCCATATCGGAAAAGAAGAAGTAAAGGTATCACTTCTTGCAGATGATATGATCCTATACATCAAAAACCCCAAAGAATCTACAAAAAGACTACTAGAAACAATAAGCCAATACAGTAAGGTCACAGGATACAAAATTATCATACAAAAATCCATAGCCTTTCTATATGCCAACAATGAAACATTTGAGAATGAACTCAAAAAAAAAAAAAAAAAAAATCCCGCCCTGGCCGGTTGGCTCAGCGGTAGAGCGTCGGCCTAGCGTGCGGAGGACCCGGGTTCGATTCCCGGCCAGGGCACACAGGAGATGCGCCCATCTGCTTCTCCACCCCTTCCTCTCTGTCTCTCTCTTCCCCTCCCGCAGCCAAGGCTCCATTGGAGCAAAGATGGCCCGGGCGCTGGGGATGGTTCCTTGGCCTCTGCCTTAGGCGCTAGAGTGGCTCTGCTCGCAACATGGCGACGCCCAGGATGGGCAGAGCATCGCCCCCTGGTGGGCAGAGCGTCGCCCCATGGTGGGCGTGCCGGGTGGATCCCGGTCGGGCGCATGCGGGAGTCTGTCTGACTGTCTCTCCCTGTTTCCAGCTTCAGAAAAATGCAAAAAAAAATAAAACAAAATAAAAAAAATAAAAAAATCCCCTTCATGATTGCAACAACAACAAAAAAATACCTAGGAATAAACATAATAAAGAATGTAAAGGACCTATATAATGAAAACTACAAAGCATTGTTAAGGGAAATCGAAAAAGATACAATAAGATGGAAAAATATTTCTTGTTCTTGAATAGGAGAATAAATATAATCAAATGGCCATATTACCCAAAGCAATATACAAATTTAATGCAATTTCCATCAAAATTCCAAATACATTTTTTAAAGAAATGGAACAAAAATCATCAGATTTATATGAAACTTTAAAAAACCCCGAATAGCCAAAGCAATCCTAAAGAAAAAGAACGAAGCTGGGGCATTATAATACTTGACTTCAAACTATACTATAGAGTCACAACAATCAAAATAGCATGGTATTGGCAGAAAAATAGACACTCAGACCAATGGAACAGAATAGAAAGTCCAGAAATAAAACCACATATATATGGTCAAATAATTTTTGATAAAGGGGCCAACAACACTCAACGGGGAAAAGAAAGCCTCTTCAATAAATGGTGCTGGGAAAACTGAAAAGCTACATGCAAAAGAATGAAACTTGACTACAGTTTGTGCCCTTGTACTAAAATTAATTCAAAATGGATCAAAGACCTAAATATAAGACCGGAAACAATAAAGTACATAGAAGAAGACATAGGTTCTAAACTCATGGTCCTTGGTTTAAAAGAGCATTTTATGAATTTGACTCCAAAGGCAAGGGAAGTGAAGGCAAAAATAAATGAATGGGACTATATCAGACTAAGAAGTTTTTGCTCAGCAAGAGAAACTGACAACAAAATAGATAGCCAACTAAATGGGAAATGATATTTTCAAACAACAGCTCAGATAAGGGCCAAAATATACAAAGAACTCATAAAACTCAACAATAAACAAACAAACAATCCAATAAAAAAAATGGCAAGAGGACATGAACAGACACTTCTCCCAGGAAGAAATACAAATGGCCAACAGATATATGAAAAGATGGTCATCTTCATTAGTTATTAGAGAAATGCAAATCAAAACTGCAATAAGATAGCACCTCACACCTGTTAGATTAGCTATTATCAACAAGAAAGGTAATAGCAAATGTTGGAGAGGCTGTGGAGAAAAAGGAACCCTCATTCACTGTTGGCGGGAATGTAAAGTAGTACAAGCTTAATGGAAGAAAGTATGGTGGTTCCTCAAAAAACTGAAAATAGAACTACCTTATGACCTAGCAATCCATCTACTGGGTATATACCCCAAAAACTCAGAGACAGTGATACATAAAGACACATGCAGCCCCATGTTCATTGCAGCATTGTTCACAGTGGCCAAGACATGGAAACAACCAAAAAGCCCTTCAATAGATGACTGGATAAAGAAGATGTGGCACATATACACTATGGAATACTACTCAGCCATAAGAAATGATGACATTGGATAATTTACAACAAAATGGTGGGATCTTGATAACATTATACGGAGTGAAATAAGCAAATCAGAAAAACCAAGAACTGCATTATTCCATATGTAGGTGGGACATAAAAACGAGACTAAGAGACATTGACAAGAGTGTGGTGGTTACGGGGGGTGGGGTGGGGAATGGGGAGGGGGAGGGGCACAAAGAAAACTAGATAGAAGGTGACAGAGGACAATCTGACTTTGGGTGATGGATATGCAACATAATTGATTGACAAGATAACCTGGACATGTTTTCTTTGAACATATGTACCCTGATTTATTGATGTCACCCCAGTAAAATTAATAATAATAATAATAATAAAAGAAATGGAAAGCCAATTCACAAATTGGGAGAAAATATTTCTTAAATCTAAAATACACAAAAAAATCTTATGACTTCATAATAACTTTTAGAAAGTAATCAAATTTTTTAAATAGGCAGAAGATTTGAGTAGGTATTTACAAAAGCAGGTATATAAATAACCATTAAGCATATGAATAGTCAACATTATTAGTTCCAAAGAAAATGAAATTAGAACAATAATGAGATGTTATGACACATCCATATTAAAATGGCTGAAATGAAGATTGAAAAGACTAAGGGTTAATATGTAATTCTCATACTTTTCTGGTGGGAATACAAAAGGCTACAGCCACTTTGCAGACTGTTGGGCAGTTTCTTATAGAGTTAAACATACACTTACCATAAGACTGAACAATTTTACACTGCTGTATATTTCTTAGCACCTGGTTATATCAAATTTGGGTAGAAGAAGTGACCCAAGTTTGGAATATATCTGATTCAGAGGCAATGGCAAATGGCCTAGCTTTTTTGGCTAGAGGCCAAAAAACAGTCAAATGGTTAGTGTCTGGAAAACAAGACATTGGAATATTAAGTACAACAAGGTCTATGATATCTAAGGTAGAAGTATGTGGATAGACATAATTGAAGTGAATACAAAATATGAAGATCTATATTTCACATTTCAGCACCCACTAGAGAGCATCCACCAGCGAAGAGACACTAACCAACCAAATATACAAAATAACTTGGACAGGTGACATCAGTAACTTGTCACTGACTATATAGGCCCTTCCATCCTGGAAGGGCCAGAGATTTATCCTACCAAGAATAAACAAATGCTCCAGTCTGGGTTTGCCTTTTCTGCCTGCAGGACCTCAGCAAGGACCACTCTCTGAAGACTCACAGAGGTCCACCAACATAGTATCCCACACAGACCACAGGATCCACTTCCCAGCAGAGAATTTGCCAGTCTTCTAAGGCTATGTGATCCACTATTTGTATCACATCCTGCATCACCCACAAACAGCTGGCTTACTGGGAGAATTTTCCTCACAACAGTCTCTCAAGGTCACTCCTTAGTTATTGGTTTGTACCCCCAAATTGGGCAGATCTACCCATAAGTCAAGCTTAGATTATTTCTTCTTTCATCAGCTAGTTGTAATGAATTCCATATGGCCATAGGTGTCAGCGACGGTGCTTCTCCAGACATGTGGTCTGGGCTTTCTGTTCACACGGCTTGCTGGTGAGCTCTGGTCCTGCTCAACCTCAGATGTATCACTGCCATCGGGTGCTGGAGGGCTACTGGGCTCGCTTGACCTTATGACTTGGTGGGATTGACAGAACTCAGATGCAAATGCATGGTGTCTTGGTCAGACACTCCATCTCTGCCGGGGCTCAATTTTACTTTTAGAGAGATAACATTCTCAATTAGTTCTCCCTTTTCATAAAGCAGTTTTACTGTGCAACCTTCGATTTCTGTTTCTGTGCAGTCCTAAACAACAGGTACAAATGTGGAAGTCAAACAGGAGACATTTTTTAAAGGGTTCTGGTTCTGAGAAATCAAAAGATATAAAAATCCTAATCTCACCTCATGTTTGAATCATATCCTTGTGCTTTGTTCTTGTTAATTTTTGTTCTTAAAATTGAAAATAAAGGTTAAGTTCAACTAAGGCCAAAGATTTCCACTGTTTCACTGTGTGGTTTGTATTTCTGTCTCTGTTTTATTAAGCATATGAAAGGCCCCATGATTAATATTAACACTTCTACTTTGCTTTAAAATTGCAACAAAGATCAAAATAAAAAAATCAACTAATTGCCCAATTCAACTAATAGACAAAAACACCCAGCAGTCTCATGGAAGAGCTTAATCTTTACTTACCAGTGAATGTACAAAAGTCTCAATTCAATATAAAGAGAGGTTTAGGCATTTAAATTTGTATATATAAATAAAGGTCAAAAAGTTGAACAAAAATTTAATACCCCTTTTATTAAATTTAATTTAAAAAGTCAAACAGAAAAATCTAATACCACCTATATTAAATTTAATTTAGAATTTTAATGGAATACTACTCTAATAAAAATAGTATTGGACAAGTTGTAACGCTAACACATGAAAAGCCTTTCTAGTGGACAGTGGCTGCGAGTGGTTTCTTAACTGCAGGGCCGAGGGCAGTTAATGCTGCAGCACCCCGCCCGGGTCCGAGGCCTAAGGACTTCAGTGAGCTGAACCGCTTTCACTGCCGGACTTCTGAGGTTCAACCACATCTCTTAGTCTGAGGGAGTGAACACTAGAATATGGAAAAATGAACAATCCTCTTCTGCCCCCCTCCCAGCAGCCCTCAACCAATGACTAAGGGGAGTTGGCATATAAAACCCCCAGCTCCCTTGCTCTTTGTTGGGATAACACGGGGGCATGTGTTCTGGGCCATTTTTCTGGGTTTCCCTGTGGGATTAAACTCCAGCCATCCGCAGTGCTTGATAACGCACCCTTTGCTGGCTGCCTTTCCTTTCCTGTGCCGTTCTCCACTCTCCAAATAGTGTTTCCAACACTTCCCACACGAACTGTGTGCACTGGAATCCCCAGGGTGTGCTTGGCATCATCTGACCCCACCACCACAGCACAACTAATTGGAACAGCAGTTGGCTGTCCAGTGACCTCTGAAGTGACCTGTTTTGAGACCTACAGGGGCACTGAATACTGAACAGACCAGTGATTTTCAACCTTTTTCATCTTATGGCACATATAGTAAACTAATTACTAAAATTCTGCAGCACACCAAAAAATGTGTTTTTGCTGATCTAACAAGAAAAATAGGTATAATTTTGATTCATTCATACTGGATGGCTATTGTTGTATTGGCTGTTGTCATTTTTTTATTTGACAATCAAAGAAAAAAGAGGTGACTGCCTCTGACTAAATACTCAGGCGATGCATGTTTTTATTGTGACACGCCGCCAGCCAATACAACAATTCTTGGGAAGTTTCAATGTGAAATACTCAGAAACAGAGTTATTCGTGGCAACAGAAACAGAGACTCACTGGTGAGCAATAAGGTGACTGGTGGTGTAAAACATCTTCAACTCCGGAAACCCAAGTTTTTTATAGGTATCAAGGTTGTTAATTTTATCATGAATGAACCTAGAATTGAAACAATTATCTTCTGCCTTTAAAATATCTATTCAACTTTCTATATGTTTTTTCTATAAGTCAACAATATCTTATATAAATTTCAAATAAATTATTCAAGTATCATCATAGCCCTAAAAATGTTATTCTGTACCTCAAATTCCAAAGGTTCAATTATGTAAGTTAATTCTAGTATTTTGTCAATTACCCAAAAGGCCTTAAGCCAAAAATTTTCATATTTCAGGTTTTAAAAAGTATAATCTTTCTCTTTCTCTTACAGTTTGCTTCTGTCCACATTTCTGTTTCAGTAAAAACGTTCTTCAAAATATCAACATTTTGCATCTGGTTAGAGAAGGTATAATTTATATCTTCCTCTGAATCATACCCCATGTCATAACTAAAAACCCAGTTCTGCAATTTGAAATTGAAAAAGGTTTTAGGTTGTATTAATGTTAATGATGTTTCTTAAAACTATTTAAAAGGAAACACATTCCTGTTTGCAACTTATTAAGCCTAATATAGATATCAATAATGCACTAGAACTTTTAAGAATGCTTGTAGCCATTACCTTGTGTTCTCCATACCAAAACTTGTGAGATAAGGAGGGTAGATATTATTACCTTACAACTGAAGAATGAGGAAGCCAGGATGCTAAATATTTAGTTAACTTCAACAAGATTCAGGTGAGCTGTTGCTAAGGGCCAGGATCTTAGACTCCTGGCCTGGGACTTTCTGTTCTCCATCACTATGAAGTCAAGTTATCTGCAATCTATGATTTTAAAAGTGTGAGTCCCTTGAAGGCAGGGGTCACATCTTCCAATTTAGTGGCTTAGATCAGTAATTTTCAACCGGTGTGCGCATGGCACACTGGTGTGCTGCAAGATTTTTAAAAATATGCAGAACCTGACTATTTAGTCAGGGGCACTGACCTCTTTTTTCTTACATTGTCAAATAACAAAATGAAAACAGCTAACACAAAAATAGCCGTCTGGTGTGAATGATTCAAAAATTTATTTATTTTTTGTCAGATTAAGAGAAAATATATAATATATGTTTTGGTGTACCATAGAGATTTACTAATTAGCTTATGTGTGCCATGAGATGAAAAAAGTTAAAAATCACTGGCTTAGAATAAAGTGATACACATGGAATGCCCGGATGGACATTCGTTTATAGTCATTTAAAATGTTTCTAACAGTCCCAAAATATCTTTAAAAAGAGTCTTGGAACAAGAAATAATTCTTGAAACTCACATCAGTTTTGAGAGAGTGTGTGGTTTTAATTTTTTTTTAAGTAAAAAATTCCCCCAAGATCAATCTCTCTCATCTTAAACTCAATCTAATACTTGCTTTATAAAAACTAGGAAAGCAATTTTTAAAATGAAACAAGGCTTTTAAGATTTCTGACTAATTCTCACAGCATTGTGCCCCATATTGTCCCATAATTTCTGCTAGGCTAATGGAGATAATAATAACTAGACGCATTGTTATATTTTAAAATGTACATCACAGTTTACTATAACTTCATAGTTTAGAGCCTGTGTCTTATTTGGAACATAAACTTGAAGTTTTCACTTGGTGTATTTAAATATCTAGCATTTTATTTTTATGCCCATTAAACAATAGAGAAGTAGAATGATTTCCACCAGGGCTTCCTTTTAAGGAATAAGTTTGTGAATCGAAGCACTAGGCCTCCCTATTCCTGTACCATCATATTTAACTCAGGACAGAGACTTCTAGCTGAACTGTGAGTTAGCTGACCTTTATTTCTAGCTAACAGTGGCATGGTAGCTTAGGAATCTCATAATTATACCCTGTGGACCTACTCCAAAACCAGCTTCCAAGGAGGTCGTTGGAGAGTCATTTCAATGACAGGGTAGCTGGAGCCGGAACTTCCTTATACAACAGCTGAATCTTCTCGTTGCTCTTGGAGGCTTATTGGCAGGTGCCAGTCTGATATTTAGTCAGCAGATTCTTCAGTATTTATTGCTTAGACACCAGCATTTTAAAATCGTACCTCCAAAACCCCAGCACACTGACCTGGTAAAATACAAATTTCTTTTCATCTTAAATTGAGCCTGTATCTTTCTCAACAGTGTTTCTCACCCTCTTCCCCTGGTGAAGATTGCTTGCCCTTATTTGCCAAGATCACCTTTAAGGCCCCTGTGAAAACTTTTGAATGTGTTTTGGGTTTAGGCTGTCAAAGCATATTCTTCGGATCACAAATCATTCCTTTTTCCTTCTCCTGCACAATTCCTACAGCTCAGAATAAGCTGCATTTTGAGCTGAGAATTTTTGAATTAACATTGATTTTCAATATGGGCTTAGGACCCTGATAACCGAGAACAAATTCATTTGTGAGGTTTATCAGCAACCTCTGACAATACTGTGTCTTGAAAAAAGCTGATGATAGTATATTTGATGTGAATCTGATTCTTAAAATTTTGAACTTCTTGCCATTTGCTCTACTTGAACATTCATACACTGGATTGAAGAAATGAAATCTAAGGAACATGTCCTGAATAACTTAACCAATGTCTCTTCAATTGCTGACACACAGGAGAGATCAATAAATGAATGAGCAAATAATTACATAATTAAGAGAAGTCACTTAACCCTACCACCTTTTAAGTTCATAATGTATTATGAGAATTTATCTGTTAAACTTGAAGATGCCATTAAAGATAGTGCCTACAGTGGACACTGGTCACCTCTGTCTGTTGGTATTCATCTCTCCTTTAATCTGCTTAATTTTTCTGAAGCCACTTTGTATGCTCGATATTCCCTTGCCCCTCTTCACCACAGCCAGAGCACAGGCATGTGATTAGCCTGTCCCTGGACTTTGAATGCTGAGTTAGAATAAAATTATTTTGATAGGGTTCAAAATTATCTCAAGAGCAGAAGCAAGAAAGCCAGATCATTCCTACAGTGTGACCTTAATTATGGTTTCTGTTGCCTTGCTTGCAGATGGCTCTTGCCTTCTCTCTTTTTTTGGGGGGGGGATTTTTCTGAAGTTGGAAATGGGGAGGCAGTCAGACAGACTCCCACATGTGCCCGACCAGGATCCATCTGGCACGCCCACCAGGGGCCGATGCTCTGCCCATCCGGGGCGTTGCTCTGTTGCAACCAGAGCCATTCTAGCACCTGAGGCAGAGGCCATAGAGCCATCCTCAGTGCCCGGGCCAACTTTGCTCCAATGGAGCCTTGGCTGCAGGAGGGGAAGAGAGAGACAGAGAGGAAGGAGAGGGGGAGGGGTGGAGAAGCAGATAGGCGCTTTTCCTGTGTGCCCTGGCCGGGAATCAAACCCGGGTCTCCTGCATGCCAGGCAAATGCTCTACCACTGAGCCAACTGGCCAGGGCCTCTTGCCTTCTCTTTAAGCCCATTTCTCATGCTTCTCTTTAAGCCTGTTTGAAACGCTGAGGTCGCCGGTTCAAAACCCTGGGCTTGCCTGGTCAAGGCACATATGAGAGTTGATGCTTCCTGCTTCTCCCTCCCCCTTCTCTCTCTCTCTCTCTCTCTCTCTCTCTCACACACACACACACACACACACTCTAAAAATTAATTTAAAAAATAAAGCTAAATTTATATGGTATACCAAGTGATGAAGTCATATATATACATATCCAAAAAAAGGGCAGTGATTACAATATTAATATTAGTCAAAGTAGAAATTAAGGCAAATACACATTAAAAGAGATAAATACATAATAACAAAAGAACATTTTATATTAATGAGGGGCACAATCAACAAAGAAATTAACAGTCATGAAACTATATGTTTCAGCCCTGGAGGGTTAGGTCAGTGGATAGAGCATTGGCCTGGCGTATAAATGTTCTGGGTTCAATTCCCAGTCAGGGCACACAAGAGAAGCAACCATCTGTTTCTCTCCCCTTTTCTCTTCCCTTTCTCTCCCTCTTCCCCTCCCATAGCCAGTGGCTCAATTGGTTCAAACATCCAACCAGAAGCTGGTGCTGAGGATAACTTAGATGGTTTGAGCTCATCAGCCTCAGGTGCTAAAAATAGCTCAGTTGAGATTCAAACACCAGCTCTAGACAGAGTTGCTAAAATTCATAGCATTACCAGCCTACCTCAGGAAATAAGAAATATCTCAAACAAACAATTTAACTTTTTATACTTTCAAAAACTTGAAAGAAATAAACCAACAAAGAAAGCCCCAAGTGAGTAGAAGGAAGAAAATAATAAAAATCAGGGCAGAAATAAATGAAATAAAGTAAAAACAAAAAATACAAAAGATCAATGAGACCAAGAGTGTGTTATTTGAAGAGACAAGATTGAGAAACCTTTAGCCATACTTATTAAGCAAAAAAAAGAAAGAAAGAAAGAAAGAGAACCCAAATAAATAAAATCAGAAATGAAGAAGTAAGAACTGACACCAAAGAAATACAAAGGATTATAGGAAAATATTACAAACTATATGCCAACAAATTGCACAATCTGGATGAAATAAATAAATTTCTAGAAACATACAATCTTCCAAAACTAAAACAAGAAGACTCAGATAATCTGAATAGACAGATTACAATTACTGAAATTGAAGCAATAATCAAAAAACTCCCAAGAAACAAAAGTCCTGGACCAGATGGCATCACAGGTGAATTCTACCAAACATTCAAAGAAGAACTAACACCTATCCTTCTCAAACTCCAAAAAATTCAAGATGAGGGAAAACTACCATGTTCATTTTAGGAGGCCAACATTATCCTAATTCCAAAACCATATAAAGATACTACAAAGAAACAAAACTATAGGCCAAAATCCCTGCTGAACATGTATGCTAAAATCCTTAACAAAATATTAGCCAACTGGATACAGCAATACATTAGAAAGATCATACACCACGATCAAGTGCAATTTAATCCAGGGATGCAATGTTGGTACAATATCTACAAACCAATTAACATGATACACCATATAAATAAAATTAAAGATAAAAACCACATAATTATATCAATAGATGCAGAAAAAGCATTCAATAAATCCAGCACCGATTTATAATAAAAACTCTAAGCAAAGTGGGAATAAAAGGAACATACCTCAACGTAATAAAGGCTGTATATGAGAAACGCACAGCATACTTAATAGGGAAGAACTGAAAGAGTTTTCCTTAAGATAGGAACAAGACAGTGATGTCTGCTTTCACGATTTCTATTCAACATAGTATGGGAAGTCCTAGCCCCAGCAATCAGACAAGAATAAGAAATAATAGGCAACCAAACTGGAAAGGAAGAAGTAAAGTTGTTACTATTTCCAGATGACATGATACTGTACAAAAAACCCCTCAAGATCTACCAAAAAACTACTAGAACTGATAAATGAATTCAGTAACGTAGCAGAATACAAAATAAATATTCAGAAATCATAGCATTTTTGTACCCCAGTAATAAACTATCAGAAAAGGAAACTAAGAAAACAATATCATTCACAAAATAAATATCCAGAAATTGTAGCATTTTTGCACACCAGCAATAAACTATCAGAAAAGGAAACTAAGAAAACAATACCATTCACAATTGCTTCAAAAAAAATGAAATACTAGAAATAAATTTAGCCAAGGATGCAAAAGACCTGTCCTAAAAATTATAAGACACAGAAGAAAGAAATTGAAGAAGATACAAACATGCAGAAACATATATCTTGTTCATAGATAGGAAGAATTACCTGTTATTAGAGACTTCTGTCTTTGTCTTCTTGTATGCTGGTCTTTAGAATTACAGAATCTGAAAAATGGGTAGAAAAGGAACTGGGAAAAGAAACATGGTGATGTCAAAGAGAAAAAAAAAAGACTGGTTGACTTTTCTTTTTTGTGATTTTTATTATTCTCTAATTTATCCACAATAAACTGGATTTTTTTGTAAACAATGACAAAATTAGTTTAAAAAATAATAAATGGCACCACTATTGTGAAAAGATTGAACAGTGAGTTACTGGCAAAGTCCAATGAAATGTTTTCAATTTAGGAAATAACCCAGAATTCAGATTACAAGAACTTTTTTAAAAAATTGGAGCTTTTCGATTAAAATGGTAACTGAGCACACGTGTTTTACAACTCACTATCCTGAAGTGAAATTAAAATAAGAGTAAATTTTTAAAAATTAGTATGATACCCCAAGAAGAAAGCAGAAAAGTGAAGGGAGTTTTTAGTTGGCAAGAAATTGCTACACATTTCTGGAAGATGAAAAGATGATCAAAAAGGATGTATTGTTGAAGACAATAAAAAGGGAGCCCACCTCAGAACACACATGGAAGAAAGTGCTTCTAAGGACTTAGGGAGACTCTCAGCCAAACAGGAGCAAAGGTGGGCATGAAGACTGCAGCTGAAAATTGGGGAATCATTTCTAGATGAATATGCTGCAATTAACCCATCCCACAGTCTCCGCCTCTGTGGGAGAGCTTGCTGCCAGGCACCTAAGGCAAAGCAAAGTAACTTGAGGGTTTTTCCCTAAAGAAATTGGGCTGATTCTCTAGGAAGAACCAGAGTTTCATCTACAAAAGAATGATGATCAGACTGGTATGAGAATTCTGATCAGCAACTCAAAGATTGGGATGAATGTTTCAATATTTCAGGGCATCTTTTTTTCCCCCTCATAAAAATGAGAGAGAGAGAGAGAGAGAGAGAGAGAGAGAGATGTATTTGATGGGTATGGTATGTGTAATTGTGGGGAATGGCAAGTCTGAAATGTGTACGGCAGGTCAGCAGGCCAGAACAATCAGGCAAGAGTTGATGCTATGGCTTTAAGGAAAAATTTCTTTTTTTGTTCTTTGAACCATTCACTGATTAGTTGAGGCCCACTCACATTATCAAGGGTAATCGTTTTTACTTAAAGTTTACCAACTGTAAATGTTAAAGACATCTACAAAATACTTTCACAGCAAAATGTAAATTAATTTTTGGTTCAATAACTGGATACTATATTCTAGCCAAGTTGACAAAACTAACCAGCACAGGTGCCTACTTTAGCTTCCTCTACCATCTCTTTTTTTTTCTCATTGTAGTAAAATACATGAAACAAAATTTACTATAGCAAAATTTGAGAGTTATCATTTCTCCACATCTTTGCCAACACTTGTTATTTCACACCCACCCCCAATGATTATTCTAGCGAGTATGAAGTGGTATCTCATGGCAGTTTCAATTTTAACTTTCATTTCCTTAATAGCTAATGACATTGGTCATCTCTTTAAATGTGCTTTTTGGCCACTAGTATATTTTCTTTGGAGAAATGTCTATTCAAGTTCTTTGCCCATTTTTAAATTAGATTTTTATATTTTTGTAGCTGAGTGTAAGAGTTCTTTATATATTCTGAATATTAGATCTTTATCAGATACATAGTTTGCAAATATTTTTTCCATCTCGTGGAATGTGTTTTCACTCTTAATGGTGTTTGATACATAAAAGTTATTACTATTAATGAAATTTAATTTATCTATTTTTTCTATTGTTACTTGTGCTTTTGAAGTGATATCTAGGAAAATCCTTACTAAATCTGAGGTTATAAAGATTGACTCCTAAGTTTTCTTCTAAGACTTTTATAGTTTTAGGTCTTATTTTAGGTCTTTAATTTAGAGTTCATTTTTGTATCTAAAGTGAGATGAAGGTCCAATTTCATTCTTTTGTAAGTGAATATCCAGTCATCCCAGTACCATTTGTAGTAGAAACTATTTTTTCTCATTAAATGGTCTTGGCACCTTTGTCAGCATCAACTGGCTGTAGATCTGTGGGTTTATTTCTAGACTCACAATTCTATTCCACTGATCTATATGTTATCCCTGTACCAGCATCACATGGTTTTAATTACTGTGGTTTATAATAAATTTTTTAATTAGGAAGTATTAAATCTCCAATTTTATTGTTCTTTTTTAATACTGCTTTAGCTATATAGGGCCCTTTGCAATTCCATATGAATTTGAGGACTGGTTTTTCCATTTCCAAAAAATATATACAATTATAATTTTGATAGGTATTGCATTAAATCTGTAGATTATTTTTGGTAGCATTGCCATTTAAATATTAAGTCTTCCAATTAATGAATATGTCATCTCTTTCCATTTATTTAAGTCTTCTTCAAGATTTGTTCAGCAATGTTTTGTGGTTTTCAGTGTATGAGTCTTTCACTGTTTTAGTTAAATTTATACTAGAGTATTTTATTTTTTTGAATGCTATGCTATTATAAATGGAATTGTAGTCCTGATTATTTTTGAGTTGTGCATCGCTAGTGTATAAAAACAAAACTGAATTCTATGTGTTGATCATGTATCTTGTGACTTTGCTGAATTCATTTATTAGTGCTAACAGTTCTGAAGAATTCTGTAGAATTTTCTGTATATAAGATCTTGTTCTCTGTGAATAGTTTTACTTCTTCCTTTGGATCTGAGTGCCTTTTATTTCATCTTCTTGCTTAAATTCTCTAGTTAAAACTTCTAGTACAAAGTTGAATAAAAATGGCAAAGGCCCAAAACATTTTCTTATTCTTGGTCTTAGGGAAAAAGCTTTCAGTTTTTCACCACTAAGTAGATATTAACTGTAGAATTATCATAAATTGCTTTTATCATATTGTGAAAGTTTAAAAAAAATTTTTTTTACAACTTCTAATTCAACACTCAGCCAACTTCTCAATCTGAAGTGAGAGCAGAATACATTTTCAAACCTGTAATGTCTGAGAACATTTGCACCACACTCATCTTTTCATAGGTAGTTGCTTGAAATGTACTACAGCAAAACAAGATACACCGTAATCAAAAGGAACATATAGGATACAAAAATAGTAGCTCCATCCAATTCAGGAGGACAATAAAATAAATTTCTAGAAGTACTTCAAGTCTAGAAAGCAAATAGTCCAGATTTAATACTATTAAGATGAAAGAATTCCAAGAGAGAGCTCTACGACAAGAGTTAGGAATGGGAATAAATATGAAGTATTGGTTTACAAATGAAGAAACAAGTCAAATCGAAACATAAAGTCAGGAGCCTTAAGAAAGAATAAAATTGATTCCAAGTAATAAAGAGTAAAAAACAAACTATTTAAATACATAGTGGGGAAAGTAACGTAAGAAAACTGAGTGGCCTGACTGGTAGTTGTGCCCTGGATGGAGTGTTGACCTGGGACACTGAGGACCCCAAGGTCGCCAGCTTGAGCATGGGCTTGTTGGCTTGAGCATGGGTTTGCCAGCTTGAGCACAGGGTCACTGGCTTGAGGGTGGGATCAGTGACATGATCCCAAAGTTGCTGGTTTGAGCAGGGGAGCCTCTGGCTCATCTTGAGCACCCCACCCCGATCAAGGCACACATGAGAAGCAATCAATGAATAACTAAAGTGAAACAACTATGAGTTGATGCTCTCATCTCTATCTTTCTTCTCTCCCTTCATATCTCTCTCTCTTCCTCTCTCTCTCTTAAATCAATTTAAAAAAAGAATTAAAAAAGAAAACTGGCTAGGTAAAAAAGGTGAAGGGGTTAAGCAAAAACAAAACAAAAGGACTCACAGACACACACAAAAAGGAAACTGTCTGAACTGTATATTACAAAACAAATCAACCATAGAATGATTTTAAGTAATTAATGGTATAAGAAAGTCAGCTTTATTTGAACTTAACACAAGACATTGTTCTTGGAATGGCACCAAAGTCGTGCAATTGTACCATTGGGAAGCCTTTAAGTGACGAGTATTTACATACTCATAATAATTTTAAAGCTGCTTACTGCTTTTTAGTGTTCATAAAGAAATTCAAAGGAAGTTTTAATTATGGCCATAAAACAGAATGAAAATATAACCAACAGTCTGATAGGAAGACAAAAAAAATGTTTGAGATTATCTCTTAGGCAAGAATTATTTTTCCCAACTGTCTTTTAGGTTGAGTTCTTTATGGGAATGAACGCTACCAACAGGCTCTTCCAGATGTACAGAAGGAAATGGAAGGTTTACAAGGCTTGCTGGCATGAAGTCTTAAAAAGAGTAGAAAGGAAACTTTTCAAAAGCACTGGTTAAAACATGGAGGATATTCTGTCATCCTTTAGGGAAGAGAGATAGCAGTGGTGGTAATTAGTATAATTGAGGTTGAGGCAAGGAAAGTTCCAGTAGAATTTGTCAGATTACTCCAAAAATTTCATCTCTATTTTGTAGTTTCTAACTTTTGCTTGAAAAAAGAGAATGACATATCACATCCAATTCATTTTAAGCATAAATTTGAATCCATGAATAAAGTTTTTCATTTTTGTGAACACCACACCCGTTTCCCATCCTGTAGTTCTGTTCAGTTTTGTTCTATTAGACAATTGTGCCATTATAATCATGGAAGTCATTCCACACATTCTTGGCATTAACTTTTGGTTCTCTTGGTATCTATAATTCCTACTAGTATGAATGGGCATCACATCAGTGTCAAAGGTCATTTAGTTTGGCGTAGACCATGAGATATGCTCATAACGAATTATTTTTTCTGTGCATATAATATATACAACTCAAAGCTTACACAGAATATAAATAGCTCTTGAACATATTTTGTGCTTTTTGAAAAGCAATGATGTATTTATATGCAGAAATCCCATGATTCTTTCCAGCCATTTTGGACATATTATATGTATTTCACTAGAAAGGGAAAGTGAAAAGTTAAGCAATTACCCAGTGAATGTATGTAATGGAGACAGTCAGTCTGGACCACATAAATAATAAAACATTTTCTCAGAACCTCTTTTTGAAACTTGAATTATGAATACAGACACCTCAATCCCTGAGTTATTTGTGTATGAGCTGCCAATTATTTGGAATGGGGATATCAAATGGCAATATTTTTTGTTTTCATAGAAAAAGAAGAAACTGACCCCTTTCAAATAAATTTTAAGATTTTTGAGGTAGATGTTGGCAAGTTTAATTTTTTTCAATACGGTAAATGATGTATCATAATATCATAAGTACTATCAGAATTATGAAAATTGTTGCTTTTCCCCTGGGCCTCCTTCAGATACAACTTTTCCTAACACTAGAAATGGAGAAGAAAGGAGAATAGACTCCCTTAGAGATTTCAACCACTTATCTTAAAGGTCTTTTACATACATATGTACTTATAGTTAAGAACCCTGGGGCTGAGAGTACAGATGTTTAAAATACATAAACTATCACCTTGAGTCAAAAGCTAAGGTATGTTTTTTAACAAGCACTGAAATATGGATAAGCAATCCCTCCTATTCTTCCACCTGCTTGGGGTGACCCCACAGGAAGCAAAAAGGAAGCATATTTCATTTTCCACTCTCTCCAGTCCTCCTGTTCTGTCCCAGGCAAAGGGAGTTCACTGGAGTTATCCCAGCAGGCATGTTACATCTGAGAATGAGGAGGAAGCTGCTGAGGACTAAGCTTTGATGGTTTTGTTTTCTGGAGCGTGGCATGGGTGTGCTTTGAATACCTAGATGACATCAATTATGAAAGATAATTTAAAAATTAGTTACAATACAAGGCCAAGAAAACATTCATCTGGATACAGATCTACCACTTGTTTTTAGGCTTGATTGGCAAAATAATGTAGTTGAGAAATCTCTGTCATAATGTATTGATCTCTAAAGCGCTCTTCCTTGTTTCCCTGCCAAATCACTACTTGCATCTCAACAATGACCAATCCTCACCTGTTTCACTTTCTTTAATTTCCAACTCTCACCTTGATTTCCCTCTTTCTGGGAAGATGACTTAACACCACACTTTATTGGGAAAAAAAAAGGGGTAATTTGATTCAACTTATCCCTTAGGGTTCCTTGTGGTCTTTGCTCCTATTATCCTTTAGCAAATGCAAATCTGAGCCTTTTCCCCAGACTCCTGCCTCATTACTTCCCTGGAGATCATGCACTACCCTCTTGCCTGCTTTTTCACAAAAAGGTTAACTAACTAGCCCATACTTATATAGCTAACAAGTGGCAGAGCTTGGCTTCAAACCCAAGCACTCTGGCTGCCGACTCTTGTGCTAAAGTGCTGTGCAAACCTGCCTCGCTTAGGTGACTGTCTTCTCTCTTATTCTGTGCTATCCCAGTTTTCTGAAAGAATAATCTTTGTTCTTGACTTAATCCTACCATTTATTGTTTAATTCTTTTTAGTTTCCCTTAGTACCCCACTAGTGTCCTGAAAATACTCTCACCAGGATGCCCTCATCGAAAAGCTTTTTCTTGCTTGCATCATTCCGAACTTTTCTGAGATTCGAATCTATTGGTAAGGAGAAAGGACAAAGGAAGAGACTTCATGTTTATTATTAGGTACCAGAACTTTTGCAAATTACCTAGTCTGATTCTTTTATTTATTTATTTTTTTTGTGACAGAGACAGAGGGAGAGGCAGATAGGGACAGACAGACAGACAGACAGGAAGGGAGAGAGATGAGAAGCATCAATTCTTCGTAGCAGCACCTTACTTGTTCATTGATTGTTTTCTCATATGTGTTTTAACCTGGGGCAGGGGCAGCAGCAGAGTGAGAGACCCCTTGTTCAAGCCAGTGTCTGTTACTTGAAAAAGGAAAGGAGACAGCCTTACAGAATTGTGTGGTGCAAAGTTTCTTATGCCTAGAGAAGCAAAGCTCTGTCAGAATGAGATGTGAACATAACTGTGTGATTATAAATGATGACTGCCAGGAAGGCAGAACAAAATTTGATGCCCAATTGCAGCAACTCTATTAGCCCTTGAGGTTGGCATACTGGCTTTCTCCTTCTTTCCATGGTCTTGACTTTCTATTTCAACTTCATCATCATTATATTACATCTCTTCTTCATGCTCTGTGAGGAGCACCTATATTTAAGATGCAAGAGGTTGAAGATAAGGCAGAGAGTAGTTAGAAGTACAGGAGGAGAACCAAGAAAGTAAAGAGTTTTAAGGTCCTGGAAATCATGGACAGCTTCTAAATCTGAACTTTAGAGGTTCAGAGGAATGAGAACTAATAAAATACCATTAATTGGGGGACCTTCAAGAGAATGCTTGGGACGAAAGCCAACTTCAAGAGAAGGGTCTGTTGATTACTGATAGAGGTTAACTTTCAAATACACAAACAGCAACTATTTCAGAATAATGGCTTATAATGTTGACTGTACACTTTAATCCCTGAGGAGTTTTAAATAATCCCAACACTGAGGGGCCCCTCCCAGACTAAGCAAATCATAAAAATTTGGGAGTGGGGATCTAGACAATACCATCTTTTAAAAGCTCCTGAGTGTTGTTGTTGTTGCTCTTCTTCTTCTCCTCCTCCTCTTCCTTCTCCTCTTCCTCCTTCTTCTTCTTCTTCTTCTTCTTCTTCTTCTTCTTCTTCTTCTTCTTCTTCTTCTTCCTCCTCCTCCTCCTCCTCCTCCTCCTCCTCCTTCTTTTCCTCTTCTTCTCCTTCTTTTTCTTCTTTTTTTCTCCTTCTACTTCTTTTTCTTTTAAATCTATTGACAACAAGCTACCCAGCCAGGGCTTCCTGGGTTCTTCTAATAAGCTTCCAAGACTGAGAATCACTGCTATGGAGTGGTCCACAAACTATAGCCCAGGCCCAAATTCATCATGTTAACTGTTTTTTATAAATAAAGTTTATTGGAAAAGAGCTGCATACATTGTCAACTGGATTACTGTTAGTCACTGATTTCATGCTACAATGGCAGAGTTGAGTAGTTGTGATGGAGACTGCATGTCCCACAAAGGTAAAAATATTAACTATCTGGCACTTGTAGAAAAAGTTTCCAGACCTTAGTATAGGGCAGCCTTGGCACTATATACATTTTAAAAATTCATTTTAGAGAGGAGAGAGAAAGGGAGAGAGATAGAGGAGAGGAGACACAGAGAGAAGGTTGGGAGGAGCTGGAAGCATCAACTCCCATATGTGCCTTGACCAGGCAAGCCAAGGGTTTCGAACCAGAGACCTCAGCATTTCCAGGTTGACACTTTATCTACTGCGCCACCACAGGTCAGGCTTATAGACATTTTTTTTAAATAAATTTTTATTTTAATGGGGTGACATCAATAAATCAGGGTACATACACTCAAAGAAAACATCTCCAGGTTATCCTGTCATTCAGTTCTGTTGCATACCCATCACCCGAAGAGAGATCGTCCTCCGCCACCCTTATAGACATTTTTGATGGTATAATTTTCTCTTCCTTTTACTAAATGTACAATATTTTGATTCATTAACATTGACTCACAGCCAACAGCACTATAGCAAATCTTGTGCATTATAGGAAGTTTAATAGCATCCTTGACTTTTACCCACTAGACACCAGTAACACTCTCTCCCAACTTCCAACATCCACTTAGTCATGACCATCAAAATGCCTCTACACACTGTTAAATGTCCCATGAGGTGAAAAAATCATCATGGTTGAAAACTGCTGCTGTAGATATCAAAAAAATATAACTTTAGGTTTAAGTTGGTTCTTGTTACTCACAGTACTATGTTTTATAAAAATCACTGGAAATACTAAATTAATTAATACTGAGCTACTGTTCTTACAGGAAATATAAGGTTAGGTTCCTGCAAGCTTCTGGTCACAATAAAATAAATACATTACCTTGTTTTATTCTGTATAAACACAACATATTTGATGCAGATTTCTCAGACACTAGCCAAAAGAGGTTGAACGTTTTCCTGACCTTGAGTAATGAGACTGTAAATTTCTTTGGTTTTCAGACTCACAACGATTTGTTATCTCATTAATACACAGATTCAGCCAATTTCACATTTTTTTGTAGCTTCATCATACTCTGTAGATGTTACTGTTGTACTTTCTGGAGCACTTTCAAGTACAGATTGGTGAATTTTCTCTTCCTTTTACTGGATGTGCAATATTTTGATTCATTAACATTGCACTCACAGCCAACACCACTAGAACTCATGCCTAAACAAAGCTTATCTAATATATATATTTCCTCCATAAGGCATATCACAGTCTTGGTTTAGAAACACTAAACAACACTTCAGCAGTATACTTGGAGCCATTTTCAATAGTAAAATCATCAAGAAAAGGCACAAAAATAAATAAATAAATAAATAAATAAATAAATAAATAAATAAATAAATAAATATTGCAACAAATAGACCACAAAAAGGACACTGTTAACAGAAAGAGAGTTGAAGAAGGAAGCAGAGTATGGCCTTATTTGGCTTCAACTGCGTTTGTGCATGACAGAGGACTCAACCTGTTTGCCACTCTGTGCATGCTTTCTAATGACCACAAAAGCACCGCAAGTCTTGATAATGGAATTATAAGCAAATTTTATTGAGTAAACTAAATAATAATGTGGATTGGCTATATAAGAAGTCAACACCAAACTTGGTAGTTTAATTACACCTGAGTATACATTTCAGATTGACCAGGATCATGATTTATTTATCTTTATATATCAATTGCTTAACCCATACTAGTGGTAAGTACATATTTGTCTACTAAATTAATGAACACTAAAAGTGAGAAAGCATTTTAATCTGATTTAAAAAACTAAGCCATTCTTATATATAACAATGAACAAGAGGGGAAAGGTCTAATGATTTTAACTGACTGTTCCAATACCCTCTGAAAGGGTTTGAAACTTAGCAATTGGTTTCTCAACTGTGGAGTGTAGAGAACACAGATAAAACTTGGAGACTGCACCATGGGACAAACAGAGATGTTGACAAGCATACAGTCAAGGAAGTTTTCATGTTCCATTAAATGAAAAGAAGTTTGGGACATGGATCCCTATTCATCAGGACTGGATTAGGTCAGGCTAGCTCTGGACATCACAAGAAAGTGATAGTAACCTCTGCCGACTCTTCATGACAGTGAACTGAGCTTAAGATTTCATTAATCACAAAACAGAGTCACTTTGCTTTGAAAAGAATAAATTCTTTCCTCATGTGTGCACATCATCCAGGAGTTCCTGTGTTGTCTGAAATTTCTCTGAAGAATTCCTCATTTCTAAATACAACAATTTTTGCTAATGTTTAAGATTAGTACAATAATTGCAGCAACATCTTACATTTTAAAATTAATAATAACACCTGACATACATAACGGTTATTACTTATCAGGTACCCTTTTCAATGACGAATACTACGTGATATTAATATATGTACACACATATATATGAATAAGTTTAGTATTCATAAAAGCATGAATAGGAACAATTATTATCTTCCTTATTTTTATACTGAGGAAACTGAGGCACAGAGCAATTGGGTGACAGAGCAAGAGTTCTTTTTCTTAAGTATTTTTTTTAAAAGTTTACTTAGAAAATTAAATTTAATGGAGTGACATTGATCGATAAGTGTTCATAGGTTTTAGGCAAGCATTCCTATAGCATCTGAACTATTGATTATGTTGTGTACCCATCACGCAAAGTCATGAGAACAAGATTTGAAATCTAAGTTTATCTCCTGACTTCCACCCACTAAGGCATCTGCATGTATAATAAGAATGTATTATCATTTGAAATGATCAGCAAATGCATCTTTGCCTACATTTTCTGAGTCTGCAAACTGTCAACCACTCAGTAATATTTGTTGAACATATATCCACTGAAAGCTTTTTCTATACACACAAAATTGTATTGCACTTGAGGAGTTTGTAGTTTTTACCAGAGCCTGATGAGAAAAATATCTTGTTTTCTGCTTTCTTCTATTTTGTTATCAGATTCATACTGTTGTCATCTTTTTTCTTATTTTTTTTACTAATATAGCCTGCCTCAAAATTATTTATAACATTAAAAATAAAACCATGTCTTTGTCGTGGAGATTTTATAATTCATAAAAAACAACAACAAGACAACCTGTCAAAGTGATAGTAACCATTTTCACAAATATAAAAATATGATCCTAGAAAGTCCAGGAGGTACTATAGCAGGAATATAAGAAAACAATTGTTTGAACTAAGACATACTCTGTTTTAGTACACACAAACCGAGATGATTTAAAGGCATAACTTTATACTGTGACTGTCAGAGGAACCTTGAAAACACACTCTGTTTTGCCCATAACAAAATTAATCATGTGCAGAAGGGCTGAATCTGATAGAGAAGGCTTATCTAGCACTGGTGGCTACATATCAGCCTCCATGCCAAAAAAAGAAAGAAAACAGACAAAAGAAGATGGGTCAAGGGCGGGGTATTTGCCATTGTTTACATTCTTCAAAATAGAAAATTTCTAAGAAAAAGAAAATAAGAAAACCAGGCCTGTCAGACTAATGATATCAGAGGAAAATAATCAATCTACTTTTGTATAATAAATTTATAAATTAAGCTAGCTGAAACTACAACAATAATACATGACACTTTAGAAAAGCAAGCCCTCACCTATGTAGGAAAATGCCCTTGCAGTGGCAGGCAAGCAGGTTGCTTGTGTGGAAAGCATAAAAATAAGGGTGTTGATCAGGCCACTTCTATCTTTGACCAGTCTTAGTCCTTTTAAGTCTCCTTAATTTTCAGCTTCCTGATACTTAAAACAACTAAATAAATGTTGATGGGAGGCAATTAGCAAAACACCAGTAGAATGGTAAATAGCAATTTTCCCCCTCTCGTTGAACAAAGACAAAACTGTATTTTGTGTGCGAAAGGAAGTAGAGTGATTTTTATTACTGTGTATCGTACATACAACCTTACTCAGATATAATCTCATTTAAATATAATCTAATTCACTAAAAAGGCCTGACCAGGCGATGGCACAGTGGATAGAGTGTCAGACTGGGACACAGAGTACCCAGGTTCAAAACCCTGAGGTCACCGGCTTAAGCACAGGCTCATCCGGCTTGAGCATGGGGTCACTGGCTTGAGCGTGGGATCATAAACATGACCCCATAGTCACTAGCTTGAGCTCAAAGGTCACTGGCTTGAAGCCCAAGGTCGCTGGCTTGGCAAGGGGTTACTCGGTCTGCTGTAGCCTCCTGGTCAAGGCACATATGAGAAAGTAATCAATGAACAAGGAATTGATGCTTCTCATCTCTTTCCCTTCCTGTCTGTCTGACCCCATCTGTCCCTTTCTCTGTCTCTCTCTCTCTCTGTGTCACAAAAAAAAAAAAAAAAAAAATTGGGGAGGAAGGTGAGTGAAGGGTGAAACATAATCTGCTACCTTAAATATGTATAATCATATATTCCCAGTGAAATATCTTAAAACATTTAAGCTATATATTTACACTTACAGAATTTTGGGACTTTCAAGAAATATTTGCTATTGCATATCTTAACATAATAACATAATACAACATTATACCATTATATCTAAAATCAAAGACAATATAAAATATACTTTTTTATTTTTCATATTTTTCCATGATACTAAATTAATGAAAAATGTCTCATATTAGGTCTAAAGTTTTAAGAAGTACATCAAGGCTTTTGGTTAATTGTGTGAAAATTAAATCAACAGTGTGGATAGGACCTGACCAGGTGGTGGCGCAGTAGATAGAGCATCAGACTGGGATGCAGAGGACCCAGGTTCGAGACCCCAAGGTCGCCAGCCTGAGCACGGGATCATCTGGTTTGAGCAAAGCTCACCAGCTTGGACCCAAGGTCGCTGGCTTGAGCAAGGGGTTACTCGGTCTGCTACAGCCCCATGGTCAAGGCACATATGAGAAAGCAATCAATGAACAACTAAGGTGTCGTAACAAAAAACTGATGATTGATGCTTCTCATCTCTCTCCATTCCTGTCTGTCATCTCTCTCCATTCCTGTCTGTCTGTCCCTATTTATCTCTCTGACTCTCTCTCTGTCTCTGTTTAAAAAAAAAAAAAAAAAGGTGTGGATAGGAGTTGAAATGGAGTTATTGAGAAAATGAGGATTGCTCTTTGTCCCTGGGTCTTGTTAAAAATAGGATTGAGTCTCATCTGTCTGGGTTGGATGGGTGTGGTTCTGACTGGAGGGAGGCGGGCGGACTAGAATAGATGACCTTACACTGTCTCTGACATCCTGAGGACGGACGATAAGGTTCTAGAAACACTTGGCCTCAGGACTGTGGGAGTAAATGAGAGAAAACCTCTTCCGAGTTTTTATTGACCAACCAGTGCCTGAGAAGCCAACACATCCTTCATTCCTGTAGGTTTCAGCAAGTGAAAAACACCTCGAGTATATGGGTAGCTTCATTTTCCCCGATCAATGTATCAGTCATGGTGGTGCTAAGAACGTATCTCAGAAATTAGCCAGCCTTAGGCAGACCTTCACAGAAGTGTATACCTCTTTAACTTAAATAATTGAATTTCCTGGGGCCTCAGGGGAATATATTGTTTAAAGAAATTCTATATTGAATCCTCTTGTTAAAGAAAAAAAATTCACCCTCTGTTTTGGTCTGTTGTTTGTCCATAATTCTGGTTTTCATAAAGTGAAGCACATTTGTATGGTACTGTCTTAATTTTCATTACCACATTAAGAATGCTTCTTTAATGATTGATATATACTGACTGTATTGTTGTGTAGCTACTGAAAGTATAACTATAAAAACTATACAACATGGGAAAATGTGAATGAAATGTTACATGAGAAAGGTAGAACTTAAAGTTGTTCTATTATTACAGCTATATAAAATTATAGTTATATCTGAATTAAAATCAGAAGGTGCTTTTACAAGGGTAGATAAAAACAATGTTACAGAAAATTTACACAAAAGTGTTTACTATTTTCAGAATTAATTATAAATTAACCAAATGAACTGTTCATATTTTCCATCAACTCTGTTTAAAGTGAAATAAGGACACATAATGCATTCAATATGAACGCAGTTCAAATCCTGATTCCTCTACTCTGAAGTCTTGGGCAAAATGTAATCTTATATGGCCTTTGTCTTTTCATAGGTGAATGCAAAAATGGGAAACTACAAACCAGGGTATCTGGGATGATTAAGTGAGATAACATTTATTAAGTGGCTGATACTGTACAAAAGCTAAGAAGCACAAAAGATTCAGAAAAGTGAAGTGCAAGTGTGCTCTCCAGGAAACCAACTGAAATTGCCTGTTTTTTTGCAAGATCCTGGTGGGCCAAAAGAGCCTTGACCTAACCATACTTGCCCATTCCCCACCAAAGTCAAACACCCATTAGGCAACCTCGTTTCCTTGCACCACATGCATTAAAGGGTGTTAACTCCAATCTTTGAGCACCTAAGAGCCCAATCTTTCCAAGAGTTGGAATATCCCAATGATTCCACGGCCGTAAACACCACTGCACTGTAATCACATTACTGAGGAGTCTAACTTCCTTCCTTCTAGACATCAGGGTACAGGTACTGTTCTTCTGAATGCTAGATTAGATTTCCTCCTCCCCCCAGGCCAGACATCTCCTAAACACAAGGAAATCCAGCTAAAGCATACTGACAGGGCAGGATTACTTGCATTTCATTATCCTTGCTGTGTCAATCACAATATATACCAAACACAAAGTCCTGACAAAGATTGGGTGGCTTCACTCACTGCATTCTGCATTGTACATGCAGGAAATGGAAACAGCTGAGATTCGTATGAGCTAAAATTTAGTCCACCAGGCAGGTTTAGTCTTGCTTATGATCCAATATCTATTAAATTAGGAAGGCTGCAAACAAGAAAAGGTTTATGAAGTCCTAAAAGCATAATGTGATGGGCGCAATGTTCCCTCAAAGTGCATGTGAACAGCTTAGTGTCAATCTAATTGAAAGCTACCACACTGGCATGAATTTTAGGTTCCCAATGTTGTTCAATATTCCTTATCAGTGACAAAATGGAATTAGGAAAATTCTCAATTCTGGAATGAAAACAAATATGACAAAATTATATGCACTTTAAAAAATACAGGAAAAGCTCTGAAAGTTTTCTTTATAAATTAGAGGCATGTATAAATAAAGAATTTTGATAGGAAAGTATAAAAGTATTTATACTTTTGTATCAATTAACATATGCCTTGAAATTCAAGTATTCTCAGCTGACATAGTAAGAGAAATGATGGTCTAGACCAGGCATGGCCAACATGTGGCCTGCGGGCCGGATCCGGCCCGCATAATGAGTTTATGCAGCCCGCGATTAAATTTGTAATATTCTCCACTACTTTAAGATCTCAGCTACTCAGAAGCAGAAACGTCTTTGATTATTAGAAGTTGAGATATTTAAGAAGATAGTGATACGTGGAAAAGAATTCTGCGTGTGACTAATCTAGGGTTAACTTTCAATAATTGGTCGAATGGACTCGTGATACTTCTTTATTTTTTAAAAGAATTCCGTTATAAAGATTTACAACTTTTGTACTTGTCCATACTCAATGTGAACTGTTTGATGTTTAGCGGCGATGTGAAACCCACATTCTTTTAGGCAGAGTTTGCCAGTGCGCACCAACGTCAAACAATTCGTTATTTTTGTGGTCAAGTGTGCTGAATCAAGTGGCATTGTAGCATAGACAATAGCTGCAGTTGATAACTGAAAATGTGTCCAGGCTGTTTGTAAAATGAAATAATTGTTTTATTTGCGATATAACCCCTTCAAGCTCATTGTATTAATTAAATTTTGTTTCAATTGATTGCAATACAGTTTGGATATTTATACGGTATATAATTATATTTTTATTAAAATATATTTTTATTAGAATAATATTGTATATTAAATTATTTTTTCAATCACTTATATTTATTCATAAACAAATTATATAATAAAATTTTGTTTACTTAAACAAATCATTTTTGTATTTAACATTTTTTAATTTTAATATTTTGTCCAGCCCGTGAAAAAAGTTTTCTTTCTAATCTGGTTCAAGGGCAAAAACTGTTGGCCATGCCTGGTCTAGACATAAACATTAATGGGTTTGAGATTACAGTGGCACACAAGTTAAAGATACTGAAAAATCTAGTGGATTTGTCTTGTTCCATAATAATAGAACGTGACACTATCCCAAAAGATGGGTGGACTATAAGAGCTTGGTAGAACATATTCCAAGTTGAGCATGAGAGAGTAATTTGTTAACCTACCCAACTGACTCATGATTTAGTAAATTACAGGAGACCTAATAAATGCATCTAAATATTAGAAAGTATTTAAAGCAAAGATGAAAGACTTGAGGTTATGTAGTCAATAGAAAAGATGCCTGAGACGTTATTTATATCTGAGAGCACTGACTAAACATTATCCATCTTCCACAGGACAGCAAGTGATTTTTTACTGTCATAAATTGCCATTTGAGCACCTAGAAAAAAGAGATTTCTTGATAATAAAAATGACTAAATTCTTGAATAAGTTATCAAAAGAAGTTATGAGATTCTACCAAGTCTATAGGTCAATGATAAATGAGAAGCTCTGCTTATTGTGAGCTAATTTGATGTTTAGGTTACTCTACATGTTAGACCAGAGTATACCTAGAGGTTTTGGCTATGCTTTATATTCAATAAATATTTTGACTTAATTCTTACCTTTGGTCTGCTGCTCTTTTTTCTGTACACGCTCTCCTTAGCTGATTTTGTCTCTTGGTTTTGAGCACAATCAATCTGGAATTGCTGACTTCAAGTTTACCTCCATCTCTGACCTTTCCTCTTAATTTGACTCCCACAGATACAAATTCCCGATGGACACATTCGCTTTATATACGGTATTCACTGACACCTCAAAATCAGTATCCTCTCCCAACAAATACTTTTACACAAATGTTAATAACAGCACTATTCACAATCGCCAAAAGATGGAAACAAACCAAATACCTATCAATGGATGAATGGATACACTAAGTGTAGTGTATACACACAAAGGAAAATTAGCCATAAAAAGGAATGAAGTACTAATACATGCTTCAATGGGGATAAATCTCAAAAACATGAAAGAAGCCAGACCAAAAGGTCACATGTTATATGATTCCATTTATATGAAACATCCAGAATTGGTAAATCCATAGAAACAGAAGGCAGATCATTGGTTGCCAGGGAAGGAGATGGGATGGGGTAATTGCTTAATGGGTAATTTACTAAATTAACTTCCATGTAGCATACAGTGTTTGTTATATGAGTAAGTAAATAAAGTAAGTAAAAGAATAAGTAATAAGAATGTGGCCATTTGAACTTTCTATGTACATTATAATGACAGTTGGACTCTAAGATGGCCCCCAATGATCCCTACTCCAGGTATTCAAATTCTTGTGTAGTCAGTTCCTTGTCACATTGTAACTAATAGAATATGGCAGAATTAATAGTGTACCACTTCTGAGATGAAGTTTAAAAAGACACTTCGCTTCTCTCTCTCTCCCTCGTTACCCTCCTTTCCTCTCTTTCTCTCTCAAATCAATAGAAAATTTAAAAATAAATAAATAAAAGCTGTTTAAATGAAAGAGAAAAAAAAAGGTATTTGTAGTCAGGCACCTTTTCTTGACTTATTCTGACTGTGATATCATAAAACCACAGCCTACTTCTCATGGGCATCTCAACATATTGCTGCAGAGGTCAGGCTATTTTAAAAAAATGAAATTACAGTTAAAAAAATAACCCTCAGTAGACACGTGTTTAATAACATGGTTTTGTTGGTTTTCTTAAAACATTTACAAAAATTACTCCATTATTTGATTTTTATCAAAAGCACTTTGAAAATATAGAAAGCAATATAAAAAAATAAAATTTATCTTTAGGAAATATTGGCCTCTACCAAATTCAAATTTTTAACTAAAAGCAGCTCGAGGTCTGCTGGCCGATATTATACAGGAAAGAAATCAGACAGTAACGTGAAAATATTTTTCCCCTTCTCATTCAACTACCTTAAAAGTTACTACCTTAACTTTTGAAATTTTTGTTATTTTGGGCTTTGATACTATCAAAGGTTATAATAATACTTATTAACAATTTAACAAATCCATTAGTAGGATCAGCTAATGAGTACAAATAATGGAACCATGGTTCCTTGAGGGGAGGATACATGTCTTTACCTGCCTCTACAGGTCATCAACAAACAGTCTCTCACATACTTTATAATGCTTACTAAATGCTTACAGGATAAGTTAATTAGTTACCACATTATTTCATTTGTCCCTTGGTGGAGATGGTCATCTGGGTTAATTCAGAGAGGGTATGGTGATAAAGAGGTGAAAACTCACCCCAAGCAGGGTTGAGTAGGGAAATATACATACTGAATAGTCAACTGAGTCCTTAATTCCACCACATTCTTGGAAGGCAGCATCACATCCCATGCATTACTTGCTAAATATGAGACATAGTAGTCTACCATCATCAACATTATTACACACTCACTGTAACTGAGTTCCTCAGCTATGCCTAACTTTAACCCTCATTAATAAATGTACTGAAACAGTTTTCAACTTAGGTATCCTTTTTGTCTATTTCACTTCTTGTTGGAATATTTTCTAAAGTTTAATACCTATTGTTTGAAATTTGTGTTCCTTTTTTTTTTTTTTGGTCTAAAATACACTGGGGCAAGGAGGGGATGAGTGAGTACTCATTGTACAGTCACTGTCACAAATGACAAAAATCACTAAATTCTAAACTGTAAGGAAACTTTGAGCACTTAAATGCCATTTCGTACTACAAATTCTGGGAGATGCCTAGTCTTGATATTTTTCTATATGCTTCCAATGACTTTGCACACTCGCTGGGCAGTTGGTGTACGGAGAGAGGTTCAGACTGGGTAACAGGCGTGGGGCATTCAATCCAATTTGGTAGCTGATGGAAGTCTTGATGGAGATGTTTTTAAAGAAAAGAGTAAGAATGGACCAGGTGAAGAAAGGTAAAAAGTGCTCTAGGCAGAAGGATCACAAAAAGTCAAAACTACTTGGAGTTGAACAGCAATATGGTGGGGAGTGGAAGGAGCAGGTATGGAGGAGGAAAGAACTGCCAGCCAAGAGGTAAGGTAGTGGGAAGAAATGGATCTGAATAATGGGAAGGGTGTGGTCAGGAAAGCAGTTATGAGTTGTGTTTTGTTTTTTTAATGTGAATTAAACAGTGCTTCTCAAACTCTGGTAGGGGATATGGATGTATCCTGGGAGTGTGTGTGTGTGTGTGTGTGTGTGTGTGTGTGTGTGTGTGTGTGTGTGAAAGAGAGCTAGAGAGAGAGAGAGAGAGAGAGAGAGAGAGAGAGAGAGGGAGGGAGGGAGATGAGAAGCATCAACTTGTAGTTTGCGACACTTTAGTTGTTCATCGATTGCTTCTCATATGTACCTTGACTGGGGGGCTCCAGCAGAGCCAGCCTTGGGGTCAAGTCAGAGACCTTTGAGCTCAAGCCAGCAATGCCCAAGCGGGTGACCCCACGCTCAAGCTGGTGAGCCTGCACTCAAGCTGGTGACCATAGGGTCATGGCTATGATCCCACACTCAAGCTGGAGACCTCTAGGTTTTGAACCGGGGACCTCAGTGTCCCAGGTCAATACTCTATCCACTGCACCACTACCTGTTCAGGCTCTGGGAATTTTTAAGTTGTGTTTCATTTGGATAAAAAAAAACATTTTAAGTATGATATATATCTACTTATAATGATAAGATTTTAGTTTCTTATGACAGGTCTCCACAAAATATGGCCTGTAGATAAATATCTGAGAAACTTCAGGATAGAGGATTTGTACATAACTTCCCTGAAGACTGTAAAACAATTCCGTATTCATGACAAAACTTCATTGTAAATTATAACCACTGGTCATATCTACATTCTATATTCTTATTTGTTGAACCCTCTAAGAACTCTACCATATATGTCAGTTACAATTACACCTTACAAATACTGTGTGGCTTTTCTGATTTAAGTGTTCAGCAAATGTTTTACAGGTATCACCTAGTTACCCAGTGTGGAAGTGAAGGTATTCACTGGTCAATAATTCTCCACATTTTGCATGCAGTCTTTCTAATGAACCCAAATCCCATTTCTAATTCACTGATGCAGCACAGGGGTTTTCTGTAGCAACATTTCTAATTTTATCCTTCAATTATTTCAGTACTCCCAGGCAGATGGCAATAGAACAAAGGCATTAATCAGTGCTAATTTGTTTGGTCCTATTCTGATTAACTGTAATGAAAAAAAGTTTACCTTTGGTTATAATTGAAACCAGATAGGAGATCTTGGATGGGACAATTTGTGCCTCCAAGTCTTTATCGTGCAGCTGCCCTTGCAGGGACACCATGCCCCACCTTTCACCTCACACAAAGTTCTTATGTCTGACTCATTTTTATTCATCATGTCTCCTCCAAGTGGTTTTTCCTAACTACACTATTGAAAATTTCCAACCCAACTTCCACAGAGTATTTCTCCTCCCATTATCCTGTTGCTTTCTTCATAGAGTTTATCATAATTTATCATTGTTTTATCTTTGTCTCTCTCACTAGTTCATAAGCGCTGTGCAAGTGAAAACAAAGTCAGCTGTATCCTCAGTGTCCTGCACATAAAGAATTTTTTTTTAATAAGAGAGAAAGAGACAGACAGACAGACAGGAAGGGAGAGAGATGAGAAGCATCAACTTGTAGTTGAGTCACTTTAGTGTTGATTGTTTTCTCATTTGTGCCTTGACCGGGGGACTCCAGCTGAGTCAGTGACTCTTTGCTCAAGCCAGTGACTCCTTGCAAAAGTCAGTGACCTTGGGCTCAAGCCAGAGACCATGGGGTCATGTCTATGATCCTACACTCTAGCCAGTCACCCCACACTCAAGCTGGTAAGCCTGCACTCAAGCCGGATGAGCCTGCATTTAAGCAGGTGACCTTGGGGTTTCGAACCTGGGTCCTCAGCATTCCAGGCTGATGATCTATCCACTGTGCCACCACCTGGTCAGGCAAAGGTTGCTTCTTAAACATTGGTGAAAGTATAAATGTATTTTATATATTTTGTAGAAAATCACTCAATGGTTCATGGTCTCTTAGGGGTCATCTTGTCACTAGTTTCATTAAGCGTCATCCCTCAAATGTGATAGGTATGAAAAACAAACTTCAAAGAATTTGTTATAAAAACAATTTTTTTGTGTGTGACAGAGACAGAGAGAGGGACAGATAGGGACAGACAGACAAGAAGGGAGAAGATGAGAAGCATCAATTCTTTGCTGCAGCACCTTAGTTGTTCATTGATTGCTTTCTCATATGTGCTTTGAAGGGGGGGGGGGGCTACAGCAGACCGAGTAACCCCTTGCTCAAGCCAGCGACCTTGGACTCAGGCTGGTGATCCTTGCTCAAACCAGATGAGCCCGCGCTCAAGTTGGTGACCTTGGGTTTTCGAACCTGAGTCCTTTGCGTCCCAGTCCAATACTCTATCCACTGCACCACCTCCTGGTTCTGCATAAAAACAAATTTTAAAGAATTTGTTATTATTTTAAAAAAATATTTTAAGAGTGGCCCCTTGCCTGGCCTGCCTCAGAGTCACCGCAATGGTGGCCTTCTTTTTGCTCCGGCAAGGACGAGCCGGGTCGCTGAAGACTGTGCTCCTAGAAGGACAAGTGTTTCAAGGACTTACTTCTACAGCTTCTCTGTCTGCAGAATCAGGAAAGAGTGACAAGGGACTGCCACCAAATTCCAAGAAGCAAAGTCCACCAAAAAAGCCCGCACAAGCTGCCCCTTCTCCCGAGCCATTTGACAACACCACCTACAAGAATCTCCAGCATCATGACTATACCACGTACACCTTCTTAGACCTGAACCTGGACCTCTCGAAATTAAGGTTGCCCCAGCCCTCTTCCGGACGAGAATCACCTCGCTACTGAGAGCTGTTTTGTAATTCCGGTTATGTTGTCTGCTGCATTCTTGCCTGTAAAATAAAATCTGCTCAAGTCATAAAAAAAAAAATGTTTTAAGAGCAAGCTAAAATTTCTTAAAGAAATAATTGATCAGAGTTGAGCATGAACTACACAAGAACCTGAGACTATCTTATCATGCTAGAAAGAAAAAAAAATCTATTGAAGATTGTTGGGGTCTGATAAAAAAGACACAGGAGCCAATTCAAAGGATCTCCTGTTGGCTGAAGATGGAATAATTCGAGCATCAACAAGAATAATGATTGCAATAAATTAAAACAAATCAAATGCATAAAAATTCACAAGTGAAGAATGTTACTTAAAGCTGGTTAGCTTTAGAGTTTCTTATGCTATTAACTCATTATTCTGAAATGGCCAAATGGGAAAATTTATCCTGCTTTCTTATACTAATGTATTTAAAATTAACCAAAAAGTTGAAGGGAGAAAGTTCTTCACCATAGACAATATCTAACTAATAAATGCAGAAGGAATGACAAAATTATAATAACTAGAGTTTTGTAAGCTCTAATGAAATAATGGATGGAGGTAACACCCATGAATGACTATTGAAACCATAGACAATTTTAATGGATAAGTCTGATAAAACCTAAATTTTTTGACCAATCAATCATAAAATGTGAGACAAACATTATGTCTTCTGATGTGATGTGATGTATATCATATCACTTATGTGTTACTTTAAGTGAGGTTGCAATTAACCATGTGAGAAACTTTATAGGACAAGTGACCTGATTTTTAAAACAAATAGCAATTTAAAAAGTGAGTGTGTGCCCCTGTGTGTTTGTGTGAAGTTTCATATATTAAAAGAGACTTAAGATATTTATCAACCAAATTTAATATGTGGTCTTTGTTTCATCCTGATTTAGACAGATAAACTACAAAAAGTGCTTTTTAGATAATTGGAGAAAATGAATAAGAATCAGATATTAGTTAATCTTACCAAATTATTGTCAATTTTGTTAGATGTGATTATGATATTGTTTTTAAAAAGTTCTTATTTATTAGAGGTAGATATTAAAGTAGTTGCAGATGAAATGCTACTATGTTTAGGATCTGTTTTAAAATACTCCAGAAAAATAAAAATGTGTGTGTGTGTATGAAACACAAATGACAAAATGTTAATAAATGGTGAAGCTAGGTGTTAGAACAAAGGGGTCACTATTTTATTATCTCTGCTTTTGTATTTGT
The DNA here is from genome assembly GCF_036850995.1 of Saccopteryx leptura. Classification (NCBI taxonomy): domain Eukaryota; kingdom Metazoa; phylum Chordata; class Mammalia; order Chiroptera; family Emballonuridae; genus Saccopteryx; species Saccopteryx leptura. Next base: position 45,929,227 of record NC_089509.1, on the reverse strand, counting down.
TTGAAACACAAAGTGATTACGATTTAAATTAAGAGCTTTTTTAATGTGTTAATATAAAATACAGCTAAAAAGACAGTCTATAAACCACTTAAAGAAAAATATCGAAATATATTCCTATATATTCAAAACTCAGGCCTGACCAGGCAGTGGCGCAGTGGATAGAGCGTCGGACTGGGATGCGGAGGACCCAGGTTCGAGACCCCGAGGTCGCCAGCTTGGGCACGGGCTCATCTGGTTTGAGCAAAAAGCCCACCAGCTTGAACCCAAGGTCGCTGGCTCCAGCAAGGGGTTACTCGGTCTGCTGGAGGCCCATGGTCAAGGCATATATGAGAAAGCAATCAATGAACAACTAAGGTGTTGCAACGCACAATGAAAAACTAGTGATTGATGCTTCTCATCTCTCCGTTCTCGTCTGTCTGTCCCTGCCTATCCCTCTCTCTGACTCACTCTCTGTCTCTGTAAAAAATAAATAAATAAATAAATAAAAATTAAAACTCAGTGCAAAGCATTGAGCGTTACCATCTCTACAAGTCCCCTTGAGTTCCTGCCTGAACATCTCCCCCTTCATATTCCTCATAGATAACTATTCTGAATTTTGTGTTATAATCCCCTTATTTTTCCTTATAGTGTCTTTTACTAATGTATCTATTCTTACCAATTTACTGTTTAGTTACTTTTTGTTTTTGAACTTCACACTTATGGAATCATGCTTTATGTTGACTTGCTTCTTCAACATCAATTTTGAAATGATCCCTATTGATGCTTTTAGCTGTAGTATATTCACTTTCACTGCTGCAAGCATTCTCTTTTATCTACATACTACAGCCTTTTTATCCATTCTACAGTTGAAAAGACATTTGAATTATTCTCAGTATATTATCAACAATCCTGTATATTTCTGAGGGTGTGCATATAAAAAAATTCTTTGAGGTACATACCTACAAGTAGAATTACTGTGCCATAGCATACATGCAAATGAATTGGGTAATGTTGAACTGTTTTCTAAAGTGGTGGCTGAACTAAGTTATACTTCCTCAAGTAAATAGTGTTTTTAAGATTTTTTTCCTTTTTTACAGCTTCACCTACTTTTACTATTTTCAGAGTGCTTAATTTTTGCCAGTCTGTAGAGTGTGAAATGGTATCTTATTATTTTAGTCTGTATTTCCTTTGATATTGAGTGAATCTTTTCTTATGTTATAGGGACACTTGTGCTTCTTCCTTTATGAAATACACATGTTCATTCTTTTGCTCATATTTTAACAAGTTGCTTTTCCTTTTCTTATTGATTTCAAGGAGTTCTTTATATATTCTGTTATTAAACTTTGGGAGTTACATAGATTACAAATAACTGTTTTGTGGCCTGCCTTTGCTTTTTCTTCTTTTTTTAATAGAATCCTTTCATGAACCAGTGTTCTGAATTTTAATATAATCAAATTGATCAATCCTGCACTCTTGGTCACCTTATTAAAGAAATATTTTCCTACTTCAAGGCTCTAAAGATATTTTCCTATATGGCCTTCTAACAGCTTGATAGTTCTGTTTTTCACATCTAGGTCTTTAATTCACTTGAACTTTTTTCTTCCCCCTTTGTGAGGCAGAGCTCCAATTTCATTTTTTCCATATGAATAGCCAATTGACCCAGAATCATTTATTGAAAAGCTCATTCTTTCTCCACTGCTCTGCAATACCAACTGAGTCATAAATCAAGTGTCTACATAATTGTGGGTGTGCTTTTGGGCTCTCTAAAACAGGCTGAATTTTCATCAGCCAGAAAAAAGTAGAACAGTCTAAATTTGGTAATTTCCCTTACCACCTTGAGCCTAGACTTCTGAGATTGTTCTCAACTTGTTCCCTTCCTCCAGTTGCGCCTCCAAGCCATCATTCCTAGTCAGAGCACAACTTAGTTCATGTCAGTTCTATGCTAAGAACATTAACGGGTCCCACAATGAAACAATATCAAGAATTAAAGTTCTCCAAACTACTCACTCCAACCTTTGGAGTAACATTAAGCTCAATAGTGCCCACAATGTGGCAGAAACTCAGTAACTAGCAGTGTCCCTATAGTATTATTTCACATAGGTTAACTGTTAATTTTTTATTTTTTTAAGAGAACATGATTTGCCTTCTGGCATATCCAAAATTTTCTCAAATGGTCTATTTATTTTGTTTTGTCAAGATGTATAATGTAGAAATTCATCTAAATATTATAAAGGTGTCAGTTCACTATTTCATTGTTTTAAAGTATTTTACTAAACCTGTTTTTGAAATGTAATCATGTAAAAATGTCAATTTAACAAAATCATACATTCCATTTCAGTTTGATTTACCTTTGTGCTGTTAAGTAAACAGACTCTCGGAAAACCGAAACAACAAAGTAATCAAGCTGTATTTAATAACAAATGAATTTTTCATTTAATTTTATCAGATGTACAAGAACTCCAATTTAGCAGCCTCTTACTTATCTTCATTGTACGTTTTGGTATCATCTCTTTCTGAGCTCAAATATAAAAAGTCTTCTGCAGGCAGCTTCAGGGACCAATTAACTCCATTAAATTATATCCAGTTATGTAGTGAACTGAATCACTGCTGTCTGGAGCTGTCTAGGGCTGTGACAATTAGGAGATGGAAAGAGGCAGAAAGAGAGAGATTGATTTTGTATGTCACTGAAGCACACCGCAACTATATGCGAGTGTGACTTTCAAAATGGCCTTAAAATATTCCAAACTCAGGGAGTTTCTTAACTCTTGAGTGGGAGTTGACAGACTGTCTGGCAGCATTAGAAAGAGGTAGAGGAAAGCTGATGTCTATATCGTGGTGTCCTTTAATAACATTCTGCCCCTTAGCGGCATCTCCCCTTTAGAAGGAACCGTCTGTTTGTTGTGAGGGGTGTGAGTATGTGTGTCCAAGCTTTGCCTACCCTTGTACAGAGGGCATAATTTCACCTCTCACATCTGGGAAAACCAAAGCGAAGGACACTAACCCTCCCAAGGTCACCTAGAAAATCAGTGTTGTGGTCTGGGGGACTGGGTGGGGGTGAACAGAATCCAGATGTCCCTACTCCAGCTTTGTGGTTGAGCTCTAAATCATTTTTCCTTCCTTTGTGGAAAAAAAAAAAAAATGGGTGGGGGGGGGGTTGAGAGATTGATCAGAATTCCACCTCTTTCCCCTTACCTCCCCTCCCCGTTACGGAGAAAAAACTCCTGAGGGCAAACGAGGTGTCTACTCTGCAGTTCTTAAGCTGGGCCCCCTAAATCCACCTCCAACCCGACACAAAGCGATCCAGGCTCCCAGGGTTTCTGCACGTCCAACCGCGAGCCTGGGAGGTGAGGAGTGGTTAAAACTCAGCCCTCACCTCCAGCGGGTCCCTGCTCCGCGGCACCCAAGCCCCGCCCCCGCCCGCCCTTCCCCCACGGCCTCTGCACGCCAGCCCCTCTCCCCTCTCCCAGTCGGGCGCACCCACCCCAGATGCCGCTTGGCACCGATCGCAGCCACCAGCGCCGTCGCCGCCACACTTTTCACTTGTATTGATTACCTCCCAGCCCTGCCCAGCCTGCTCGCCGGAGCGGAGCGGCCAGCGCGCCAGCCCTTGGCAGCCCCGGAGCAGTCGGGCTCCGGCGGGCAACTCCTCGGGAGCGCCCAGTCCGGGGTGCCTTCTGCGTTCTGCAGTGTCTTTCTCTCCACCTGGGAGGAGGAGAAGGAGGAGAAGGAGGAGGAAGAGGGGGAGAAGGAGGAAGAAGAGGAGGAGGACCTCTTGTCCGGGCTGGGAGGTGGAGCAGCGGCAGCCGCCGCCGCCGCCGCCGCCGGAAAGGGAGAGGCAGGAGAGATCGAGACTTGGAAACCCCAAAGTGCCCGCGACCCTGCACGGCAGGCTCCCTTCCAGCTTCATGGGCAAAGTGTGGAAACAGCAGATGTACCCTCAGTACGCCACCTACTACTACCCCCAGTATCTCCAAGCGAAGGTAAAGGAGCGGCGGGTGAGGGCTCCGGGGGCGCGCGCCCGACCCCCGCCGCGCGGACGGAGTTGATGGAAGGTTGCTAACTATAGCGCCGGCCTGGGCAGAGCCGGGCGGCGCGCGGGGCGGCGGCTGCAGAGGCAGCGGAGTGCGGGGATCGGGTTACAGAGAGCCGCGGGGGGAGAGACTAGACAGGAAAGAGCCGCCAGCCCCTTCCTGGCCCCGGAGGCGGGAGGGTCGCGGGTCCAAGCGGCGCCCCTCGCCGAGCGTTGGCTGTTCGGCTGCCGACGCCTGGGGCCCGGGGAAGGACCCGCGGGCGGCGGGGCGTTTCGGCCCCTTCTCCTGGGCCCCGCCCTGCGAGCAGTAACTCTTGGCTTCCCGCGGAGTGGCACGGAGCCCCCCGCCCTCCGGGGACGCCCCTTCGCCTCCCGCGCGCGCGTTGTCTGGGGCTTGAAGTAGGGGTGTGTGGTGGTGGGGGGACGGGACATTTTTCTCCCCGCCTCCGGCCCTGCGCGCCCGCCCCTCGCCTTGATCTTTGTGCGGTGTGGCACTTCACCTGGTTACTGATTTCTACTTTTACGCTGGTGTTTTGGGTAGGAAAGTGGCCAAAGTTCACTCAGCGTTCATTGATGTCCCTTTTAATCTGCCCTGTAGCTTTTGCGGAGGGACAATAGGCAGATTTCAGTGCAGAGAAAGAAGTGACTATATTTAGTTAAGAGAAATACTACCTTATATGTTTACCACGGATCGGTTTCCAATGGTGTTTTCTCAAAAGTAGCCTGGCATACTCTTAGGTAACACAGTTGGTGACATGTAGCCTTGCACATTGCGACTGGCTTTCTAGGGACCCTGGGTACTTGGTTAGTAGGCCTATCTTGTATTTACAAGAATTGGATACCCCCTGAACTCATTAAAAAAAACCCTGAGTCCATGAAGAGTGTGGGTTTCACTGCTTCGTAAGCTTCTTCTACAGTTAGGAAGGTAGAAGTTGGATGCGTCAGCTTTCTTCAGCAATTAGCATCTCCGATTCACGACTCCAGGCACCCTTCTATATCACAAAATAATCAAGTATGGATGCAGTGTCTGAACTTTCCTTGGGAGGTTGTAATCATGCCCTGCTTGCTAGCAAAGGGCATCTCTGGCCTGGTGCAAAGAATCTTTGATTCAACCTTGATAAGCTTTTGTTTCTTACATTGTGTGTGGTCCGTGTTATGCACCTACAACATAATGTTTGTCCAAAAGGACACTTGTCAGCATAGAGACCAGACATTTCCTAGCTCTCAAGGGCCTCATTCTCACTCCCTCCAGTTCTTACTTGGGGTCTCCTGAATGCATAGAGATGGTAGCAGCAAGGATATCCATTATTCATCACTGTGTGGTCCCCATACATTTGTTTTTAGGGACAGAAGGGAGATGCATACTTTCTGCAAGGTACGTTGTAAATATAAGTTGTTCAAAGAAATTTTGAAGTGTAATCAATGCACTACCTTTTAGATATCATATATGTTTAATGCACTTGTTTAAATTATGCAGCATTGGTGGCTGAAGGACAGCCTATTCAACACTTAACTATATGAATAATAAATATATACAATCAGGTGAAGAAAAAAGAGCCATGTTTCTACAGGCACATTCACCTTAGTAATTTTTATGTACCATTAGTAAGTTAGAAACCAAGTACATAGCATTTAATATAGCTAATGCAATGCCATTTGGCTCTTTTTGCCCTGTAAATAATTGAAGAGAGAGACCAATGGCAAGAGCCTACTCTAGTAATTAGGATCGGGTCCCAGAAAGCTTTAGGGCCCATTTTCTGAAAGTGTGCTTCCTGCATAAAGCATTTAATATTGATTTGTGTTACAGTAAATGACATTCGCAAAACATATTTTGCGGTTTCTACTATGAAATCTGAAATCCTATTACTCTGAATCTTCTTTGTTTTCGAAGGACATACATACTTGTTTGACCTATCTATATAACATGGTATTAAAGTTTGATAATTAAATCTGAATTCCCTGTTGTAAAGTATCTTGATTATCTCAAAAGGGGCATCTCCTAAAATGTAAAGTGAATAGTTGCAGATTTTAGATAAGCACAGTTGGGAACACATTTTTTGCTTCCTTTACATAATCTGATTATTAGTAGCATGATAGTGTGAGTCATTAAAAAAACAACAGAGACTTCTTTTGATTTTGCAGTTTAAAAACAAATGTTGCCTAATCTTCCTAAAGAGTTAGTAAACTCACTTAGAATCCTTGTCCACAGTGTTGATCCTTACCTGTGTGTGCCTGTGTTTCAACCTTCCGGAAGTGTGGGATAGAAAACATCACTCCGTTTAAAGTACAGTGATGTGTTTACTAGACAGGTTGTTTTGAAACTTCTCTTTGGAAGCTATATCAAAAACTAAGGCATGGCATAGTAATTTACAAAGTGATAGTTGACTTAAACTTGTGATCAAGAGATGGATGTGATTGTTTTAAACTAAGGAAAAATAAACGGATAGGATTTCTTTTTATCAGAGGGAATGAAACCAATTAACATGGTCCTTGAAAATGAGTTTTGTTACCATACTTTGAAAGTTAACATGTCAGGTTATTTTCTTTGTATTAATCAATTAGAGTATGTTTTGGAAAATTAATATAGTAATTTTCCCCTATAAAAACATATTGGTTATTTGTACATTTTATTGGCACCCACAAACAAAATCTGTGGAGCTTGTATTACAGTGTATGACCATATTGGTATGCTTTGCTCTTTGACAGAAAGAGAAAATCATTAGAAAAATAAGACACCTGTATTAAACACAAAGTAAATTTGAGAAGGCTGTGGAAACGCAGTACATGGGCGGAAATGAAGGAGACGGTGAAGTTTTCATATTACCTTAGAATAGAGCAGCATAGATTTCAAGTAACCTGATTTTACACGCTTGTTGGTTTTTTTGTACCTCTCTATCAGGATGGTATTATCACAGCAGGTTCTCTTTTTTTATCACCTGACATATTCATTCTAAGATGTAGTTTGATATAGCTTCGTGTATATATAAGCATACATTGTTCTAAAGGATTTTCTGAATTATACAAAATGACATGCTAGATTATTAAAAATTAAATTTGGTATCCACTTGGAAGCTACACAGAGATAGTTTATTGTATTTTTTTCTAAGGATGTGTATTACACGTTTGCAAACAATGGCAATATTAATTTTACTTATTATAAAAGCAACCCTTCAATCATGGTCTGTTTAATTCAAAGATACTACAGCTTACCTTATTGCCATTGCATGTATGTAAATATGCATGGAAATTGAAATACTTATTCTGTTTCTTTTGAAGAAATGGAAGTAGAAAATGTTCTCTACATGATTAGCTAACTTTTGTACTAGCTAAAATCAATTTGACAAATTTGTGATCTTTATTCATAGTTATCAAAATATTTCTATAAAATATATCATAATGAAAGCTTGATTTAAGTTTTATGTATACAACAGTATTGTTTTTCTATACTAAAAGAAATGTTTGTTCCTAAAACAGAAGTTTGTTTTAAAACCATTTTTGTGTAAATGTATGCCAAAGAACATCCCTGAATTGATATTCAAAATCTGGAAAATAATGAGCGATATAATTTGGGATGTTATTAATGAAAACTACTGGAACAAAATAGACTTTCTGAATTGAATTTTTGGGTGCATTAACATTTTGCTGAGTTCCTTAACTTTTAGTTATGCCAAATGAATATTGCGTCAATCTGTTTCTCCAGGAATTAGGGGTCATGATTTGATACACAGAGAAGTATTGGGCATTTTAAGGTGGTTTGGAGGTAGAGAAACATGATATTAAGACTTGGAGTGCTTTGTGTTCTAAGAAGTAGCCACATTTATGAGGTGAATAAAGTTTGCTTAAACGTATCAACACAGTAGTGCAATATTTTATATATATAATGAATACACCTTATTTCCTTAGGTGAGTGGGGTATTGTGGCTATCTGGAAGTGCTGTTGGAAGAATCAAGGTCATGGAAATACTAAAATGAAGATGCATTATAATGCAGTATTGTAGCATCCTTCTCCTTGGATAGCTATTTCTTAAATTTCTCATAATGCATATATTGTTTTATATATATTGGGAGCCAAATTTTAAGCTACTGGAAGGGAACAGGAAAAGATAAGTGAAGTAGGAAAGTATTCAATCATTTAGTATCATTATAACTAAATATACCTTACATGTTTGGCAATCTTGGTTTTGAATTTTAAAATCAGATATGGGTAATTTTCATGTGATACATTTTTAAGAAAAAAAATTTAAACTTCACTGATTTATTGCTCAGATTTTACATTTTGCTTACTGGTTTATTGGAACTAAAATCATCCCAGCATATTTACTGAGCACAGAAATTTTAAGTTGTAAGTCTTTTAGCTGAAGACATAGGGATCTTTTTCCTTTTCTTTTTACTCAGGAAGGAGTTGCCAGAAAAGAAAATCTTTATTTCCCTCTCTCTCTATATCTGCTTAACCAGTAAATATTATTTGAGGAAAATACAGAATGGAAGGATAAGGGTTTAATGCAAATGATATTGTTAATTCCTTTTGAAGATGAGGAATTTCTTGTCTAGTTTGTTTTTTATTGGATGATCAGTTCACAAATGTTTGTTTTCCCCAGGCATAGTCTTGCTGTTCCACTGCTAGCCTCTCTTCAAAGGATATCAACACCTCCCTAGTTTCTTGCTTGATTCGTAGAACAGTAGGTGCTAAATAAATGCTTGTTAGTGACTGTTATTCAGAACACCTGCAAAAATTTTCTAGATCAGCAAAAATTCATAGACCAAAAATCTATAAATATAATCATTCAGCCTAATTTTCTAATGAAATCTTTATATAGTTAGATTTGTGTTTTGATTTATTTTGTTACTATAGTAAAAGCTTTCAAGTGTTTTATGAATCAAGTAAGATCCCTGAAGTGAATCACATTATCAGTTGGTCAGTGCTTTATTTACGGAATCCAAAGTGGCTTTTTGTGCAATCTTTTATAAAAAACAAGGTGGCAGAGGAAAACCTCCTAGTGTTCTGTTGAGGGAGAAACGTTACATACGATGAATTGGTGACTCAGCCACTTCTTTGCCTTCTCTCACTGACCCCAGCCAACGCCATCCAAATGTTTTTCTGCTCAGATTTTAAGAAAATTCCCTTTTTTTGTTCAGGGTGTTTCAGACTTGGTTAAAATAATTTATTCATTTAATGGATAATAGCTAAAATATAAACTGTTGAGGAGTTCAGAATTGTAGTTCTCTCTCAGTTGTGGACTGTTGCACAGCCCTACACATGACATTCAGCCATCTATCTTTTCATCCCATTCATTGGGATATTATAGGAACAAGAGGGAACATGCCAAGTTGCTCTTAAGGGGAATTGTGTTATTCAATGTAACGTAGCTTATTTTAAAGAAAATGTAGTAATGATACATCAGTGATTTAAATGCAGCGCAATAATATTTGGTGTAAAATAAAACCATATAGGATTCAAGATTGAGCTTTAGGCTTGGGAATTTTATGTGACATAAATTTAAATGTTCTAGTTGCAGCTGTTTGTTTTAATGAATAAATAGTAAAACCTGGATGATAGCAGACGTTTACCGATAGTTTGGTTAGGTGGTACACAGCAAAATGTCTTAGAAGCGCATGTGTAAACACACATGCAAATTTGAGTGCACACTCAAATTTGATAACAAACTAAACTATTCTTAGGTCGATATGAGGGGAAAAGTATAAAGGAGATGACAGTTCACCTAAGAATGAACTGAACGTGTCTCCTATAACCGAATTCCCTATTTTTCTTAATGTGTCTAGTCTCCTTACCATAATTATACGAATATTTTAATTTTTCAGAAAACTCTGGAAAATAAGTCTGTCACGGATAATGAGAGAAAGGGAGACAGAAAGGGGGGGGGGGGGGAGAAATCAACATCCTAGACCTCCTAAGTGCAGAAACTGTATAAAAGTGATCATTGCCTTTCTCATATACATTGTCTTTTAGCTAAACTCTTAAATGAAAGCGTTTGCCATTTTAGAGGATGGACTACAGTCTTCTGGACAATGAATGTGAAAACCTAGATTCTAAAAGAGAGTTTAGATGCTAATATGAACAGTTAGTTAACTTGTATATAAATCTAGTACTAGAAGCACACAATTCAATGTCCAGTGGATGATTTACTAGGTTGGCTGTAACATCTGTATTCTGAAATTAGGTTAAGTTTTAAGCTCTTAGTTGTTGGAAAATTGCTGAGGCTCATGGAGGGCTAAAATACTAATCAATTGTGTTTCCTGAGTGACCCCAGAGCACCATTTTCTGCACTTGACATTGGGAAAGGTTAGGGTGTGTAAATATCTGGTCCCAGCTCTCCGGCATCTCACCAGCTACCCGGGAAGATGGAATAGACACAATACAAGAAATAAGCAAAAGAGATTTACAAATAGTGCACCCAAGGGTCTGAGTGACAGAGACGGCCCTCAGATCTGCATGTGTAAGGTTAAGAACAGTGCCATGCATTTTCTGAGAAAAAAGTGAAGTGCAAATTAAAGCTGTAATAAGCCTGGGGATTTTTAGAAAGAAGTTGGGCGTTAGATTAATGAATGAAAAAATTTTGAATTGGTAATCAGTATTGTTTATTTTTTCTTTTTTATAAACCTCTTATGAGTACTTAGAATTTTAAAGAAAAACAGTTTTTTGTACTTTATGTTAACTCTTTCCATATTCAATTATACTGCTCACAAAAATTAGGGGATATTTGAAAATGAATATGAAGCAATAAAATATCTCCTAAATTTTTGTGAGCAGTATACTTATTTTATATTATTATTTTTCCAGTTTTATGCTTATAAATGTGCATAGGGCAATCTATTAAGTTTGTGACAGTCTGAGAATATAATCCTCAAACGATAACATTAATGGTTATAAAGAAACGTTACTTTTGTTTTAAACCATTTGAAATGATATTTATTACTCTTAATTTGTTAGCCTTGCTCATGGCAAAGGGGAAAAAATAAGTTTTGTTATGCTGCTAATTAGATCAATGTGCGCCTGCACTCTACACATTGATAATGTGTATACTATGAGCTGGCATTTCATCAGAAAATAACAGATTTTTTATTATTCCTAATTTTCCATGGATAGCTATTTATTCTCTTTATTTGGTCACTATCTACCTTTACTTGTTTTAAAATAAGTTATTCACCTCTGCAAATGAAAGCGATTGTTTGGAGTCATTTTGTCTTCTGTTGGGCCTCAGTGTGGGGACATGGAACCATCCCTCTTGCTGCTCATTGAACAACACCTGCTGCCTGACCTGTGGTGGCGCAGGGGATAAAGCATCAACCTGGAACGCTGAGGTCACCGGTTCAAAACTCTGGGCCTGCCTGGTCAAGGCACATATTGGAGTTGATGCTTCCTGCTCCCCCCCCCCCTTTCTCTCTCTCTCTCTCTCTCTCTCTCTCTCCTCTCTCTCTCTAAAAGTAAATAAATAAAATCTAAAAAGAAAAAAAATCTGCTATTGGGCTGCTGGGTCCCAGATAAAGGGTGGCTTCAGGGAAAGTTTTTGTGTAACAAAACTAGATCGTTTTGTAGATATCAAAAATATTTTTTTTAATGATCTGAAGGAAAAACGCATCGTCTTCTTAGCTCTGCAAGTGTGTGGGCCTATTTTACATGATACCAGTTTTGTTTTATGTATAAATTGAAAAATGTAATAATTAGAATGGGCAGAATTAGATATATCATGGAATATTGTGCTGCTATTAAGTTTCTTGGGGGGAAAATCAAAGTTGCCAAAATTAACTTTAGATTATGAAGTTACATTTATTTTATACTTACACTCCTTAAGTGGCACTTTGAACATGGTGTTTTGAGATTTGTAATTAGAAGTATGTTTCTAGTACTGGAGAACCTCTAAACCTCTAAACCTTTTCTTACTTGTAGGATAACAATGAAATCTTTTCATAGTTTATACAATAATGTCTCAGATAAAATATCTGTTTATAAGAAAGAGTCAATCTTATTAGAAATTTGTAATACTTTCAACTTTACTTTTGTCTTCTCAACAGCAGTTTGGATTTATTGCCAACAGGCTTTTGACAAATGCAACATTTATAAAAAGAAAAATTTGCCAGTTTTTATTTTTAGGTCATTAATTGAAATAACCCCCGCCTGACCAGGAGGTGGTACAGTGGCTAGAACATGGGCCTGAGATGCTGAGAACCCAGGTTTGAAACCCAAGGTTGCTGGCTTGTGTGCGGGCTCATCCGGCTTGAGCATGGGATCATGGACATGACCCCAAGGTCGCTGGCTTGAAGTCCATGGTCTCTAGTTTGAGCTCAAGGTTGCTGGCTTGAGCAAGGGGTCATTGGCTGGGCTAAACTCCCCAACCCCACCATCAAGGCACGTATGAGAAAGCAATCAGTGAACAACTAAAGTGCCACAACAACAAATTGATGCTTCTCATCTCTCTTCCTTTCTGTCTGTCCCTGTCTGTCTATCTCTCTAAAAAAATAAATTACCTCCAAGAGCCCCCTGCCTCACAATGCAGAGCTTTGATTAATTTCATTGTTTAAAAATGGAAATCTTTTTAATAAAAGTTCCTAATCTCAGTCTGCGTGTAGGTTTCCTGCCACTTGAACACTTTCATACTTTTATTAAACAACAACACAGATTTGGCTGCCAGAGAAATAGCTAGAGCAAAAATTCTAAAGAAGGGCCGATGGGTTTTTTTTTTCTGGGGCTCTATGCGATTTGTTTAATATTGGTCATACCTTACCTTACAAATGAGTTGTGTTTCCAACAGGTTTTTATTCTAAAAAGTTTACTTGTCAGTTATTTAGAACCTGAAACTCATTTCCTGTATTTCATACGTAAGGGCCTGCACAGTGGGAATGGCTGGGGGAAGGGCCCCTGAGCTTGGCCAGTCTCAAAGTGTGTTTCCTCTCTCCCTTTTTTCTTTTTCCTCACTCCTTCATTCTTTTTTTCTCCCCACTTCCCCCCCCCCCCCCCTCACACACACTGATTGCACTCTGGACTTACTCCTACAGGTGTATGTGCCATGGTGGATCTGCCAGGGCGAGTGGCACGTGGAAGCTACTCTCTGCATGTGCCCGAATCCGGAACCAAGTGTGCCTGACTTAATTTTGCTAAAGAAATCTTGACTACTCTTAATGCTACAGATTATGATTAAAAGAATGTTCTAAATTACAGTTGCCTCTTTTAATTTGATTTTCTTTCTGATTCCTTATCCTATTTTATATGGAAATTTTAAATAAAATCTTATTTGGTAATGTACAAGTGTGTTAAAGAAGCACAGACATGATGTAATACATACTTTGAACAAAAGAGAACAGAATTAGCATAACAAAGTATTTTGAGGACAAATATATGCTGTGATGAGACTAGAACGTGAATATGACATAGTGACATGGTAAGATGTTTACATTTCTTCTTCATCCATACTTAAATTTAAAATTAATAATAACCATTTTTTTCTGTTTCTTGAATATTTCACAAAACTATTCTTTATCATACAAGTATTGTGTTTTTCTAAATAGTCATACAAGTATTGTGTTTTTCTAAAATTTGTAAAAGACTAAAAATGATGATTCCTGGTAATAGTTCTTCAGATTTTAATTTTAATAGCAGAAATCTTAAATGTTGATTGCCCCCCCCCCCTTTTTTAAACTAGAGTCTATCTTAATATAAAATAAGATTCAAAATGATCGTGGGTGATAGCTGGTGTTTTTTTTTCTTCCCCTCTGTCTCTATCATCAAATTCAAATTCATATTTCAGTAGTACAGGATGTTCTTCAGTGCACATCCTTCGAGCCTTCAAAATTTGATTTGACTGTGTGGTCTGATGAGAGCATGTTCAGATAAGTACATTGTGATAGCAATCTGTGTCTGGGCCCTAATGAACATCTGCTTTCTAGGGCGCCGCAGCAGTACCTTTCTTTGTTTCCTTTTCCTTTGCCTTTTTGATTTAAATCTTGTTAAACCCTGCAAATGGGGTTGCTTTTTAATATGCAACAGATCCTATCTCCCTTTTTGGGGGGGGGGGGAAAACCAAAACCAAACAAACCCAGATATTTTAAATATGAATGCATTGGGATTTTAAAAGGAGTCTGTGAGATGCAAGCCCACAGTTCTTGTTCTACTACTGATAACTCAGACAACTGTTACTAAAATCACCTACTTAAGATCTTGTTGTTGGAACTATGTGGCCAATATAATTACATTCAACAAACACTGAGCAGGCATTGTATTAGTCCCTGGAAAGTGCAAATATGTAAGAAAGACATGATTTGTGCCATCGTGGAACACATGGGATGATTTTATTTACTTGTTTCTGTTTAAAATTTTTATTGAGGTAGAAACGCATACACAAAACTTAAATAAATGGATATAATCATTTAATGCCCCCCCATCACTCTATAACATTTCCAGTACCCGGAAAAGACCCTCATGCCTATTCCCAGTTTGTACTCCCTAAAAATAACCATTAGTCTTCTATCTTTGTAGATTGGTTTTGTCTATTCTTAGACTTTGTAAGAATGAAATCTTATAATATGTATGCTTTTGTGTCTGGCCTTTCTTAGTGTATCACTATTTTGTTTTGATTCATCCATGTTGTTATGTTAGTAGATGTTGGTTTTTTTTTTAATGTTATATAGTATTCTATCAAGAATAGATTACAAAAAAAAAGAATAGATTACAATTTATTTTTCTGTTCTACTATTAATGGATATTTGGATTACTTAAATTTTCAGCTATTATGAATAAAATTGCATAATTATTTGTGTTCGTATCATTTGATCAATGTATGCACTCAACAGTACTCATAAGAGAGGAATTGGTAGGTCGTGGAACTGTTATGATATGTGTATGTTCATCTTTGGTTGATATTACCAGGCACCACATGAGAAATCTAATTGCTCTACAAGTCACTAACACTTGGTATTTTCAGTGTATTTAAGTTTAGCCCTTCTGGTGGGTGGTATCTCGTTAGTATTTTAATTTGTATTTCCCTTGTGATTATGTTGAGCACTTTTTCATATATTTATTGGCCAAATGATTATCCTCTTCTATGAAGTGCCTTTCAAGTTTTTTGGTCACTTTTAAAAATAACAGCTTTGTTGTCTATACTTCACATAAGTTATAACTTAACCTTTTGTTCACCTTTTATATTGAATTTTCTTTTTATTGGTTTATAGGTTTTAAAATATAGTCTGGACACAAATTCTTCATTACATACATGTCTCAGAATAACTTTTCCCAATTCCAGAGCCACTCCAGCGCCTGGGGCAGAGGCCAAGGAGCCATCCCCAGCGCCCGGGCCATCTTTTGCTCCAATGGAACCTAGGCTGCGGGAGGGGACGAGAGAGACAGAGAGGAAGGGGTGGAGAAGCAGATGGGCGCATCTCCTGTGTGCCCTGGCCGGGAATCGAACCCGGGACTTCTGCACGCCAGGCCGACGCTCCACCACTGAGCCAACCGGCCAGGGCTTTTCCCAATTTTCAATTTTCCCTTTCACTATCTGATTAGTGCCTTTTAATGAATAGAAGTTCTTAATTTTAATGAAGTACAATTTACCCATCTTTTATGATCATTGCTTTTTGTGTCTCTTTAAAAAACTTGGCTTACACTAAGATCATGAAGATACATTTCTATATTTTCTTCGAGAAGCTGTATTTTGTCTTTACATTTAGGTCTGCAATCCATTTCTAATTAATTTTCGTGGTTGGTGTGGCTAGAGTCAAGATTGTTCCTCTCCCCCCATGAATTTAGAATTTATCCAAAAGCATTTATTGAAAAGATTTTCATTTGCTCCCTTGAATTTCAGTGTTCTCTTTGTTGACAATCAGTTGACAACATTTGTCTTTCTTTATCTGTACTCTTTATTTTGTTTCACATATTTGTGTCAATACTACATGGTCTAAATTTTTGTAGCAATATGTTCTTCAAAGTGGTTTTAACTATATTCTAGGTCCTTTGCATTTCTTTATTTTTTTTTATATATTTATTTACTTTAAAAAAATTTTTTTTTAGAGAGAGATACAGGAAGGGAGAGATGAGAAGCATCAATTTGTAGTTGTGGCACTTTAGTTGTTTATTGATTGTTTTCTCATAAGTACCTTGACTGGGGGTTCTCCAGCTGAGCCAGTGATCCCTGCTCAAGCCAGTGACCTTAGGCTTCAAGCTAGTGACCTTGGATCATGTCAATGATCCCACACTCAAGCAGGTGAGCCCACACTCAGCTGGTGAACCTGCGCTCAAGCCGGCGACCTCAGGATTTTGAACCTGAGTCCTCAGCATCCCTGGTTGATGCTTTATCCACTGTGCCACCACATATCAAGCCCTGGGCATTTCTTTATAAATCTTAGAATTAGTCCATTTTCATTAAAAAACTGATAGAATTATTATTGGAATGGCATTAAATTTATACATTAATTTTGGGAGAATCGATACATTCAATCTAAATATATCTCTTCTTATTTATTTATGGACTTACCACTTTTAAGTAATTTATAATAAAACACATGGAACGTTATTATTGTTTTAAGTACTCATTTCTTAAATATATCCAATACTTGCTTCAAGACCTGTGCTGATAATTGGCATAGGCTCTGTTAAGAAAACAGTTCTTTGAGGAGGGAAAGAGACTATTTATTATCAGAGATCAAAATTAATGTTGAAAAGTAGCTTACTAACTGAGACTTACCTTTTAAGAACAGATGGCGTTTTTTTGGGTTTTCTTGCATGTATCCCCAAATGTGGCTGAGTCTCCTCTGGGCTCTTCATTCTCCTTTTGGGGCTTTGTTTATTTGATGTTGTGACATTTCATCACCCTGTCTTATATGTAGTAGACACAATAATAAATTGAAAGTTAGTTGTACCTGGAGAATTTTCTGACATCCCTTGTGGTTTTTCAAGGTACCTTGGATATTGTGAAAACGAAGACTGGCCACGCTGCTCAGATACAGATTCTAAGCTATAGAACATGCGGCTTGATGGGCTGCAGCTCTTTCAGACCCTTTCTTAGATGTTCTAAAAATCTTGTGTGTGTATATATTGCATATATATATTCATGCTTTAAAGTTTTAAAGCTTTGATTATTGCTGTATTCAGCCAGCCAAAAACAACTACATAGAACTTTCAAAGCTTATTAGTTCTGGCTAGT
This sequence comes from Saccopteryx leptura, assembly GCF_036850995.1. NCBI lineage: Eukaryota > Metazoa > Chordata > Mammalia > Chiroptera > Emballonuridae > Saccopteryx > Saccopteryx leptura. The sequence continues at coordinate 45,912,070 of NC_089509.1, read as the reverse complement.
TTAGCTTAGGTTGAGGAGGAGGTTGAATAGATGACTTCTGAGGTTCCTTTCAACTCTAAATTTTAGGATTCTGGGAATTTATAACATCCAAAAATCACAGAATGTTAGAACTGGAAGGAACTTTAAGATAATCTGGTTCAAGTTTCTCATTTTACAGATGAGGAAAGCTACCCAAAGTGGAAAATGGGCAGTAGAGCTCCGGAGAGGCAGAAAGCTGAGCAGAGTGGCAGGAGCTTTCAGAGATGGGGAGGGTGGAGACTGACCTCACACAACTGGTCAGTATAGTGACCTGAAGAGGAAGAAAGGTGAAGGGAGGCCACCTGCAGCTTCCGCAGTTATTCCAGGAAGTTTATCAGAGGTTGGATTGGGGTACAGATGGGGCCAGGGTTACCAGCTGGTGTCCGATCTGGAATCAGTAGTGGTCACTCAATCTGAGATCACCCCATCAGGTAGGGATGACCAGACAGACATCTGTATTTCCTTCCACGGGCATGGCCGCTTCTCTGGGTTTGCCAAAACAGTGATCAGAGCTGATTTTGCTTTGTTCTAATGTTTCTAACTTTGCAGGGTATGGATAGTCTATTGTTGGGCTCTGCTCATCCTCCATGGCTTCCAGCCTATTCATGGCCTGGGTCTTCTTCTGGATCCTTCTGTTACCACATTCAGAGGGTCTTTGTTTCCTTAGTCCTGGCCCTGGGGCCAAAACTGTCTCACTTATTTAGCATGCCTGTAGTTTTCCCACACTGGCAAAATAGACTCCAGAGTACTTCATTCTTGCTAACTTTCTTTTTTTGTTTTAATTAAAAACTTTTTTTTTTAATTTTGTGGGGGAGGGGAAGGGAGAGAGATGAGAAGCATCAACTAATAGTTGTGTCACTATCGTTGTTCATTGATTGTTTCTCTTACATGCCTTAATTAGGGGGAGGAGGCTCAAACCTAGCCAGTGACCCTGAGCTCTAGCCAGTGACCTTGAGCTCAAGCTGAGGACCTCGGGGTTTTGGACCTGGGATCTCAGCGTCCCAGGTTGATGTTCTTCTGTCCACCCAGTCAGGCTTGCTAATTTTCTTTATCCTGCCTTCACCACCTGTTGTAACCTGTTTGGTCACACCCCACTCCCCAATCCAGAGAGTCTCTGATTGAACACGTTTTTTATTTGTCAAAGCCACCTTCGTGTACACCACTCTGATGGGAACCATCTTCTTCCTAATGCTAATAAGCACTCCACACTAGTCTCTTGTATCTTGTTTTTCCATGAGACATTTGAACACAATTGACAGACAGCCTTTGTTACTCATCATAGGAGCATGCTTCAGGACCTCTGTTTGAGTCTGTTATTATGTGGAGAACCTTGGAAAAACAAAATGCATAATAAGTGTCATCAACAAGCCAGGTGTCACTTGGACATAGCTTTTCTCTCATGCTGTTTGGATCATATTCTCATTAAGTACACTGAAAATATCATGTCTGGCTACATGATACACACTATGGATAGCAAATGCATGTGAAATTGGGATATATTAAGCAAATAAAATTCGTCAGTGAAAATGCCCCCTTAGTTCATTTATGTGTTTCAAAGATGATTACAAGTCACTAAACCTTTGACAGATAGTATAAAGTTAAGTCATTGGGAACCATGGCTTATTAAAGATTAATTAGACATCAAGAAAAATAGTTTGTGAAATAATTGAAGTCAGTTGGAAAGAAGTAGTTTATTTTGTTATAGCTGATTACACCCAGCTTCTTAGGAATGCATGATTGAGTAAAGGTACAATGGTAGCTAGCTTTGTTTGTCTTTTTTCTCACTGTTTCAAGAATCCTCTGCACTGATTGATTTAAACTTTTAGTTTTTCTTTCTCTCTCTGTGTGTGTCTGTAACCATAACTGATGTTGGAAATCGTGGGCTGCATGGAAGGAAGTGACAGAAAGGGCTGTGAGTGACTGAAAAATGTTGGGGCCTCTATGTTATCTGTAAGAAAACCAAGTTGTGTGAGGCCCATTATTAGTTAACAGATGTCAAGGGTTCCAGTGTGGTGGTATGCTTAAAGATTGAGGAGAGCCATGTCTTCTTAGACATTTAGGATGAGTTTTTTACAGAGTAGTTGATTACTTGGGCTAGGAATTTCTCTCAGGTAGAGATCCATCAAATCATCTTAACTGATGATCTAAAACATTTGGCTGTTACTGTTTGTGCACACATTACTCTCCTAAAACACAGCAGTAGCCTTGTATTTGGATTTCCTTTACTTATTTAAGATTCAACAGTGAGAGATGGGCCTGCTTGATACCTTAGAAGTCCTGTGCTTTGTTCTTCTAAGTTAAAAAGGTACGTATTCAATTAAAGTGACATAGACTCTAAAGGGAAGGCTGGAGTTTAAATAAGCACATAAGTATTTTCCCAAGAAACAGGGAAGTTCCTTTTCAATCCAAGTTTCCTTCCTAAACTCAAAGTTTCTGGTTTTAGAACCTTTCATCTAACTTCCTCAACATACTATAAAGCCTTTGAACACAGTTTATGCACATTTTTAAGAATATGCAGGCAAATTGAGGGAGATTGATCAAAATCTGTGTTGGGGCCCTGGCTGGTTGGCTCAGTGGTAGACCGTCAGCCTGGCGTGCAGGAGTCCCAGGTTCGATTCCCGGCCAGGGCACACAGGAGAAGCGCCCATCTGCTTCTCCACCCCTCCCCCTCTCCTTCCTCTCTATCTCTCTCTTCCCCTCCCGCAGCCAAGGCTCCATTGGAGCAAAGTTGGCCCGGGCGCTGAGGATGGCTCTATGGCCTCTGCCCCAGGCGCTAGAGTGGCTCTGGATGCAACAGAGCAATGGCCCAGATGGGCGGAGCATCGCCCCCTGGTGGGCGTGCCTGGGGGATCCTGGTTGGAGGCATGAGGGAGTCTGTCTGACTGCCTCCCTGTTTCCAACTTCAGAAAGAAAAAAAAATCTGTGTTGGTTATATGCTTACTCTTCGGCAGCTTGTATAACCTCATTTTTAGGATGTTTAAAAAATGGAGACGTGAGAGTTGACTAATTTGACTTTTCCCTCTCTTATTATCTTTAAATTTCACGAAGTAGACTCTTTTGTATAATAAATTTACATTATAATCTAATTTATCTGTTGGAGGAAAGGACTGAAAAAAAATCAAGAGATACCTGAAAAAAAAAAAAAGCATGCGTAAAATTGTATGTATATTTAGTGACAGCTTAATGTGGCATTTTGTTAACAGTAATTTGTGAACCTGTGGTCTCCTTTATATGAATGTAAGATTCTTAAGAAATGTATCTTGTTCATTTTTGTGCCCATAATACTCTGCACATAGTAGGTACTTCATAAATGTTTATTTAATTGAATTCATATGATTCCATACATAGGTAGGACATAAAAATGAAACTCAGGGACATGGACAAGAGTGTGGTGGTTGGGGGGGGGGGGAGAGGGAGGAGGTAGGGGGAGGGGAGAGGCACAAAGAAAACCAGATAGAAGGTGAGGGAAGACTATATGACTTTGGGTCATGGATATGCAACATAATCAAATGTCTAAATAACCTGAAGATGTTTTCTCTAAACCTATGTACCCTGATTGATCAATGTCACCCCATTAAGATTAATTTTTAAAAAGGCTTTGAAATATCAGTAAAAAGAATTGAATTCATATATTTTGCTTTCTAACATGATAAAGAGAAATATGAAGTCAGAATTTTTTTAGCAATGAAATGCTTCTGCTTAAAATACACACATGGTTAGGATAAAAGTGGCTAAGTTACTCAAATAATTTTCTCAATTTCTGGCTTTGCTATTAGACTCCTAGTTTGTGCCTGGTAGGCTATTAGTATTGTTAGGCTAGTTTGTCATTGCATATAAGCACTTTATGAAATACAAAAACAAAATATTCAATGACTATCTTAAGTTAAATACAGTGAATATAATGTGAATAGAAATTGGATACCCATTAAAATGAACACTTCTACTCTTAATGTAACTTTTTTGTTTTTTTTTGTTTTTTAATTATAATTTTATTTTTTTAATGGGGCGACATCAATAAATCAGGTTACATATATTCAAAGATCAACAAGTCCAGGTTATCTTGTCTTTCAATTATGTTGCATACCCATCACCCAAAGTCAGATTGTCCTCTGTCACCTTCTATCTAGTTTTCTTTGTGCCCCTCCCCTACCCCTTTCCCTCTCCCTTCTCCCCCTTCCCCCGTAACCACCACACTCTTATCAATGTCTCTTAGTTTCACTTTTATGTCCCACCTACGTATGGAATAATGCAGTTCCTGTTTTTTTCTGATTTACTTATTTCACTTCATATAATGTTATCAAGATCCCACCATTTTGCTGTAGATGATCCGATGTCATCATTTCTTATGGCTGAGTAGTATTCCATAGTGTATATGTGCCACATTTTCTTTATCCAGTTGTCTATTGACGGGCTTTTTGGTTGTTTCCATGTCCTGGCCACTGTGAACAATGCTGCAATGAACATGGGGCTGCATGTGTCTTTACGTATCAATGTTTCTGAGTTTTGGGGGTATATACCCAGTAGAGGGATTGCTGGGTCATAAGGTAGTTCTATTTTCAGTTTTTTGAGGAACCACCATACTTTCTTCCATAATGGTTGTACTACTTTACATTCCCACCAACAGTGTATGAGGGTTCCTTTTTCTCCACAGCCTCTCCAACATTTGCTATTACCTGTCTTGTTAATAATAGCTAATCTAACAGGTGTGAGGTGGTATCTCATTGCAGTTTTGATTTGCATTTCTCTAATAACTAAAGAAGATGAGCATCTTTTCATATATCTGTTGGCCATTTGTACTTCCTCCTGGGAGAAGTGTCTGTTCATGTCCTCTTCCCATTTTTTTATTGGATTGTTTGTTTATTGTTGAGTTTTATGAGTTCTTTGTATATTTTGGATATTAGGCCCTTATCTGAGCTGTTGTTTGAAAATATCATTTCCCATTTAGTTGGCTTTCTGTTTATTTTGTTATCAGTTTCTCTTGCTGAGCAAAAACTTCTTAGTCTGATGTAGTCCCATTCATTAATTTTTGCCTTCACTTCTCTTGCCATTGGAGTCAAATTCATAAAATGCTCTTTAAAACCCAGGTCCATGAGTTTAGTACCTATGTCTTCTTCTATGTACTTTATTGTTTCAGGTCTTATGTTTAGATCTTTGATCCATTTTGAGTTAATTTTAGTACAGGGGGACAAACTGTAGTCTAGTTTCATTCTTTTGCATGTGGCTTTCCAGTTTTCCCAGCACCATTTATTGAAGAGGCATTCTTTTCTCCATTGTATGTTCTTGGCCCCTTTATCAAAAATTATTTGACTATATATATGTGGTTTTATTTCTGGACTTTTATTCTGTTCCATTGGTCTGAGTGTCTATTTTTCTGCCAATACCATGCTGTTTTGATTGTCGTGGCCCTATAATAGAGTTTGAAGTCAGGTATTGTAATGCCCCCAGCTTCATTCTTTTTCTTTAGGATTGCTTTGGCTATTCAGGGTTTTTTATAGTTCCATATAAATCTGATGATTTTTTGCTCTATTTCTTTAAAAAATGTCATTGGAATTTTGATGGGAATTGCATTAAATTTGTATATTGCTTTGGGTAATATAGCCATCTTGATTATATTTATTCTTCCTAACCAAGAACAAGGAATATTCTTCCATCTCATTATATCTTTCTCAATTTCTCTTAACAATGGTTTATAGTTTTCATTATTATAAGTCCTTTACATTCTTTGTTATGTTTATTCCTAAGTATTTTATTTTTTTTGTTGCAATTGAGAAGGGGATTATTCTTTTGAATTCATTCTCAATTGTTTCATTGTTGGCATATAGAAAGGCTATTGACTTCTGTATGTTAATTTTGTATCCTGCTACCTTACTGTATTGGTTTATTGTTTCTAGTAGTCTTTTTGTGGATTCTTTGGGGTTTTCGATGTATAGGATCATATCATCTGCAAAAAGTGATACCTTTACTTCTTCTTTTCCGATATGGATGCCTTTTATTTCTTTGTCTTGTCTGATTGCTCTGGCTAGAACCTCTAGTACCACATTAAATAAGAGTGGAGAGAGTGGACAACCCTGTCTTGTTCCTGATTTAAGGGGGAAAGCCTTCAGTTTTGTGCCATTTAATATGATGTTAGCTGATGGTTTATCATATATGGCCTTTATCATGTTGAGATATTTTCCTTCTATACCCATTTTGTTGAGAGTCTTAAACATAAAATTGTGTTGTATTTTATCGAAAGCCTTTTCTGCATCTATTGATAAGATCATGTGGTTTTTGTTCTTTGTTTTGTTGATATGGTGTATTATGTTAACCGTTTTACGTATGTTGAACCATCCTTGAGATTCTGGGATGAATCCCACTTGATCATGATGTATTATTTTTTTAATATGTTGTTGTATTCGATTTGCTAGTGTTTTGTTTAGTATTTTAGCATCTGTATTCATTAGAGATATTGGTCTGTAGTTTTCTTTCTTTGTGCCATCCTTGCCTGGTTTTGGTATGAGGGTTATGTTGGCCTCATAAAATGTGTTTGGAAGTATTGCTTCTTCAATTTTTTGGAAGACTTTCAGTAGAATAGGAACCAAGTCTTCTTTGAATGTTTGATAAAATGCGCTGGTATAGCTGTCAGGTCCTGGACTTTTATTTTTGGGGAGGTTTTTAATGGTTTTTTTCTATTTCTTCTCTACTAATAGGTCTGTTTAGGCTTTCTGCTTCTTCTTGACTCAGTCTAGGAAGGTTGTATTGTTCTAGGAATTTATCCATTTCTTCTAGATTGTTGAATTTAGTGGCATAAAGTTTTTCATAGTATTCTACAATAATTCTTTGTATATCTACGGTGTCCGTGGTGATTTCTCCTCTTTCATTTTGGATTTTGTTTATATGAATTCTTTCTCTTTTTTTCCTTGGTTAGTCGTGCCAAGGGTTTGTCAATTTTATTGATCTTTTCAAAAAACCAGCTCTTTGTTCTATTAATTTTTTCTATAGTTTTACTGTTCTCTATTTCATTTATTTCTGCTCTGATTTTTATTATCTCCTTTCTTCGGCTAGTTTTGGGTTGTTTTTGTTCTTCTTTTTCTAGTTCCTTAAGGTGTGAAGTTAAGTGGTTCTCTTGGGCTGTCTCTTGTTTGTTCATATATGCCTGAAGTGATATGAACTTCCCTCTTATCACTGCTTTTGCTGCATCCCATAGATTCTGATATGTCGTATTGTCATTTTCATTAGTCTGTATATATCTTTTGATCTCTGCACTTATTTCTTCTTTGACCCATTCATTTTTTAAAAGTATGTTGTTTAGTTTCCACATTTTTGTGGGATTTTTTTCCTCCTTTTTGCAGTTGAATTCTAGTTTCAAGGCTTTATGATCAGAAAATATGCTTGGTACAACTTTGATTTTTCTGAATTTGCTGATGTTGTTTTTGTGGCCCAACATATGGTCAATTCTTGAGAATGATCCATGTACACTGGAGAAAAATGTATACTCAGTCACTTTGGGATCAAATGTCATGTAGATGTCTATCATATCCAGGTGCTCTCGTGTTTTGTTTAAGGCCACTATATCTTTGTTGATTCTCTGTTTGGATGACCGATCTAGAGCCGTCAGCGGTGTATTGAGGTCTCCAAGTATGATTGTATTTTTGTCAGTTTTTGTTTTAAGGTCAATAAGTAGCTGTCTTATATATTTTGGTGCTCCTTGGTTTGGTGCATATATATTAAGAATTGTTATGTCTTCTTGATTCAGTGTCCCCTTAGCCATTATGAAATGGCCCTTTTTGTCTCTGAGTACTTTTGTTGTCTTGTAGTCAGCATTATCCGATATGAGTATTGCTACGCCTGCTTTTTTTTGGATGTTATTTGCTTGGAGTATTGTTTTCCAGCCTTTCACTTTGAGTTTGTTTTTATCCTTGTTACTTAGATGAGTTTCCTGTAGGCAGCATACAGTTGGATTTTCTTTTTTAATTCATTCTGCTATTCTGTGTCTTTTTATTGGTGAGTTTAATCCGTTTACATTTAGTGTAATTATTGACACTTGTGAGTTCCCTATTGCCATTTTATAGATTGCTTTCTGTTAGTTTTGTGTCTTGTTTGATCCTTCTCTTTCATTTTTTTATCTTTTGATTTTATTTGGTTGTATTCCATACATCTTTCCTCTGTTGCTATCTTTTTTATCTCATGTGCTTCTGTGGTGGTTTTTTCAATGGTGGTTACCTTTAGGTAATGAAAAGGGTTACTACCCTGTTCATTGTAGCGCACTATTTTGTGAGTACTTTTGCACTCCATCGTCCTTTGCTACTGTTAATCTCCATCTTCTCCCCCCTTTCTTTTTGTTGTTGTCACAGTTTAAATTTGGTTTTATTGTGTTCTTCTTGGAGCTTTTACTTGTGGCTTTATATTTTTTTGTTCTTTGTATCTGATTGGAGAACCCCCTTTAGTAATTCCTGGAGTGGGGGTTTTCTGATGATAAATTCCCTCATCTTTTCCGTATCTGTGAATGTTTTTATTTCTCCTTCATAATTGAAGGATAGCTTTGATGGGTATAGTATTCGTGGCTGAAAGTTCCTCTCTTTCAGGACTTTAAATATTGGGGCCCACTCTCTTCTAGCTTGTAGAGTTTCTGCTGAGAAATCTGATGATAATCTAATGGGCCTTCCTTTATATGTTGTATTCTTCTTTTCCCTGGCTGCCTTGAGAATTTTTTCTTTGCCATTGGTTTGTGCCAATTTTATTATGTGCCTTGGAGTAGGTTTGTTGGGGTTAAGAAAACTCGGAGTTCTGTTTGCTTCATGAATTTGAGGCTTTAGTTCTTTCCACAGGCTTGGGAAGTTCTCATCTATTATTTGTTTGAGTATGTTCTCCATTCCATTTTCTCTCTCTTCTCCCTCTGATATACCTATTATTCTTATGTTATTCTTTCTGATGGAGTCAGATAATTCTTGTAGGGCTATCTCATTTTTTTTAATTTTTGAGTCTCTTTCTTTCTCTCTCTGTTGTGCCTCAAGTTGCTTGTCTTCTATTTCACTAATCCTCTCTTCTATCTGGCCTGTTCTATTAGCCAAGCTTGTTACCTCGTTTTTCAGCTCGTGAATTGAGTTTTTCATCTTTGTTTGATTTGTTTTTATAGTTTCAATTTCCTTGGACATATATTCTTTGTGTTCATTGAGTTGTTTTCTGAGCTCCCTAAATTGCCTTTCTGTGTTTTCTTGTATATCTCTGAGTATTTTTAGGATTTCTATCTTAAATTCTCTGTCATTTAACTCCAAGGTTTCCAATATATTAAATTTTTTCTCCATAGATTTTTCCTCTTCTATCTGTGTTACCTCTCTTTCTTTTGTATCCATGATATTCGATTTTCTCTTCCTTAATGGCATCTGAGGGTAGTTTTGTTGATAGTATTAATGAGATTTAATAAAAAATAAAAAGTTAAAAAAAATTGAAAAAAGTTGTTTTTAAAAAAAATTAATAATGAAATAAAGAAAAATAAAATAAAATAAAAATTTTAAAAAAGGGAATTATTCCCCCCCTCCTTTTTTTCTCTCCTCTCCTCTCCCCTCTTTCTTGAGAACATCTTGTGGTGAACTGTGAATTATATTGTATTTAATAGAACAAACAATGCCTGTAATGGAGGGCCTGAATTGGGGAAAAGTAATTAAGGGGCAAGATAAAAAATAAATAAATAAATAAATAAAGGGGTGGGGGTATGGACCCACAAAAATCAAATAATGAAAAAATTTGGATCAAGAATAAAATGATTTGAGTTTAGGTGTTGGTTGACTAAGAGTTATGATGAGAGGAGTAAGAGGGAAACAGGAAAATGGGTGGACAAATTAAAAAATTACTATTGTATTTAGTGGAACAAGAGCTTGATAAAATGGAGAGCCAGGGATGGGAGCACTGCTAGTGAGTTAAGAAGGTGAAGTAAAAACTCCCCAAAATGCCACAAACATAAGTTTGAGTCCCAGATAAAATAATTTGTTTGTTATTGATGTTTGAATGAGAGGAGATGTAAAGGAAAAAGGAAGAAACTAATATAGAGGGAGAAAAGAAGAGAGAGAGAGAAAAAAAAGAGGGAACCACTAAAAGAAGAAAAAAGAAAAAAGAGAAGAGAGAGATAGAGAGTTAAGGGTTTTGGAGTGCAACCCTCATAGAGAGAAAGGAAGAGGAAAGAAAAGATAATGGGAGATGTAACACTTATGGGTAGTGTAGTTCAAGGAGAGGAGAGAGTAAGACCGGTAGGGAGTTAAATGACCAAATTGGAGGAGAAAAAAAAAAAAGAAAAAAGAAAAAAAAATCAAGGATGAAGATAAGAGAAACAAACCAACAAATATAATAAAATGGGATAGGTTATAAAGTCTGCGGATTATTCTGATTTTGAGAGGTTATCTTCTTGCTTTTTCTTTTCTCTCCCTCTTCCTGGTTGGCGACTCTGTACCCCGGGTTCTGTCCCTTTGGCACGCTCAGGTAGAGGTTTGCAGTTGATAAGTCTCTGTGGCGATGTCATGTATTGTGCTTCAGTCTCATTGGCAGTCGAGGCTCCTTAGCGTTTATAGGCTCCGACAGTGAGAGAGTCCGTGTTCCAGGAGCCTCTCTCCTAGTCTTTCCTTCCTCAACCAGCAGCCTGAGAATCCAGCTATGGGGTTGCTGCTGCCTCTGCCTGGATAGTAAGAGGCTCAAAGAGCTGGCAACTCCCCACTCTATTTCCACTCAGCACAGGGCTCTGGGTAAGGCTCAGTCAGTCAGAGCTGCTAGCATAATCAGCCGGGGCTTTCGCCTACTCAAAGACCTCTGGCTCTGTCACTCTGTCCGGTAACACGGGCGGGTCTGCGCATGCAGACCAGGATGTTAGACCGGAAGTCTCGCCCTCTGAGTGAAACCCCCCGCCCGCACTGAAAAGTTCCAATGTTGGAATTGGCTCTAGCTCGTCCCCGTGGCTCTTTCAAGGCGCTGGGGCGGCCCGTGACTCCGCCCTCGGCCCACACAAAGGCCCCCGACTCTGCCCCTCCGTGGGACAACACGGGCTCCTACTCCGGAGGTGCTGGGAGGAGTCTCCTTCCCACTCTCCGTGCATGCAGACCAGGATGTGAGGCCGGAGTCTCGCCCTCTGAGTGAAACCTCCCGCCCGCACTGAAAAGTTCCAGTGTTGGAATTAGCTCTCGCTTCCTCCCTGTGTGCGGCTCTACCCGGGTGCTGGGGCAGCCCGGAGGCTTTCGGCCTACACAAAGGCCTCTGACTCTGCCTCTCTGTGGAGTAACACGGGCGCACCCTCTGGGGGCTTTGGAAGGAATCTCTCGCCCACTATGCGCCTACCAGGGGATCAGGTAAAATGGCTGCCCCGCTTGTGTTTCTTTGTCTGGGTTTGGCGCGAGTGTTAGCTCTATTGCCCAGGTTGTCACAGGAACAATTTTTCCTTGGCTTAGATCTCCGTGCCACAGCCTGGTTCGGCCGTTTGTGCCGCGGCCTGGATCTATTCACCCCCTTTACCCACCTTAGTTTCTATATTCTCAGTTTCCAGTGAAAATCGCCCTGTTTAGGTTAGTGAGGAAGGCAGAGCATTTCTTACTCCCTATTTCCTTCGGGGTTTGGTTATATATTTAGCCAATTTTTCGCTCGATTATACCTTTGGGTGTATTGCGAAACATCTGGAGGCTCCAAGGATAGGTTTTTCTGTTTCTTGTTGAAGATCTTGTTGAGTTTTGGGGGAGATTTATCGGTATCGCTTCCTACTCCACCATTACTCTGATGTCATCTCTAATGTAACTTTCTGAACATTATTTGCATAAGGCGTTGTTTTTGAAAAGCAATTAAATTTTTTAAAAGGGCTACATTTCTAAAAAAATGTGTTTCTTTGGATTAGCTGAAGGTCTGTAAGGGTATATAGAACTGTGTCTGAAAGGATACGTAATTATTATATATTTGTCAAGGTTCGGACAGGAAGCCTATAGCATACTTAAACTTGGTAGGTAGGGAATGTTTAATGAACAAAAATATTTACAAATGTGTTGGCAGGACTTAAAAAAACCAAAAAGGGATAATGACATATTCTGAGATCAAAAGATCTTCACTAAGCAGGGTCTAAGGTTGGGGTGGAAGCAGTGACACAAACCTAGAGCAGAGGTCCCCAAACTAGGGCTGCATGCGGCCCTCTGAGGCCATTTATCCGGCCCCCCCGCTGCACTTCCGGAAGGGGCACCTCTTTCATTGGTGGTCAGTGAGAGGACCTGGAGTACTGTATGTGGTGACGCAAAGCGGGGCATCACTCACGTACAGTACTACTTCCGGTGACGTGGGACGCATGCGTCACAGCTCCGGAAGCGCGTCATATCACTTGTTACGGCTAGCAGTGACAAATATGGAACCGGACATTGACCATCTCATTAGCCAAAAGCAGGCTCATAGTTCCCATTGAAATACTGGTCAGTTTGTTGATTTAAATTTACTTGTTCTTTATTTTAAATATTGTATTAGTTCCCATTTTGTTTTTTTACTTTAAAATAAGATATGTGCAGTGTGCATAGTTTTTTTTATAGTCCGGCTCTCCAATGGTCTGAGGGATAGTGAACTGGCCCCCTGTGTAAAAAGTTTGGGGACCCCTGGCCTAGAGGGTTGTAATCTGCTTTGTGAAGAGGGCTTCCTGAGAGGAGTCGTGACCTTCAGCTGAGGACCAAGGCCAACCTTGTTGAGCAGGCATCCCTGACTTTCTTCCTACCTTGGGATCTCCTGCCGGTGTCTCCCATTGGAACTCATAGGAAGTTGGAGGAGGAGGAACCCTTTGATGCAAGACAGTGTGGGTCAGCCTCCCAGGGCTGAGTCGAGGGTGGAGAAAGAGAGTGGGCAGGCAGACAGAGGTGTGGGAATCAGTCAGTATTGGTTGAATAAATGAATGGCTGCTTACTACTTTTCTTTTTTCTTTCTTTTTTTTTTTTTAGATCTTATTTATTTTAGGGAGAGACAGAAAGAGAAAGAGAAAAGTGGGGGGAGCAGCAGGAAGCATCAACTCCTAATAGTTGCTTCCTATATGTGCCTTGACCAGGCAAGCCCAGGGTTTCAAAACGGTGACCACAGCATGCCAGGTCGACACTTTATCCACTGCACCACCACAGGTCAGGTCCTTCCTTCCTCCCTCCCTCCCTCCCTCCCTCCCTTCCTTCCCTCCCTTCCTCCCTCCGTCCCACCAGGCAAACCCAGGGTTTCGAACCTGCAACCTCAGCATTCCAGGTTGATGCTTTATCCACTGTGCCACCACAGGTGCTTAATACTTTTGTTTCTTTTAATTAAAGTGTTACTTACCACCTTCTTAAAATTCTGCATATTACTTGAATGAGCTAAGTATTTAGTGAGTACCTGTTATGTGCAAAGCATTTTGCCAGTTCTGTTGCTATTGATAGTAGATGACTTTCTAAGAAAATTAAGTTGGTACTTCAGTTATCTCTCCATACATAATACATAGACATTGCAAACAACCAATCAAGTGTTGACATTAAATACTTTGAGATGACATCAAGAAATCCAAAGCCCCTCATTTCAAGTAAATTTGGGAAGCTTGTTTCTTAAAGCAATTCTATAGTATAGCTCAGTCCAAATACAATTTTGCGATGATGGAAATGTTCTATATCTTTAGTCTGATGCAGTGGACACCCCATGGGGCTATTATTAAGCATTTGAAAATTGGCTAATGCAATTGAAGGATTTGAATTGGAAAATTTTAGCTACATGTGACCAGTGGCTGTCATATTGGACAGTACAGCTATGGCTAATTGTAAAGGAAATACATGCTCCATGATTAATTTTCGTATGAAATCCTTTTTTTTTTTTTTTCTTTTTTCTGAAGCTGGAAACAGGGAGAGACAGTCAGACAGACTTCCGCATGCACCCGACCGGGATCCACCCGGCACGCCCACCAGGGGCAACGCTCTGCCCACCAGGGGGCGATGCTCTGCCCATCCTGGGCGTCGCCATGTTGCGACCAGACCCACTCCAGCGCCTGAGGCAGAGGCCACAGAGCCATCCCCAGCGCCCGGGCCATCTTTGCTCCAATGGAGCCTTGGCTGCGGGAGGGGAAAAGAGAGACAGAGAGGAAAGCGTGGCGGAGAGGTGGAGAAGCAAATGGGCGCTTCTCCTGTGTGCCCTGGCCGGGAATCGAACCCCGGTCCTCCGCACGCTAGGCCGACGCTCTACCGCTGAGCCAACCGGCCAGGGCCTGAAATCTTTTTTAAGTAAGAAATTGGATATTGGGTTTTCGTATTGCTGATCTCTATATATAGGAACCCTAAAAATACTGGTGGCCAGAATGTAAAAGAAAAGAAATTAAAAGCAACTAAGATAAAGCAGGTCCTAAGTCTTGGATAATAAAAGCAAAGCAAGAGATACAGTAACCTCTTTATATTATATAGTATATGCTTTATAACTGTAGGTTATATTTATTTAGACAGAGTTATATTTAAAAATAGATCATTGTGTTCAGGTTTCTCAACATTAAAAAGTCTACTTCAATTAAAAAACAGTACATTTATTTCTATGATGTAGTTAGTCTGGATATTTGATCTTTTATTATCATAGTTTTATGCATAAGCAGTTGGGTACAAAGTAGATATTCAAAGAATGAAGATAAGATTTAATGTATACAGCTAGATAAAAGTATGAGTGATGCATGTATATTTTATCTAAGATTTTGATATTTATTTGCTCCGTTTTATATTTTTATTTTCTTAGCTTTATTATATGTATATAATATATATACATATTTGTATACTCAGCTTTATGATAAAATCTGAGAGTTCTTTTAACCCTTTTCTTCCTCTTAGCTTGTCTATAAGATCTGTTTTAAGTTCAGAATCTGAAAAACAATGACTTGGAATTCATAACTATTCCATCAGGACAGATTGTCACATCATAAATATGACATATTACTTATAATGCAACTGAAAATAACTTTTGAGGCAGTAACTTGGTGAGTATTTGTTTTCAGATTATTCTTATTCTACACAAGTCTACCTTTGCCTACTGTTTTCACATTACTCTTTATTTAATCTGTATTTAATAGAACATTAGTATAAATGAGACTATGCCTTTTAAAAGGAGCAGGTTCTAAGTTCATTATGACAAATTTTTTAAATGCTCTTGATGTACAAACTCAAGAATGTTTTTGTTTTGTATATTGTGGTAACATACACAAAACATAAAAGTTACTATTTTAAGTGTACAGTTTTGTAGCATTAAGTACATTCATATTGTTAACCACTCATGAATGTTTTTTAATACTTAATATCGACAATTGATGTTTCCAGTTTTGTGGAGCTGTTTTTTTTTTTTTCTAAGAACAACAAAATCATCCATAAATTTTTATTCGTATCTGTAATGAAATATCTGCTACATTCCTATCAAATGTCATTTTAAAGTGGTATTAAATTAGCGAAACTATTGTATGCTTGTTCATCAACACAAACAGTACTTGTTGAAACAACGTTTTAAATGAAAATAGCACTTTACATAAGAAAATGCAGTTGTTTTTCTTTGCCTTTCACTTTTGAAGGAATTCTGTCAAAAACCCACCTAAAGCTATAGGACAGGGGTCCCCAAACTACGGCCCAGCCGCATGCGGCCCCCTGAGGCCATTTATCCGGCCCCCTCCGCACTTCCAGAAGGAGCACTTCTTTCATTGGTGGTCAGTGAGAGGAGCATAGTTCCCATTGAAATACTGGTCAGTTTGTTGATTTAAATTTACTTGTTCTTTATTTTAAATATTGTATTTGTTCCCGTTTTGTTTTTTTACTTTAAAATAAGATATGTGCAGTGTGCATAGGGATTTGTTCATAGTTTTTTTATAGTCCGGCCCTCCAACAGTCTGAGGGACAGTGAACTGGCCCCCTGTGTAAAAAGTTTGGGGACCCCTGCTATAGGAGAATGATAGGTGTGATGAAGGAAGTTGTGGTTGTGGTGAATGGGATATGCCATGCCACGCTTTGTGACTCACCTTCTTCTCATGTATTTTTCAAGTTTGTATAATTATATCCAGACTTACGTTTTCTTTCTTTTGTTCATTTAATTGAGTTCTTCAGATGATACTAACGCAACAATGAAAATTTAACTTACTTTTACGTGTGATTAAACACATAATTAACTCATAATGTTTTGTGAAGATATAAAAGATAAAACTAGCTTTCTTCTACAACATGCATTCCTCCTACATTCCTGCCTGTTGCCCTGGCAACCAGGTAAACCCCAAGGAAACCAAATGGACGTCAAAAAAGTTTCTCCCATAATTTGTGTAGTAAATTCATAGGGTCTTTTAAAAAATAGTCTTTTCTGGGTAGTGAGCATAAAAGATTGAAGTAATGGAAAAGAGAAGTCAAACTATTTGAATACAGAAAGAGAGTTGAAGGGGTGGATGTCTGTATTGCTGAGAAAAGCATTTCAGAGCAGACTGTTCTGGTATTTTATACCAATTATGTGCAGCTATTGCTTTGAATAAATTTTTCTATCCTGCTGAGATTTCCTTTTTACAAATCCTGGAGCAATTATAAGATGGAAGTCTGGAATGTATAAACAATATCTTTGAACAGTAAATGAGCCTCAGTCTTAGGAAACTCAAGGGCCGGAATGTACTACCTTTGACTCTGTCTCTGCCTTTCCTTCCTCCTTCATCATCGCTGAGAAACTAGTGTCTACTTCGAGTATACAAAAAACATGAATTTTTGCCAAGGAATACTTTTAAATAATTATTTCCATCAAATTAACAAAATCTCTCTGTTCCTATCACATTATAATCAGTATTCTTAATACCTGTTCAATATAGCTATTGATTATATATTTCTGTATTTTCAACGTTAATACAACAGATTGTCTTTGTCTAAAAAGCTGGAAACAAAACATGGCACCAAGTCAATATTCGTGGAAGGGAAACGACATCCTTAGAACATAACATTAGACTGAGTTTTCAAATGTCAACTTGTTTTATATGACAAAGCAATCTGCACCACTCATGGCAAACAATATATAAAATCCAAAAGAGAAGTCAACTGTCACTTGGAGTTAACTATGAAAAGCCTGAACTCCATTATTCTTCTGAACTTACAGGCCTTATACAATGTTTACAATAAGGTTTGGAGAGTTGCCTAGCATTGGAATATATACAATTAAACAACGCAGTTGTACGGCCCTTTTATGTCAGCACTGCTAAAAGACCGCCATTATACTCACATGATAGTCATTCTTGGAACTCTTAGCATAATCAGGAATAGAGAACATTCATTTGTAATTCTAAGTGCATGCAGGATTTTATTTTATTTTATTTTATTATTTTATTTTATTTTAGTCACATAAACCCCTATAGAAACTAAAGATAACAATAAAAGGAATCACTGAACGAGGATTATTTCTTTGACTGTCAAAGAATATAATACTTTTATTTTGTTTGCAGCTGAGCCTAAGTACTCAGTGCTTTGGACTTTTATGTAAGCTTATGTAAATAAGGGAAATTGTATTTAAATTTATTACAAAGTGAATTTTATTTGTTTGGAGATTAACTTTACACTGAGAAATTCACACAAATGCCCTTCCTGGTTCCCTCTTTCAGACATTTACTTAAAATAACAAGTGCAAAGAAACAACAGAATATCATAGATTAAAATGAAACCACACACAGACTAAGTTTTAAGTCCACACCCATGTTTTGTTGGAGTTAGATTAGCCCAGTTTAATAGTGTTAGGCCAGAAAGCTTGATCCTTTGGCCTTGGTTGTAAAAATAAGAGGGGAAGAAACACAACTGAAGCAATTTCTGCTTTTTGGAAAGTGGAATTTGTTTTTTAATTAAATTTTTTTTTTATTGAGAGATAGACAGGAAGGGAGAGATGAGAAGCATCAGTTCATAGTTGCGTCACTTTTAGTTACTCATTGATTGCTTTCTCATATGTACCTTGACTGGGGGGCTCCAGCCAAGCCAGCGACCCCTTGCTCAAGCCAGTGACCATGGGCTCAAGCTGGTGAGCCCTCACTCAGGTTGGTGACTTCAGGGTTTTGAACCTGGGTCCTCAGCCTCCCAGGCTGACACTCTGTCCACTGCAGCACGGCCTGGTCAGGTTGAAAAGTGGAAATATTTAAGAGATTGATTTATGGTGCTATTCCTAAGTAATATAAATATATTTTTTAATACAAGTTTTGGATTTTCCTCATAGTAATTTACCTGTCAGTTTCCCAGAGGTCTTTGGCTTTATAATTCTGAAAATTAGTTTACAGTGACACCAAAATAAAGGGTAGCTGTATCGTATGACTCAATATCAAAAGGAAGATTTGAGCTCTTTAGGTCACTGGAGCCAGTGACTCCACCTGTTTTTGCCTCTGTTTTCTAGCCTGTTGTCTAAAATTTGGGAATGTGTTAAGCATGTTTCTAGAGAGGTCTGAGCTGCTTGACAGAAAGCTGACCTGCTATATGCCCTCCCCCACAAAAAAAGATTGTCGACTTATGAAAGGTTTGCAGCATGATATTTGAATGGCTGTTGAAGTACCTCAGAAAATTAAAAGGTTATCTGAAATACGATTTTTAAAATAAAAAATGAAATGTTCGCCGCCCCTTAACTCTGGCCTGAAACTTGTTTAAAGTCTTCAATAGAGACAACTTTTCATCCTTTAGTTTGTCTTATAATATAAATCCTTCTCCTTGCTTCTCGAAATACCTAGTGGGCTTCTACATTTAATCAGAATATATGAAAGTGTATAATGAGTTAGATCAAAGGGCTTTCTTTCTTTCTTTTTTAATTAAGTGAGAGGCAGAGAGACAGACTCCTGCATGCTCCCCAACCACCACCTGGCAACCCCCATCTGGGGCTGATGTTCTGCCTGCTGATAGCTCTTCAACCGAGCTATTTTAGCATCTGAGGCAAAGCCATGGGCCATCCTCAGCACCCAGGGCCAACTTGCTCATTCATGCCATGGCTGAGAGAGAAGAAGAGAGAAGGGGGAGAGGGGAGGGGAGGGGGAGCGGTGGAGAAGCAGATCGTTGCTTCTCCTGTGTGCTCTGACCAGAATCAAACCAGGGACTTCCACAGGCTGGGCCAACGCTCTACCGCTGAGCCAACCAGCCAGTTCCCAAAGGGTTTTCTAAACATGTTTTGTCCCTACTTTTGGAAATAACAGAGAGACTTTTCAGAGCATTAGTCAGTTGGACACGGTCAACCTAATGCTCTAAATATCCCTTAAATCATTGGTCCCCAATTCCCGGGCCGCGGGCCATTTGGTACCGGTCTGCAGAAAAAGAATAAATAACACATTATTTCCGTTTTATTTATATTTAAGTCTGAACGATGTTTTAAAAAATGACCAGATTCCCTCTGTTACATCCGTCTAAGACTCACTCTTGACGCTTGACTTCAGCGAGAGTTATATGTATAACGGTGAGGTCCTGAGAGAAAACAGAAGATCGGGATATACATAGATGCTTAGATTAGATGCTTAGATTAGTGACTCCCTGAAGCACAGTGGCCTATGGAGTGGTGGGAACCAATGTGCACAATTAAAAATCTTTGGGTAGTGGTTCTGCAGGACGGTTGGCCAGCAGTGAATCAGCTGAACCTACTGGAGAATTGATGAGTTGAGAAAACAGCTGGAAGCTCTCAAGGCCCTGCATACCCACATTGCTATCAGGGAATCACATAACTTGTAAGGACAAAATCCAGTGAAGCCTGGGGTCAGGGTTGTGGTGGCAGCAAGGACCAAGGGGATGAGAAACAGACCTAGGCAAGAACCTCTGGGTGCTTCCTGTCCTAGGAGGCAGGCAGAGAGGACTCTGGTTTGAATTAAGGTTGGGAAACTTGGAAAAGAAACTAAAAACGCCACAAAGGAATGATCTGGTGTGTAAACATGAGCCAGACCATGTGGAATTTGAGAGTGTATGTCTATAAGAAGTCTAATTTGTACGTAGTTTATTTCTCGAGATTCTTTTATATTTGCTTGTAAACAGTTACTAGTCAATCATTTAAAAATTGTTTTCATTTTAAATGAGTTTCCGAACATGCAGGGCTGAAGGATTCAGAGGAGGGCATTGTAAGAAAAGTACAACTGTATGAAATCAAGTGTCTCTGTGTTTGGAGGAGAAACCTGTATTCTTTTAGGCCAGTGGTAGTCAACCTGGTCCCTACTGCCCACTAGTGGGCGTTCCAGCTTTCATGGTGGGTGGTTGTGGAGCAACCAAAGTATAAATAAAAAGATAGATTTAACTATAGTAAGTTGATTTATAAAGATTTATTCTGCCAAACTTAGTGAAAATTCGACATAAAGTACTTGGTAAGTAATTGTTATTATATGCTTTAACTTGCTGTAACTCTGCTTTATAAATTTTATAAAGTAAAGTTACTTCCCTCCTTTATAAATCACCATTACTGTGGAACTGGTGGATGGTTAGAAAATTTTACTACTAACAGAGATACAAAAATGGGCTGTAGGTATAAAAAGGTTGACTACCCCTGTTTTAGGTGATGGTAACTAAACATTTCCCAAGAAGTGACATCAAAAAGAGACTTTTTGTGTAGAGGTTCCCTGGGGCCAGGTTTTGGCATATGTACATGTAATATTCCCAGCACAGGTAAATACTACTTCTATCCGGAGCAGGGGCAGAACTAATGTTTTCAAAGCATTTTTTTTCAATGAACTATTATTAAGTTAGCCCCACACCTCTTTCATACAAAAGTTCAAATCTCTCTTGACCAGGAAATTAGATGTTCACTTTTCAAAGTTGAATTAATGAATAAAAGTTGCTTTTATGATGCCTGACATTATAGTATTTTTTTATAAGCCTTTAAGGATAAAGTTTCTGCAGGTTTTCCTGCCCAAGATAGAAGTTAATCATATGTACTTAAGCTATAAATAATTAGCTTGAGCAAATGATCAAGATTGACTATCCTACATGCTAAACATAATACTGTTACTTTGAATGAAGACTAATCAAAGTAATCAGAAAATAGCTTGCATGCTTTTTTGTTGGAATTGGAAGAATTAAAATAAGTTTACTTTTATCAAGCTGATTTTGTATTAAGTACTCTTTTAATGCTAGACCATAGAAAGCAGACCTAAGATGGGAGGGAGTTGAATAGACAACCATTTAGTGACAGCACCATAACCATGCTGGCAAAACAATCCCAAAGTAAATGACATAGAAACATGATTCTGTGTTCCCAGAGAGATTACAGTAAGTTGCTTGTAAGCAGGGTCATGGCTTCAACTGTTTTGAAATCTTTGTTAAACACATACTAATCAATACTTGTCCACTTGTCTGGTGACCCAGTTCATATATAATATCTTATTCTTTTTAAGAAAACGGCTATTGCCATTTCTTTAATCCTAAATGCATACATTTCCCCCCACTCCCCATACTTCAACATCCCTAGGATTGGAGGGGGAGTGTGTGTGAGTGTCTGTGTGTGTGTGTGTGTGTGAGTGTGTGTGTGTGTTGTGTTTGACGGGCCATCAACCTGAATTAAAGTCCAGTTCTTCCAGAGAGGATTTGTGGGTTTGTGTTTATTTGTGAAAGCCACATGGGTACAGTCTGAGACCACTTGAAATTAAATTCTCTGCTTGAGGCTTTCTCGTGCCACACTGGTTGTGTGGATGCTGTGGCAGTTGGTGGTTCAGATTTTCAGGGGAGTTTTTTCTTCTCTTACCCAGTCACAAGCCTGGGAAATACACATTCCCCATTGTCTCTTTCAGTGTGGTATGTTTGTTTCTTGTGTGCGCTTCCCCAAAGAACAGGAGCCTTTGGTGACAGTTTCCTACAGCACTTTTCCTTTGGAGTCCCTATGTGGGGGCATGTTTGATTTCTAAGGGGCACATACCACTATCGATGGCATCTTAGATTTGCTGAAATATTGTTTTTGTTCAGGTTGCAGTTATCCAGCTGAGATTGGCATTTGAAAGCCCAGACAGAGGTTCTGCTGATTGGTTGCCTGTGCATCCAGAAAGCTTGTTTTATATAGAAGATGGTTATGAGACCCTTGTGGATCTAAACGTATGAGTAAATCTGGATGACAATGTCTTAGCAGTGGTTTTTTTGGGGGTTTTTTTTGCTAAGCACCTTAAGGTCTTGGGACCAAAGACCCACTGTCGTTAACTTCATCGCCAGTTCCTTGCTCTGCCTGAAGTTGACTTCGAGATGGTACTCAGTGATACAATCAGGAATCCAAGTGCCTTTTAATCAGAAGTCCTTTTATTATGAACTCTTCATGACATACCCTTTTTGCTCCTTTATGGCTAAGCTTCTACTTTACAAATATACTGATCCTTGCCCATCTTTTTGATATCACATGTGTAGAACAGAACACCCTCCCAAATTATAATGTCCACTTTTTAACAGATTATTTGTTTCTCTCCTTTGTAAGTGCTGCCAACACTTAATGCTCTGTCCCTGGGAGAGTCTCTTCTTTGGGAAGAGAGAAGGAAGAGGATTAACATTTATTATCAGGTACTTGATGAAATTATTTAACTCTCACAGCAACCTGTGGCAGATCATTGTTATCCCATTTTATATCAGAGGGCACTGAGGTTCAGAGAGGTGAAACACCTGGCCAGAGTGTCAAACGACAGGTGAGGAGCTGAGCCAAGGTTTGAAACCTGCGGGAGACTTCAGGCCGAACTATTCTTACTCTGCCCCGTTGTTTCACTTGAGGGCAGAGCTTTACCTATGGTTTTTTGTTTTGTTTTTTTTAAGTTAGGCTCATTTATGTGATTTAGTCTCAGTAAGGATTCAACACACATAAAATTCAACTAAAAGCAGATGCTGCTTCTGACTTCATCATAGTTGTAGGCCCTGAGGCTTAAAATTTGGGCTTTCTACTTTGGGGGTGTGTGTGTGTGTGTGTGTGTGTGTGTGTGTGTGTGTGTGTTTTATACATGCTGGTTTTGGCTACTGTGTTAACATTTGAGAAGTGAGTATTTATTTTTACCTCGGATAAAAACAAAAGCTGAGGCCTCGCTAATCTAATTCTCAAGTTTAAATATCTTAGAAGTAGCCCTACATCTGCTTTGCTGTCTCATTTTCACATGGATGTCCAATTTAGAATTTTTTTCTCTTTAACTAGGACTTGACAAAGAGTCCATTGAAAGTGAACAATATTTTATATCTATATGTAGTTATATTATGAGATTCTCTAGAACTTACTATAATAATTTGATTAAATTAAACATCATAGAAGAAAATGACTTTAGAAACTTGTTTTTATAGGTGTGATTTGCAGACATAATCTAACTCACTTTGGACTATGATAAATTGCAATACAATTATAATAATATATTTTGGGTGTCTATATAGCATATGAAAATAATACACAGATACACTTTAAGCTTGCAAAAACTTTTCTGATAGGCCCTGGCCGGTTGGCTCAGTGGTAGAGCGTCGGCCTGGCGTGCAGGAGTCCGGGTTCGATTCCCGGCCAGGGCACACAGGAGAAGCGCCCATCTGCTTCTCTACCCCTCCCCCTCTCCTTCCTCTCTGTCTCTCTCTTCCCCTCCCGCAGCCAAGGCTCCACTGGAGCAAAGTTTGCCCGGGCACTGGGGATGGCTCTGTGGCCTCTGCCTCAGGCGCTAGAATGGCTCTGATTGTGGCAAAGCGATGCCCCAGATGGGCAGAGCATCGCCCCCTGGTGGGCGTGCCGGGTGGATCCTGGTCGGGCGCATGCGGGAGTCTGTCTGACTGCCTCCCTGTTTCCAGCTTCGGAAAAATACAAAAAAAAACCAAACAAACAACCAAACAAAACAAAACAAAAAAACTTTTCTGATAAATGTCAGAATTACCTAGAGAGGGAGGCTTTGTGAACGCTAGATGGCATTCGTGATTACTAAGTAAAGATCGAAATTCAGAAGAGTGTGTGTGTACGTACATGTGTACCCATACCTATAGCTCTGCTTCCTATTTCCTACTGCTCAATCAGACTCATGCTCAGGTTTGGGGAATCAGAACCACCTTCCAGTCTGATGGCTCTACTGTGAAGTGTGATGATTGATGAGCGTGCTCAGGAGAAAGCACTAGAGAAGGGAGTCTGTCCCACAGTCCTCACACTTGGTTCCTGAGCCAAGCCTGCTTTAATGATTTCGCGTTGGGATTCCTTATACCTGATCCTGGCTGTGGTCTGGTTAGTATCTGACTTCCGTTCACCCTTAGACCTGCTCCCTCTTTGACAGTAAATAGTCGGAACAGCCTGACTGCAGGCCTGAAGGCTGACAGGTGAGGACTGAAAAAGTGGCATCTTTCTTTTTTTTTTTTTTTTTTGTATTTTTCTGAAGCTGGAAACGGGGAGAGACAGTCAGACAGACTCCCGCATGCGCCCGACCGGGATCCACCCGGCATGGGCGCTTCTCCTATGTGCCCTGGCCGGGAATCGAACCCGGGTCCCCCGCACGCCTGGCCGACGCTCTACTGCTGAGCCAACCGGCCAGGGCAAAGTGGCATCTTTCTTATCTTCATCAAATAAAAAAGTTGTTAAAATGTAGGGTTGACTTGGACAGGAGCAATAATGTTGGAGGGAGCCAACAATACTGGGGCTTGATTTTTTTCAATGTAGGTGGCAGTATATGTTTGTTGTGCAAAGACAATGCATAGCTACCTTAGCGAAAAACAAGGTACACAAGACTTTTAGTCTTGAATTTCCACAGAACTGAGTCCTAAGAAGTTGGAAGTGCTGTGGTAATTATTATGCCAAATTCAAATTTCATTATATCACACTAGAATGTGTTGTCATTAGTAGTGACAGGTTGGCCCATTAATCTGTCTCTTTGGAAAACCTTCAAAGAAAGATCAGCTTATTTGACTTCTTGTCCTTATGATTGTTTGATAATAACTCACTTTGGACCATCTTCAAAGTCATTCGCTTTGGTGTCCTTTCAGAAACTCTTGGCAAAAGGATAGTTAAAGGTAAATATTGACAATTATATTTTTGGGCCTACAGTAGCATGCTAGTCTGTAAATAGCACATTGCAGTTATTCTTAAGCAATTCCAAACTTAATGGAAACCCTTCCTTACTGTATACATTTTGGAATGTGACAAGATTCCTAAATAGGAATTAGTCTATTCGTGTGGACCTCGCAAGGGCAAAGATCTTTCTTATTCTTTATATCACAGGATTAATGACATGTTCAACAAATATTTGTTGAATTCAAGAGTAAATGGGCAGTTGAATGACAGGAAGTTATGACTTTTAAATGAAAAGTATTCAAAGCTATGCCATTTAAAAAAATCAACTTCACACGCAGAAAGTTGCAGAGAATAACTGAAGAACCCTTATCTGCCTTAAAGGACTGATCGTTAGCATTTGTTGCATATGCTTTACCTTCTTGTTTTTTCTTTTCTTTTTTTTTACTTTTCTGAAGTTGGAAACAGGGAGGCAGTCAGACAGACTCCCACATGCGCCTGACCGGGATCCACTGGCACGCCCACCATGGGGCGATGCTCTGCCCCTCTGGGGTGTTGCTCTGTCGCAACCAGAGCCATTCTAGCGACTGAGGCAGAGGCCACAGAGCCATCCTCAGCGCCCAGGCCAACTTTGCTCCAATAGAGCCTTGGCTGCTGGAAGGGAAGAAAGAGACAGAGAGGAGGGAGGGGGGGGGGTGGAGAAGCAGATGGGCGCTTCTCCTGTGTGCCCTGGCCGGGAATCGAAGCCGGGACTCCTGCACGCCAGGCTGACGCTCTACCACTGAGCAAACCGGCCAGGGTCTCTTTTCTTTTTTTTAAGTCCACAGCATTTATTCAGGAAAAAAATTCTCCCTTTCCAAAGTAATGAATTTTTTTTTTTCTGAAGTAAGAAGTGGGGAGGCAGAGAAACAGACTCCTGCATGCGCCCCACCGGGATCCTCACGGCATGCCCACCAGGGGGCGATGCTCTCCCCACTAAGGGGCAATGCTCTGCCCATCTGGGGTGTCTTCGTTGTAACCGGAGCCATTCTAGCGCCTGAGGTGGAGGCCATGGACCCATCCTCAGTGCCTGGGGCAACTTTGCTCCAATGGAGCCTTGCCTGCCAGAGGGGAAGAGAGAGAGAGAAAGGAGAGGAGGGAAGGGTGGACAAGCAGATGGGTGCTTCTCCTGTGTGCCCTGGCTGGGATTTGAACCCGAGACATCCTCATGCCGGGTGGACGCTCTACCACTGAGCCAACCTGCCAGGGCCCTTTTTCTTTTAATTCAAGAAGTAAAATATTGCTTTCCTTCCTTCCTCAAGACAACTCCCATTGTGAATTTTGAATCTACTCTTCATGTTTATGTTCTTACACTTTTAAAACATGTATCAACAAAACAGTTTATAGCGCTGGGTGATTATGGTTTTGAATTTACATGTATGACATCATACTCTAGTATGCTGGAGTATCATCCTGCAGTTTTGTTAATTCAAACTTACGTTTTTGAAAATATCCATGTTGATTATATATGTATCTATTTTATTTCTTTGTAGTTTTCTGCCTTATACCACAATTTATCTGTTCCCTTTTTGATGTGTATGTTTTTCCACTGTTCTCAAAATGCTCCTGTGAATGTCTGCACGCGAGCAGTGTTTGTGCTCACGGGCAGGAGCCTCTCTGAGGAGTGCCTCTGGGAGTGGAGTGGGAGGTCTTGTGTGTTGTGTGCCCCCTGGAAGGTCTGTCTTTGCTCACCCTGCCACCAGTGTGCAGAACACCTGTCCTCCGTGTTCTTTCAAAGAGGTTATGGTATTTAATGAGTAAATAGGCAAAGGGGGTTTTTCTTTGTGGTAGATGGCTTAACTGCTATTTAATTTTTTTAAATTTTATTTATTCATCTGAGAGAGAGAGAGAGAGAGAGAGAGAAGGGGAGGAGCAGGAAGCACCAACTCCCATATGTGCCTTGACCAGGCAAACCCAGGGTTTCGAACTGGTGACCTCACATACCAGGTGGACACTTTATCCACTGCACCACCACAGGTCAGGCAACTGCTATTTAATTTTGTAAAATTCAAGTTCTTACCTATAGCCTTAGAGGAGAAAGGAAGACAACATACTAAACACAACACTTGGGAATGAAAAAGGAAATAGCTGTGGAATAAAACAGGAGACGGTAGGTTGAAACCCCTTCTGTTGCCTCCGTCCAGGGTTGCTGTTGAGTTGCACTGAAGTGCATCTCATTCCAAGGCGTGGTGACTGAACCCTGGTAACGATCCTGGCTGAAAGATTCATAGTAATCATTTTTCAGCCTGAATTAGTTTCTGAACAGCCTGAATTGATGATGCTTTTTGAGAGTCATATTATAAAATGAAAGTAGTTATGTAATGAAAGGTTCTAAATTAAATAGTTGGAGTAAGAATCAGCTTACTCATTGTGACCACTTGGTCCATGCTTTTAAACCTCTTTAAAAAAAAGAAAAGAAAAGATACTGTTTCTTTTATGTGGAAACTACTGTTAGCAGAAATGAAACCCTGGTTTTGTCAGAAGAAGAAAAGTATGACTCATTTTATGGATCATGTTTTTTCTCTCTTCTCCTGACGGTGGTTCTGTTTCCTCAGCTCTGCAGGAAGTGCCGGAGTCCTTGCCATGTTCTTCTTTTCCTTTACTTGTATAAGTAGCAACTGTGAGACTGTCTTTGTCACCTTAAATCTCTTCCATTCATCTCAGATTTTTCATCCTTCAGCTGAAATGTCCGTGTAAGTCTAGCAAATGACCATGGCTAATAGGATGTTCTTTATCTCTGCCCAAATTCTCCATCTTTCTTGCCAAATATTTTTATTGTTGAGAGTATTATTTCTACTTACCCTGTACTAGAATCTAAAAAATCACCTGGTTGTGAAATCTTTTTCATGGGTACCACTCAAATCCTTGTTAAAAGAAAAATCACCTTTTCCTCTCTTTTCAGTTCCTTCCTTTTCTGCCTTAATCTAATCCACATAATAGGTTAAATAAAAGGTGTATAGAAGTTCCTCTTGGGATTGCTACCTTGAAACCTCTGGGCAAAGGACATAGGGCAGAGATCGTGTCCTTGTTCGTTGTTTTTTTTTTTTTTTTTTTTTTTAACAGAGACAGAGAGGGATTCAGAGAGAGGGACAGACAGCAACGGAGAGATGAGAAGCATCAATCATCAGTTTTTCGTTGCAACACCTTAGTTGTTCATTGATTGCTTTCTCATATGTGCCTTGACCGCGGGCCTTCAGTAGACCGAGTAACCCCTTGCTCGAGCCAGCGACCTTGGGCCCAAGCTGGTGAGCTTTGCTCAAACCAGATGAGCCCGCGCTCAAGCTGGCGACCTTGGGGTCTCAAACCTGGGTCCTCCGCATCCCAGTCCGACGCTCTATCCACTGCACCACCACCCGGTCAGGCTGTCCTTGTTCTTTCAATATACTGTAGTACTTAACACATTTGTGAACTCAGCAAATAGTAAGCACAAACTCCTGAGTGTCCACTTGCCAGTTGCCTGTGATAAATGGCACAAAACAGATTGATTTTCCTCACAACACAATATGCTTTCAGGCCACTTGAATATTCTCCCTCAGATGAATTTGGTGCACATCCAAGTTTGGGGCCCACTGGACTGAGCAGAGGAGAGCTTGGAAGGCAATTGATGGAAGCTGGGCCCCTGAAACAATAATAGCTCAAATGATAATAATAACTTGTGTTGTTATTTGTTTTTTCGGGTCATCTGTTGTTTTGGGTCATCTGCTCTGCTGTTTGCCTTCTGTTGTCATAGAAAAATGAATATTGATTGAAATTATTAAATCAGGGCGGTAACAGTGGTGATTCCATTCAGCTGCCGGTAAGCCCGAGGGATTCTTTCACAGCTTAAGCGAATAGCCACAGGGCTAATGCAGAAATAAGCAGGTCCGAGGGAGATTAAACTCCCCTTGCTATTATATTCTCCTGGAAATTTGTGTTTGTGAAGAATTTCTGAGTCATTTGCTGTAGGCAAATACTTGTGTGGGCCTAATGGAGAAGAGAACAGTGAAAACGGAGGCTACAACGCGAGCTGCAAGGCGGTGAGTGGCAGTGACAGGTGGGAGCAGGCCGGCAGGGTGTCTGCCGCAGTCTCCGCGGCCCGGCCCGTGTACTCCCTGTCGCCCCAGAGCTCTGCTGGAGCCGCAGCAGCCACGCGGCTCTCCTTCCAGAGGTGGGAAAGGTGCAGGCTCTGGCCCTTCAGTGTCTGTCGTGCTGGTTTCATAGAAGTTAAAAGACTGGGGTAGGAAGTCACACTCTGGCCCTCCACTGCCTTGAATTGGAGTGAAGTGGGTTCTACAAGTGTGGATCAGGCCACAGCCACCCTACCACCTCTGGGGTTTGTAATGCCCCCATTTGCACTTTGTTCCTTTCATCAGAGCATGATTCTGGCTCAGAAAACGGAAGTGCGTGTTCTAAGATGATGATGCTAAGTAAGCACTATTGATCACTTAACTCTTACTATAATAGACTGGATGAAGAGCAGAGAGAACAAGGCCATGCTGGGTGTCTTTAGAAGAACTCCAACAAGGTCACCAGGAGGGGAGGCCAGGGGTGGAGTTGGTCATTCATCAAGGAGCTTCGGGACCAGAGAGAAATTGCACCTCCTTCCTCCCCACCTCACTTATCCACTCAGTGCGGCTGTAATATTAGTAAGTCAGAATAAGCTGAGTCAAGGTCAGCCTTAAAGGTGAGCAAAACAGCCAAAGAGAAAAGTACAAGAGCAATGGGTTGTCTGATGGCCTGTGATAGAACAGGGAGTGGGCACTGTGGCAGCAGCCGCCCCAGAACTTCTTTCCGCTGGTAACCAGGGCTGATGGACCGGTGGCCAAACCACAGTTCTGCCATAACCTTCATTGAGACTCAGCCTCCTAATCGGTGGCCATATCAGCACGTTGCCCATGGTGGAGCCTCCACGTGTTGATCCATGACATGCTTAGCAATGAAGGCATCAGAACTGGTCACCACCTTCTCCTCCTGCTTCTCTCACTTGGTGCCTTTCAGAGTCATTGTTGGGCAGATAAAATATATTATGCTCACTTTGTTAAAGATGACGTTGCCCACGTGAGGCCGTCGCCCAGGTGATATTAATGTGTGTTGGGGATCGTTGTAGCCTGGGGCTTGGTTTTGGGATTAAGCCTTTCCCACCCTTTTTGATGTGGGGTGGTACAATCCAATCATGCCTCAGAGAAGTGACTCTACTAGAGACATCCCTATTTTGTATATTGGATTAGAGGTTGTGAAGCTACAATATAAAATGGGGGCAGAACAGAGTTTGTGCTCTTGGTTCCTGAGATTATCATTAGAAGAGAGAGCAGAAAGCAGAGAAAGGCCTCGTGGAAGAGGCCAGGAGAGGCAGCCAAGATGGCGGAGTGCTGAGTGAGATGCCAGTTTGTGTAGAGTTTGTATCTGGGATAAGGAAGGAGATGGGGAACAGAGGTGAATAAGTCTGGTGAGCTAGAAACCTTTGATTCTAGGAAACTCGGATAAGTCAGTGGCTTTGTGAGCACTGAATGTGTCTGGGTTTTGGAGCCCAGTGTGTATTTTTACTTGCCCGCCGGGTGCAAGCTAGAATTAAAGACTATGGCCCATCAGTTTTTGGCTCCGCTGTTTCTTTACCGACTGTCGGAATCCAATGCGAACCTGCATGGGCCTGGCTGCTCTGATGGTGGCCCTGGCCGTGGATACTGGCTTTACAGTCATCATGTGGCCTCAACTTCTTATTCTCCACAGAAAACCAGATGCACCCCCAAATTTATGACCAGAAGCAGGGCATTCACTTTGATTACTTTGCTTCAGGTTAAGGATGGAACAGCAGAGGGCAGAGTAGGGTTATTACCTGCTTCAGGGAGACTACCTTCTTTGGGCCCAGAGATTTGTTTTAACTTCTCTCAAGGTTAATGGATTTAATTGTGTGTTAGATTGTAATTAAGGATTCTTCCCAATTAATGATGCTGGTGTAGGAAAAGCTATAAATTCTCCCATGGCTCAGCAATCAGGTTTGAAGTAAAGTGGTGTTTAGAGGAAGTTCCTCTCTCTTCTAACACGCTTTTGTTCACATTGGGTTCAATCAATATTGACGATCTGATCTCTTAGAAGATAAGTGCATTACCTTATCTCATCTATCCAGTAAGTCACTTGCTATGCTTTGAGTTTTAATGTCAGGCGGCATTCTGAAACTTTACTTTCCAAGTAATGGAAAAGTGGGATAAATTATTTATTGAGAAGGACATTGGTCATAAAATGCCCCCTAATAGCTTATAAGATTAACTATATAGTTAATGATAAATGACTGAAGAAAGAGAAAAAAATGTTTTGAAATAGGCCAGAAATGTAATGTTTATGTTGGTTCCTACTTCAGTTTGAAATTTTTAAAGATCAACATAGGTATCATTTTCAGTTATTTGAAATCTGCCATTAAGAATTATGGATTTAAAGTTTCCCAAAAGTACATTTAATCTTTTAAGCTTTTGTGCTATTAAAAAGATCATGAAGGATCAAGTAAAAGCATTTTAAATGTAAATCTTATGTGCAGGAAGAGTGGCAGCGCTTTGTGTGGTGTCTAGCTTAGTTTCCTAAGATGAAATTAAATGTCATGTATTTGGGGAGCCTACTAGAGTGTTTTCTGAGGGAGACAAGAAGTTAGTAACCCTAAGAGTGTAGACACTCATGGGAAATAGGAATAAAAACGCTAATGTTAGGACACAAAGAAAGCTTGAATCTTCATGAATGGAAACTGGTGCAGTAGACACTCTAGTAACAGGATGATTTGAAACATAAATGCAGGTCAACTGTAGGCCAAACGATTTCAAAACATAATTGCATAAAAAAAAAAAGACAGTTATACCACATGGTGGGTATTAGAGCTGGTCTCCAAAACAGCATCATAAAGGTGCCTAAACTTCCAAGGAGCTTTTTACACTGATGTAGTTTTTGCTAGGGTCCTCTGATTTGTGGTTAAAAAGAGTCAGGAAGGCACAGAAAGCCTTTGTGAGCCTGAAGTGAATGAAGCACAAGGACTTGCCTGTCCAAGAGCCATTTCTACTGCTTGTCAGTATATATTAATTATTGGCCTTTATGTGTAAAGCATTACTCAGGTGGTTTCTTTTTGTCTGTGTATTTTGAGATCCAGGACACCAAGATGTGACCAGTAGTTCTTACTACAAGCATAAGGAAGTTCTTCAGGATGCCATTAGCTGTGGCATGAAGCCCACTCCACTCCATGTCGATTTCAGTGACTTTAAATATTACTAAATTGGGAAGAAAATGCTTTTAATGTAATCTGATGTATGAAATAACTTGTAGGGGGAACGGTTATCGATCCACTTTTAGAATACTAACAATTTTTATGATCATTGTGAATAAGTGAAGGTACGTGTTAACCTGGTTCTAATCGCCGTACCTAAGTAAATACCTAGAATTGATACTGTAAAAAGTCACTTCTCTCTCCTGCCATCTAGCATCATATGTAACGCAGAGTTATCTGTAGCCCAGTATCTTGCTTAATATATATTGGTTAAATAAATCAATGAATTTGGACAACCAGACTGAAATAGAATTGGGTCTAAATGGAAGAGATCAATGTGCTTCTGAATAAGGTGATCAGTACAGCTCGAGTGTGATGCTATGTAAACATTGATGCTAGCAATATATTTATTATAAAGGATACTTAACATGCATTAGAGGAACCTATATTACTTTGCATAGTAGTTTTACTCTTATGCAATCATCTGCCTTTGAAAGGGTGGTTGCACCCAAGAGTGCCAAGAAATCACTTACTGTACATACTTACTGTACATTTAAGACAAGAAGCAAATTGTGGTGGTTTATTGAGGCTATTAGTACTGCATGAAATTATTGTTTTTCCCTCCTGTTTGTTGCAGTGAACCTTAGGAAGCAGAAGGACCATGTTCAAATCTTTGCTCTGCTGCTTATTAGCTGGGAAAGCCTGAGTAGATTAATGTCTGAGCCTTAGTTGACATCTCTAAAATAAGGATACCACTATTCATGGGCAGGGTTGCCAGTCTTCTCAACAAATGTGAAGGTACAGTGTTCCTCAGAACTGGCGCACTGAGGTTTGCTGGAAAGGAAGTGTACGTTTTCTTGGTTTGACACAGTATCTCTGCTATAACCACTGATAAAGTAGCCCACAGAGAACAAATGCAGGTCAAAGCTGACTTTATGAAAATGTCTTGAGCCTGACTGGTGGTGGCACAGTGGATAGAGTGTTGACCTGGGATGCTGAGGTCCCAGATTTGAAACTTGGAGGTCACCAGCTTCAGTGCAGGCTTGCCAGCTTGAGAATGGGGTCGCCTGCTTGAGTGTGGGATCATTGAAATGATCCCAAGGTCGCTGGCTTGAGCAACAGGGTCACTGGCTGGGCTGGAGCCCTTTGGTCAAGGCACATACGAGAAATAATCAATGAACAACTAAAAGTGATGCAACTATGAGTTAATGCTTCTCATCTCTCTCCCTTCCTGTCTCTCTCTCTCTCTCTCTCAAAAATGTTTTGCATTGAACTGGTTGGAATTCAGAAGGCAGTAGATGGAGCAGGAGAAGGCGAAGACCTGGCTGAATTGGAGGCGGGGGAGGGAGACTGATAACCTGGCAGCGAGAGAATCGACAGTTGGCATATAAAAAAAAGAAGTGGGAACAAATAGTCCTCAGTATCTCAGTATCTGTGAGGTTGTTATTAAGGCAGAACATGATAGCTAATGTTTAAATTCTGCTTGGTATATTGTGAATTAAGAGAACTTGAAATTAATCTCAGGATATTGTATTTAAAAAAGAAGGAAAATCTAAAGTATGACTTAGAAAACTTTCTGCTGAAAGGGCTAAGGTAGACATTTATATTGGATTTTATTTAAGCTTTAATTGAATAAAACACAACTTGCCTGGGCTTCATTGGCAAAAACTTCAGTCAGTCAGAGCTAACTTCACATTCACATTTTAACTTTGTGATATTGGATTTAGCACCAGTTTCCTGATCTTTCAAATGGAATTAAAGTTACTACCTACCACAGAGCTGATAAGAGGTTTAAATTAGCTCAGGGAAAGCACTTAGCAATGGGCTAAATAAAAGTTAGCTTTTATTATTGGTAAAACTACTATTTTCCCTTTTCAAGGTTGTTCTTCTGAAACCATTAAGTTCTACTCCTTGTGTATTA
This sequence comes from Saccopteryx leptura, assembly GCF_036850995.1. Classification (NCBI taxonomy): domain Eukaryota; kingdom Metazoa; phylum Chordata; class Mammalia; order Chiroptera; family Emballonuridae; genus Saccopteryx; species Saccopteryx leptura. The sequence goes on along the minus strand of NC_089509.1, from coordinate 45,877,994 downwards.
CCTAGGCGTTCTCCCTTGTTTGGTCTGGTGTTTCTTCGTTGTCCCTTCCATACATTCGCACTGTCTCGGTCCGCAGCTCTAAGGAGCGCCCATGCGGTGTTCATGCTTGCTGGAACAGCTCCTACAGGGAAGTGAGTGTGCACGTGGGTTCTCCATAGTCTTTTTTCATCTGCAACTATGTATATTTCTCTTCTCCCCTCCTCTCCTGCTTTCTGGTTGTAACATTTCTTTGGGTTTAACAAAATGTCACAGAAACATTCTAAAAATGATACTGTGCCTTATCTCCTTTTTGTGACATAATTGTAACTTGAGTGAATTTGTTCTCAGCAGAGAGGATTGTGATATTTCTAAACAAATAAACAGTACAGATTTCGATGTTCCTTCTGTGCCATTCATAAAGCATGAGCTCAGATAGAAAAGGCCAAGTCTTCCACTGTAGTTACAATGAAAAATTTGAGTTTCAATCAACATCAGATATTAGTCTTTGTCTTGACAAGAGGCTTTAAACACTTTGGAGTGATAGTGCTGTTTAAACATTTGTTGGCATGTACAATGTGGCATTCTAGGATCCTTAATCTGGTGTAACTTTGTGCATCTTAAGTATTATTCAGAGAAACAAGAACTACAGCATTGGTTTGGGTTTCAGTTTTGAGAATGACCAGAGACAAATATTTGACTGATGAATCTAATATCTGACAGAGAGATGTTCAAATAACTATTATCTTAAATGTACTAGAAAAATCAAATAAACGAAGTTTTCCATCTCATTAGTAATTTTACCTAAAAGAAAATTTAATTCCTCACTTCAGAGTAATACTTCAAATATGTAAGTCTGAACTCAACTTCCACCGACCCCAAGATGCCCTAAAATCTTCAGTGGCTCATGGGTGCCCTTAGAAGAAAACGCAGCCCGTGGGCCGTGTCACAGACGAGCACACCTTAGAGGAGCGTGCCCCTTGTGCTGGCTGGTAACCGTCACCTTCACTTTCTCAAAGGCTGCATGCTTCCTCCTGCCTCAGGACCTTCCAGGACGTTTCCCTCCTTTGGAATTCTCTTTCTTCCAGTTTTTACATGATTAATTCCTCCTCAGCCTTCACTTCTTATTGTCCCAGTTACTTTCTTAGAGAGGCCCTCCCTCGTTCCAGATTTAGGTTGGAGCCTCAACATTGCCATCTTTCTACTTTACTGGAATATAAACAGAGAGATAAACACTTATTAACTCCTGGCAAAGCAGTACAGGGTGAGGCAACAGTAGGATTACAGTTGTTCATATGGATACTAATACAATAATAAATAACAGTACAAGAATAAACTGTGTTTTGTGTTTTGGAACTCACAACTGTAAACCTACTTCTGCCCTGCCCTCTATGGGGATGGTTCCCCACGGCTTGTGTTTTGGGGCGAGGTGCGCAGGATAGAAGAAACTCTCATAAAAGAGGTGACATTGAAACTCATGGAGTTTTGGAGAAGGTTGGAACGCTGCTCTTGGCAGCAAAACTAAAAGTACATGGTGTGTTCAGGAAATCTGATGAGGAGTTCTGTGCGGCTGGGAGTGGGTGGGGAGGAGGGTGACTAAGGAAGAGTGGCCGGAAATGACACTTGGGGAGATGGATTGGGCTTAGGTCCTGGATCATTTGGGTGATTTTTGCTAAGAAGTTTAGATGTTACGTTGGGCTTAGGATGCCATGAAATGTTTTAAGCAGGTGAGCAAGAGAACGGATCTGTGTTTTAGAAACATAATGCCAGAGTTCTATCTGAAGACCTTTCTAAGAAAGCTGTTGGAATGGCGTGATAGTTAGTTGCTGAGTGAGTGGGACAGGATCGAAGAGGGTGATAAATAATGGTGAACCTTTACGGAAGTTAGATTGTTACAGGAAGGGACATAATGGTGGCGTTGCTTTAAAAAAATCTCTCTTTTTCTTTTTTTTTTTGTATTTCTCTGAAGCTGGAAACGGGGAGAGACAGTCAGACAGACTCCCGCATGTGCCCGACCGGGATCCACCCAGCACGCCCACCAGGGGGTGACGCTCTGCCCACCAGGGGGCGATGCTCTGCCCCTCCGGGGCGTCGCTCTGTCGCAACCAGAGCCACTCTAGCACCTGGGGCAGAGGCCAAGGAGCCATCCCCAGCGCCCGGGCCATCTTTGCTCCAATGGAGCCTTGGCTGCGGGAGGGGAAGAGAGAGACAGAGAGGAAGGAGAGGGGGAGGGGTGGAGAAGCAGATGGGTGCTTCTCCTGTGTGCCCTGGCCGGGAATCGAACCCGGGACTTCTGCACGACAGGCCGACGCTCTACCACTGAGCCAACCGGCCAGGGCTTTTTTTTTTTTTTTTTTATATGAAGGTAATACATGCTTAACAGAGAGAATTAGGAAAATACAGAAAATTATTAAAAAGAGAATAAACGTTACAGTATGGAATCTGGAAAGGAAAGCAGAGTCAGGGAAATGCTCTTAGGATGATCCTTAGATGATGCTGCATATATTTCTTCCTCTGTCTAGAATAGTTCCTCCAAATTGTCCCTCCTTGTTTCTTTTTACCTGGCTAACCTACTCCTTCAGGCTAAGAATAGTTGTAATAATAAGCATCATAATGATAACAGAAACATATTGATTGCTTGCCAGATGCTAGTCATTGTAGATAGCTCTTTCATTTATTATCTAGTTTAATTCTCACAGGAGTTCTGTATGGCATATACTATTAATATCCCATTTTAGAGATGAAGTTACTTACTAAGGCATGGCCAAGTTAAGTGAGGAGCACGTGTAAATATCACTACTTATCATTTCCTCAGGGAAGCCTTCCACACACCTGACAAAGTTAGGAACCCTTGCAGTGTGATCTCATAGCTCCAAATTTCTCCCAGGAGACTTTTATCACATTAGTACTTACTTGGTAAATGGGGTCCTTCCCAGCTAGACTGTATGCCTCTTGAGGGCATGTTTTATGTCTGTCTTATTTCTGGCTGTATCTCCAATGCTTTGTGATTACACGATACATATAGGAAGGTGTTCAGTCAACCAATCTCTTGACAGTCATGGTGGTTGTTACTCTTATAGTGAGGACAGTCTATACCTGTGATGCACCCACACTGGAAGGATCTGCTTGTTAGCCTGGGGCCTTGAGATATGAGGACTATGGGAATGCCTGAAGCCCACAGGCCTCTAAATCAAACTGTACATGTCTCTTTCCCATCTCCTCTCAGTTCCTTTTATTCCATAGAGCCATCTTCTAACTGATCTGGTTTTCTAAGCCTTGAGCTAGATCTCATCCTCATGCAGGGACTCCAGGCATGCTAAAGCTGATGTTCAAATTCCCTGAGCAGTTTTCTTTAGGAGTCCAGGTTTGCTTTATGCATCTGGATTTCATTAAATTTTTAAAGCTTTATAATTTGAAAAAATTAGATAGAGATCCTAGAAGGTGATTTTTTCAAGATAATGCTGCATTAAAGTTTCATTTTCATATTTTGTCTGATGGATTAGATTAAGTCTATTTGAAAATTACTAATAAAGAAACTGAGGTTTCCTTAATGCACAAAAAATGAATAATTGATATTTACATTTTAATTCAAATGTAGGTTGCACTGTATATTCTAAGGTAAATATATTTTTGGATCAGTTTTGAACCTGTTGCTTCTTTATTTATTTACCAAGAGATAAGAACTGTGAACACTCTGGAGAGTGAACACTCCTGTCAGCTGGTTAATCTGGGGCATTTTGAGCACAGCAACTAACATCCAGAGAGCAAATGTTTATATTACTTTTCATGAAAACCAGTAGCCTTAAGGATATGGTTATTTCTTTAACAATTAATACAAAATGTGAAGAAAAGAAGCACACATTATGAATTTTTCTAGTTTTGGACAGTTGAGATTTTTCTTTTCCTTAAAAAATTGGTCACAGCCAGCAAGTAAGACACTTAAGGCAGGTCAACATGAGTTTCAAAATATTGGCTTGGGAGCTACTTCAGTCTTTATCTTTGTCCTTTTGTTTATTTATAGACTGGAAAGGGAAGACAGCCTTTCCTGCTTTTTCAGTTTCCTAATGATAGTATCTCAGTTTGTAATGAACTAATCCAAAGGAAAAAGGCATTTTTTTCTACATCTGCCAAAGAAACTAGCACTATTAAAAAAGCTGGGGTCAGGGTTGGCAAATTCAAATGGTTAAGTGATTTTCATCATTTCCCTTCATTTAAAAATTAATAAAGCTTTCTGAAAAATTTCTGAGCCCTAAAATGTTTGGGAAGTGGTATTATAAAAAGAAAAAGAGGATAGACAGCGTTATAAACGGGTATAAAGGTAATTGTTGTAAACCATAGTAAAACTAACTCTTTGTTGGCACTTCACGGCTGGTCCTGATAGCAAATTTTGTTACTTTTGGCATGAAATTAAAGTTAATAGAGAGTCTGTGATCTGATTATCTTACCTATAATGGTATTTTATGTTCATTCATTTAGTAGACACTTTCTGAGGGTGCTGATACTAAGGATCCAGAGATGAGGAAGACCTAGCTTGTGCTTTCAGAGATTCCAGGTTAGTTAGGAATAGAAGGAGGAGTGGACCAAGACTCTTTCATTTGCATTTGCTTGCAAGTATAAAGTGACATTTGTGGCAGGAATATCAAGTGCTACATGCTAGCAATGTAAAGGTGAAAGCCACATTGCTGTGCTTAAGGAGCTTACAGTTTATTTGGGGAAACAAGTCAACATACGTCATTTCCCCACCCAGTGTAGTAAGTGCAGTGGGGTCAGTAACCGCAGACTTTGGTGGAGAACCAGCTAGAATCATCTAGAGGCAGTGCTGTGGATTCAGCAGCCGTTTCCAGTTTCCTGTGCCAGCTACATTTCCCAGGTTCTTGCGCAGTAAGGGTTGGAGGCCTATGACTGAGTTGTGGTGAATGGGATGTGGGCAGAAGTGATGTACTCTGCATCTTGGCCTGAACATAAAATCTTTCACCGTCTTCCTTCCCTTTCTGAGATGACCTTGGAGACCAAGTGTAGGATATGTCAGCATTGTCCAGACAGAAGGAGCCTGGGTCCTTGAAGGATTGTGTGCATATCACCCACCTGTAATCATTGGCCCTCCCAAACAATATTGGACTATAATATAAATGAGAAATAAACTATCATGATGTTAAGTCCCTAAATTTTGAAGGTTATCGTCTATAGCAGTTAACCCACATTGATTACTGTACTCTCTGTCCACTCTCAGGATACCTGCCCCTTGAAAGCATTAGTTATGTGATGAGGGGGAGGAAGAGGGTCCAGGTGGAGAGCAGCAGAGAGGAGAGAGAAACCTGGGAACGTCCAGGAGACAGTAGTTTGGTGTGTTCTGGGTGTAGCAGGAGTGGAGGGTAGTATTTATGGATAGGACTGAGGAGGAAAGTCAGGGACAGATCATGGAAAGCTTTGTAGGCCAAGCAAAGGGAGGAGAAGCATCTGGACCCGCGGGAATGGCAGCCAGAGGGCGGTGTGCGTAATGGTGATGCTCCAGCAGTAAAGAGAAAGAGCTAACCCAGATTTGGTAAATGCTTTAATAATAGAAACAATTTGTCATAGTAGAGAAAAAATTTAATAATGGGCATGCTTAGTGAGTTTTCTCACATACAAGGTCCCCAAAAGTTCATGAATGTAGACCTCTCTGTTGAGGCTAATGTGGGCATGGCTGTTGATAGAACATGGGAAAGTGAAGGAGCTGGGAATGGTTAGCTTGAGGAGAGGAAACTTGGAAAGACCATAATCATGACCTTCAAGTATGGATAGCAGGTGGAAGAGGAATATACTTGACTGAGTACCCCAAAGGGCTAGTTCAGACAGATAAGTAGAAGGGAAGGGAGACAGATTTGGGATCAGCATAAGGAAAAACTTTCTGTCATAATTGCCTGAAGAACAATCATTCGGTTCTGGAGAAGATGGGAATGAGTTTTATGAATAGGAAGGGTTGGGATAGACTGGCTTCATAGCTTGGAGGTGATTCTCAAGTGTTGGATGAGGCTGGCCCTAGATAACTTTTGAGGTCTTTGCTAATAGTCTCATATTCTTTGATATTTATCTGAAATTTAAAAAATTTTAAAGACTGACTTTACTTACATTCACCCTGATTTCAAAGTCAAGGAAATGTATGATACAGGGTCAAAAACTTCAAAAGACAGAAAACTATGCTTGTCGCAAATGCCTTTCCCTAACCATTAGACACATAATACATACCTTTAGTTGAGGCTGATGCATAAGCATTTAGTCCAGTTAACATGGCTAAATGACCTTTCAGTGATATCGCTGAATTTTATCTCCGGTAGAATGTCAGCTCCCAACAACAAGGCAGTGGGGTGAATGAAAAGGCAGATATTATCTTCCTCTGAGATATTGGAGGAAGAGAAACTTTCTCTTAACTCCCTTATTTATCAAAGCCAGATAGCTCATCTGTCCCTTTGAAACTGTCAGACTTTCTCTCATCGCTGCCTCGGAACTGAGGGATGGGGATTGATGGTCTTGCTTACCAAATATGCATTGCAGCAAGACACAACTTTATTTAAAATACCATTAAGATGCAAACACATTATGGCTAATCTGAAGGCCTTTTCTTACAACATGAATTATTCAAACAGCTTCTTAATAATTGCATTGATTTCCACAGTTAAAAGCAGATCAGATTATGGAATCTGCTCAATACCACTTAAATGTTTATAGATGTTAGAGTTGACAAAGACCTTTTAGACACCGATAATTCCTTTCACTAGATTGGTATGCTAGAGGTCAACAATTACTAATAATGCTCTGTGATTATTTTTAATAAGTCGGGAACACCATAACAATAGCCATTTAGGGTCTTCTTACTGCATTTCATTCCTAGAGTCTTGCCTGAAAATCTAGTTATGCTAAAAATCCGACCAAAATCTTTTACATTTATATTAAATAGAAGCTTTTATATTTTTTTTTGCAAAGATCAATATAGAAAACATGTCTTAACCTGCATGTATTGATGCATGTATTTAAAAAATCTATGAATATTTATAGTGATAGAATCCGATAAGATCTCGGATTCTCAGATGCTTTTAGTACCTGATGAAAGAGGGGCAAGTTTACTGGTATGAGAAGAAATGATAGGCGAATCAAAAATTAGATCTTGTGTGTTTTTTAAATCTTCTTTTATTTAGAAATGTCTGCAAAGATGATTTCTATAGTGTTTTAGTCTGTTCTGGCTGTCGTAACAAAACACCATAGACTAGGTGACTTAAAAAATAAGTTTATTTCTTCACAGTTCTTGGAGGCTGCAAGTCTGAGGTCAGGGTGACTGCAATGTTGGGTTCTGGAGAGAACTCTTTCCCTGGTTTGGAGATGGCTGCATTCTTGCTGTGTGTTCTTATGGTCTATCCTTGTTGCCCACAGAGCATGGAGAGAGAAGCCACCAATCCTATTGGAATAGGACCTCACCCTTATAACCTCATTTAACCTTAATTTTCTCCTAAAAGTTTCCTGTCTCCAAATAGTAACATTGGGAACTAGGACTTCAACCTATGAATTTGGGGAGACACTATTTGGTCCATAGCACACAGGCTGTGGGCTCTAGAGTCAGGCTGCCTGAGTTTGAATGTGACCTGGAGAACAGTTACTCATTGTCTCTGTTTCTTAGTTTTGTGCATACTAAGAAAATAGTAAATTTTTTGTGGCTTTGTTTTGTTGAATAAATAAGTTAAAACATGCAAAGTACTTAGCACATGGCATTTACTAAGTGTTAGTTCTTATTATTAAATATCTAACTAGATGATATATATGCCTTAGCTAAGACTCCTGTAATTTTATGTGTGATCTCTAAGCACTTCATGTTTATATGTGAAATGATTACTGGCATTGGGAATTCACAGCATGCCTTGAAAAATTTTTCCTTGAATCTTGATAGATGCTTAAATATGAGAGGATAAAGTATATTTTACATTATAAAATTATTCTAAATAAGTTGTTTCCATCAGTATTGATCTAGTCTCCCTGCTTTCTTCCCCATCCAGTCCCATCCCCGGAACTGCAGAAAGTCTGCTCTCCAAACAGACTCAGGACCTTCTCTGTCCCTTAGAGATTTCAGGGTGACATAGTATACACTCTGCCAAGTAACAAGAGCTGAGTGCTTTTCCTAGCCATAGAAAAAGGAATTCTCTTACTCAGTTTTCCTACTATCCATACACAAACACACACACACACAGAGTTTCCTACTATCCACTAAAAAATAGAACACATGGTTGCATATCTTACTACTGTAGAAAGCAAGATACTTTATCCATGATAAGGAATTCAATAATCTCTGGACTCTACCTATAAGAAGTTTGAGGTCAAAGACATTTCATTTAGTGTCTAAGTAGCAAACAGTTGACAACTTATCAGTAGCTCTATAGGTAAGGTACAGTTGCTAATTCATTGGCCAGTATTTTATTTCCTATGTTAAAGTGAACCCTGACTGTAATTTAAATTGAATTGAAAGGGTGGAGAAAATGCACTTAACTCATTCTCAAATAATAAATTATTTGTCAACATTTCAACACACACTATCAGACAGTCTCCGAACCTTCCTGTCTCTTTCTAAGTCTAGAAGAGGAGCTATGTTTGCTGTCAGTATCAGTCAAGGTCCTTTCTATTTGGCAGGCCAGGTTGAAAAAACAAATGTAAGAGAAAAAAAAAACAAGAAAGAAATGCCCATGAGTTCTCTTAGCTCCCTTCTAGGAAGCAGTTTTCCTTTCCTGTCTTCTGAATTCTTGTTGCAAGGGTCAGCCCATTGCTTACCTCCATGTCCCATTTTGAGGGCATGAACAGCTCATGGATATTTTACATTTATAAACATTCCGTTCTAGTTGTACTTATGAGTCAGATTATACTACTTTATATCTTAACCTTTTGAGTAGTGAGTTTTTTTCATACTCGCTGACTCCCGGAAGTGAGTTTTTTTTCAAATAATGAAATTAGTTCCAGTTCCAGTTTTATTAACTTAAAATCATGTTTGTTTGATAACCAATTTATAGAAACAAGAAGAACATACATTTACCTATTTTTTTTTAATGTTGCCTTACACATTTTTAAAATAAAAATTTCTGTACGATCATACTCTGGATGGTCAGGAGGCACGAGGACGTACATGAATGTTTTTGTACTACTCACAGGTTTTAGTTGTAAATCCCTTTTGATATCTAAACTCCTGCTTTAAAAATATTAAAGTGAAATATTGATGTAGCACAGTTTTCCACAGCTGTAAGATGTGCAGTTTGAGTGATCTAGCCTTGTAATGCTTTTCAGTGTTAAGATGACCAGTGGTACTAGAATGCTGACCATCATGGGAAATAAAATCAGCACGGTGTGGGCATGTACAACATACACTAACACTAAGGTGTTTGTAAATTACATTTCAAATTTGCAGCTATTTCTCATATGTCCCAAACTATGGGGAAATATAGTTTCAAGAAACAGTCTCTGGGAAAAATGGACTTTGCACCTCTCTCCATACTAAAAAATTAACTTGAACTGGATTATAAACCCAAATGTAGATTCAGAATCATAAATCTTAGAGAAGACATCAAAGGATGACTTTGTGACCGCAGACTAGGCAAAGAGTTCTTGGACACCACACAAAAACACAAATCATAAACTAAAAAAAAAAATGATAAATTGGACATCATTAAAAGTAAACATTTCTGCCATCCAAAATATACCTGTAGGAAAATGAATAGACACGTATCAACTAGGAAAATATTCATAGCACATATAGCTGGACAAAGACTTGAGTCACAAATACACGAAGGATTTCTACAAATCGATAAGAAAGAGACAACCCAATTAAAGACTTGGGCCCTGGCCAGTTGGCTCAGCGGTAGAGCGTCGACCCAGCGTGTGGCTGTACTGGGTTTGATTCCCAGTCATGGCACACAGAAGAAGCGTCCATCTACTTCTCCACCCCTCCCCCTCTCACTTCTTCCTTTCTCTCCTGCTCTCTCTCCCGCTCTCTCTCTCCCTCTCTCTCTCTCTTCCCCTCCTGCAGCCAGGGCTCAATTGGAGCAAGTTGGCCCCAGGCACTAAGGATGGCTCCATGACCTTCGCTTCAGGTGCTAAAAAATCACTTTGGTTGCAACAGAGCAAGGGTCCCAGATGAGCAGAGCATTTGCCCCCTAGTGGGCTTGCCAGGTGGATCCCAGTTGGAGTGCATGCCGGAGTCTCTGTCTCTGCATCCCCTACTCTTACTAAATTAAAAATTAAAAAAAAAAAAAGACTTGAAAAGTTATTATACAAAAGAAGATATATGAATTACCAGTAAATTCAGAAAAGGTGCTCAACATCATTCATTATAGATCAGGGAAATACAAATTATAGCCACAATGAGATGCCACTTCACATCCACTGGAATAGCTAAAAAACAAAAACCCAACACCTCCCCCCCAAAAACACTACCAATGCCAGATGTTGGGGAGGATGTAGAAGCACATGAAATTCTCTGTCCTAGGAGGGGCACTACATTGGGGAACTGTTGGACAGTTTGTTTGTTGTTTTTGTGACAGTGACAGAGAGAGTCAGAGAGAAGGACAGATAGGGACAGACAGGAAGGGAGAGAGATGAAAAGCATCAATTCTTCATTGCGGCTCCTTAGTTGTTCATTGATTGATTTCTCATATGTGCCTTGACTGGGGGACTCCAGCAGACCGAGTGACCTCTTGCTCGAGCCAGCGACCTTGGGCTCAAGCTGGTGACCTCGGGGTCTTGAACCTGGGTCCTCTGTGTCCCAGTCCGATGCTCTATCCACTGTGCCACCACCTGGTCAGACTGTTGGACAGTTTTGTAAAGTTAAACATATATCTATCATATGACCCAGCAGTTTCACGCTTAGGTATTTACCAAGGAGAAATAAAGACAGAGGCCCAAAAAGACTTGCATAAGACTGTGTCAGCATTATTCATAAAGCCCAAAACTGGAAACAATCCAAATGTCCATTAACAAGAAAATGGGTAAACAGATTCTTTTATAATGGAATACTATTCAGCAGTAAAAGAAAAACAACATTACTGGTTCAAGCAAAAACATTGATGAACCTCAAAAACATGCTGAGTGAATTCTAGAAGACCGTCACAAAAAAGGCCTTATTCTATTATTTATTACAATGAAATCCAAATGCAGGTAAAACTAACTTGGTGATAGATATCAGATAGTGGTTGGAGAGGGGGGTTGACAGGAAAGGGGGTTAATGGGATTCTCTTAGGGATGCACATGAGCTGCATCTTTTTGAGTGGTAGTTCCACAACTGTATATGCTGAGCTCATGAACTAAACCGGGGGTCGGGAACCTATGGCTCGCGAGCCAGATGTGGCTCTTTTGATGGCTGCATCTGGCTTGCAGACAAATCTTTAATAAAAAAAATAATAACGTTAAAAATATAAAACATTCTCATGTATTACAATCCATTCATTTCCTACCGCTCATGTTCATGGTTGCGGGTGGCTGGAGCCAATCACAGCTGTCCTCCTGGGACAACAGCAGATTTTTAGTGGATAATGCGTAATGTACATGGGTCGTTGTATGGCTCTCATGGAATTACATTTTAAAATATGGGCGTTCATGGCTCTCTCAGCCAGAAAGGTTCCTGACCCTTGAACTAAACACTTAAGATCTGTGTATTTTATTCTATGGTAATTATACCTCCCTTTTTTAAAATAAAAATATGTCTGCCGTCACTGAAATGATTGCAGACTGATGAATAGCAAGACAGGATCCTAGAGCAGGGGTCCTCAAACTTTTTACACAGGGGGTCAGTTCACTGTCCCTCAGACCATTGGAGGGCCGGACTATTAAAAAAAACTATGAACAAATTCCTATGCACACTGCACATATCTTATTTTAAAGTAAAAAAACAAAACAGGAACAAATACAATATTTAAAATAAAGAACAAGTAACTTTAAATCAGCAAACTGACCAGTATTTCAATGGGAACTATGCTCCTCTCACTGACCACCAATGAAAGAGGTGCCCCTTCCAGAAGCATGGCGGGGGCCGGATAAATGGCCTCAGGAGGCCGCAGTTTGGGGACCCCTATCCTAGAGAATGTGAGGAAATGTCATATGTGAGATTTCTTGCAAGAAGAAGAAATTGTCTGCTTCCAACGTGAACAAATAATGTGTGTACTATGAGAAGCCCTCAAAATCATCTTATTAGAGGGAGTCATCACCCACTAACAAAATGGAAACGGAAAGTGCTGATTCTGTACTGATCTAGCTAAGAATATCTAGGAACATCACTGAGACCATTTTAGAGTGAACAGATTTCGGTGAAGAGGGGGAGGCAGAGCAGTCATTGCCAGCAGCTAAGATGCCTCTCTCATGCATCACCTAGAGCAGAAGGTGGTACCTGGTGTTCCTTCTGGTAGAACTTCTGGTGTTCCTTGGTTTGGAAGTCAGCTGACTGAGAGAATTAGTTAGTGGGTGCATGTTGAAGGTGGCCCTGAGGGGGAAGCATCCTGAAGTCAGGGATTCTGGGTTGGTTTTAGGTGCCAGAATTGTTCCTTAGACCTGATTTCTTTTTTTTTTTTTTCTTAAGTGAGAAGTTGAGAGGCAAAGAGACAGACTCCCACATGCACCTCGACTGGGATCCACCCAGCAACCGTGCTATGGGGTCCTGTTCTGCCTATCTGGGGTTATTGCTCTGAGCTATTTTATATTTTAGCACCTGAGGCGAGGCCTTGGAGCCATCCTCAGCACCTGGGGCCAACTTGCTCCAACCAATCCAGGGCTGCAAGAGGGGAAGAGAAAGAGAAGGGAGAAGGGGTGGAGAAACAAATGGTTGCTTTTCCTGTGTGCCCTGACCAGGAATTGAACCTGGGACATTCACATGACGGGCTGACGCTCTACTGCTGAACCAACTGGCCAGGGGCAGTAGACCTGGTTTCCTGAGGCCAGGAATGTTGGATTCCATCTCATGCAGGAGGTCTGATCCATCTGGTCAGCCTTCCTGGGGGAGAAGGAGAATTCCTTTATGTCCCCGGTTACCGGAAAGCATTGATCCTCCAAAGATTGTCTTTCATCTGCATAAACTATGGACTTAATATAACTTGATTTCCCTACAGAGTCCTTTATAATGGTCTCAAAGTGTATTTTTGACTTCCGAGTGCTTTCAATGCTGCTGAAAAGCAAAAAGGACTTGATGGAAAGTCGGGGAGGACAGCAATATCAAAGTAACTCGTTCCCTTCCCACAGTGGTAGGAAAAGCAGGACCTTAAGGCATTTCTTATTACTTGCTCAGGTCCTGTTAGAAATCTCAGCTGATCACACGAGTAAAACTGGTATGGACAGAGGGATTCTCCTGCACTTTTGAAGTCAGGCTCTTGAAAACTGTTTCAGAGAAATTTTCTCGTTACCCTTCATTCTTTAAATGGAGAAGTATCTACTATGGCTATAATCAGAAGTTGGTTTTAGAGAAACTGGAAAGTTTCACTTGGGCCCCTTTAATAATCAGTGCATCTGATTTTTCCTGAGTGACTGCAATGTGTATGCCTGTGACATGGACTGTTCTTTTAGACCTATAACCCTCACGGTTTGAACATTTCTTATTATATGCCCTAAAGATGCAAAAATGCTGTGAGACGATGTCCACCAAACCCTTGTCAAGTGGAGCCAGAAGGAAGCGTCATATCTATGGACTGCTTTTGTTCATATGGTTGTAGACATTTCAGGATTCATTTGTCAACCACAGAAAATGGTCATATTTCAGCATCTGTTACTCCTGCACACACTGATGGCAAGTTGAAGATTCTGTGTAGTGAATACTGGATTAGAGTGTGGCATTTTTGACAGAACTGGCAATTTTTCAAATTGAATTAGGCATTAGGTAGACTTTGCTTTATGGATTATATATCACTTTATTATGGATTATATACCATTCTTGCTAATTGTGCTGAACTAGGAGAGACTGCAAGAGAAATGAGAACAGTCTGTGCTTTGCACCTCTCCCACCCCAGTGTACCTACAGAAGGGATGGGGGAAGCCACAAACTAGACAAAAACGAAGGAGGAGGCGGTGATGGGGCTAAATGAGATGCCACTAATATTCTAGTAACTGTGGGGGTCTCATTTCGCGGCTTTTTGGATAGTAGTTGCCAATTACTCATTTTATTTTTGTGTAAGTCTTTTTTCCCTTTCACGTCACTCTTTCAGGATTCAATCGAAGTCAAACTCTAAAGCAGGTTTTACAGAGCTTATCCCCTTTTAGCTTTGGAGACTTCATTAGCTATTCTTTTCATACCATTCACGTTTATTTTGTCTATTAAAAAATTTCCCAGCATCATTTCATTGTAGGGAAATGAAGCAGTCTCTTTCATAAGCGAAGAAGGTTAATGGGCAAACTTAGCGCTTTATCTATATACTTATGTTTTATAATGATTTAAAGTTCTTATCCCATTGTCAAATTAAATATTTATGGTAAAAAAGGAAAGAAAAGGATGGAGGAAAGGAGGAAGGGAGGGAGGGAGGGACAAGACTTAGCCTGGAGTGGGGATAAGGCTCTCAGATGTGCTCCAGAGATGGATTTCAGTGTTATGTGGCTGCTTTCCTTCATCAGCCTTCACATTTCAATTTAAAAGTCTTAGCTAAAGATTCTTTTGCTGAACAGTGTAAAAATGTATGCTACAGTTTTTCAGGAACCCATTACCCTGTCAAAAAGCTCCCTCTTTTTTTTATTTTCTTTTTAGTTGGTTGTGGCAGTGAGAGTGAGAAGAGTGTAGCAGGAACCCTCAGAGACGAGTGCTCTGTGTGGGTGGGCCTTTTCTGAGCCAGTAACACCCCAGAGACCGCTGTGCTCATCCGTGTTTAACCTGCAGTGGAAACGGACAGTGGGAACTTCCAAGTTACTTCTCTTATTTGGAATAAAAGGTAGAAGTAGCAAGTTTGGTAATAAAGTATGGAAGAGATAACATCACAAATTAACCCAGAACTACATATATAGCTTAAAACAACAGTTTATTCTTTCTCATGATTGTGTGTGGCTCAGGAAATCTGGTGAGGGTTTGGTCCCATGACAGGTCATCAGCTGGGGTGGGGTACTGGTCTGGATTCAGTTGGGTTCATTCACTTAGCTGCATTTGACTGGTGGCTTGAATGAGCCTGCAAAGGTTTCGCTTCTAACAGCTAGTGCCTCTTGGTTTGCTCTTAGCTTTTCTCTCTCCACCTGGGTAGCCTGGCCATTCTTACAGGACAGTGGTCTTAAGATGCTGGAGTTCTTGCATGGTGGCTGGCTTCCAAGAGGAAAAGTGGAAGCTTCCAGGCACAGCATCACTTCTGCTACGTTTTATTGGTCAAAGCAAGTCATCATGCCAGCCCAGATTTAATGGAGTGAAATAGGCTCCACTTTTTAATGGGTGAAGTAGCATGTGAGCACAGGAGGGGAAAAGACTGACGGTGGCTGTTGTAGATGACCCATCACAGTTATTTATATGTGTAGCTTGAGTTGGGAGGGACAATTTTATAAAAATTATTGTACCGTAAAATATATTGCATGACTATTGTGTATTAAATCTTCTGAAGAAAGAGCCGTGGAATAGGCATGAGAGGCTTGAAGTTCTGGTTGTGTTTGGCAAGTCACTTAACCAAGCTTTTTTCATAATCTATGAAGATTAGGAAAGTAATTCATACATCACCTACCTCAGAGAGTGTCTGTGACATTTAAATGAATAAAAGTAATGAGGGCCACACATAAGTTAATGGTAACTGGGTGAAACAAGAAGTGATACCAAAAAAAGTGAGGTAGAACTCAAGTATATATAGCACTCAATTAAGTATGTATCTGTATATTTCACTCAAGAGGCTTCTGTGTGATTAGAGGGTATTTGAAGTAGGATATCTAGTTAAGGCATAGGAATAGTTTAAAATAATACCAATCATTTCCAAGGAGAGGTAGCAATACCTGACTTTCTTTTTAGTTCTGCATGGTTCTGCAGGGTATGTAGAAAGTTTGGGTCAGACCGAACTGCCCTGGCCAAAGTACCAGTCTTCTTTCAATGTTTCATTCCCTGGAAAAAGCTGGGTTACGTGACTGAGCAGTAACCACAGGACTCGGTTAGGCTTGCCCCTTCTGCCCTGATTCTACCATTTCTGGCCTCCCGAGACAGTACTTCTACTTACTTGTGGTTAAAGATCCCTTTCATGACCAATTTAATAAGGATTTTAAAAGATCACTAGGTAATCACTAGATAAAAATAATTGTAGACTCCTACTGGCCATAAAATAATGGTCACATTTAACTGTTAGTACACAATATTTGTCTCTTTATTATTCAGAAATTCAGTAAAATATTGGCCTTTGTTGTCTAATATGGTAGCCACTAGCTATGTGTGACTAATTTTAAATTAATTAAAATTTAGTTTTTGAGTTAACACTAGCTATATTTCTAGTGCTCACTAGCCACATGGCTAGTGGCTACCTAGTGAACAGTATACATGTAGAAACATTTTCATCATTACAGAAAATCCTAAAGAACAGCACTATAATAGACTGTTTTCTAACTTTTCTTTTTGTTCTTGTTCTTCTTTTCTTCTCCTCCTCCTCCTCCTTCCCTCCTCCTACTTCTCCTTTTCCTCCTCCTCCTTTTCTTTCTCCTCCTCCTCTTCCTCTTCCCTTCCTCCTCCTCCTCATCCTCCTCTTACTTTTTTATTCTTCTTCTTGTGAGAGGAGGGGAGATAGAGAAAGATTCCCGCTTGCACTCTTACCAGAATCTACCTGGCAACCCCCATCTGGGGCTGATGCTCTGCCCATCTGGAGCCATGCTCGCAACAAAGCTATTTTTAGCACCTGAGGTGGAGGCTCGATGGAACCATCCTCAGCACCCAGGGCCAATGCATTCGAACCAATCGAGCCATGACTGTGGGAAGGGAAGAGAGAAGGAGAGAAGAGAGAGAGGAGGGCGGGGTAGAGAAGCAGATGGTCATTTCCCCTGTGTGCCCTGACCAGGAATCGAACCTGGGACATCCACACACTGGGCCAATGCTCTACTCCTGAGCCAACTGGCCAGGGCCTATTTTCTAACTCTTATGTTGTTTTTTTCTCTTGCTGTCTCCTTCAACATCTCTTTCTTTCGTGTTTGTTTGTTTTGGTTGAGCAATGAGAAAGAAGATCAAACTCATGTTCAATGTGTCTTGTTTTTAGCAGTGTTGATGAAATAATTGGTAACCGGATGGAATGGTAGTACTGACAAGAGTAAGATTTTTGAAATGCCTTTGAATTTAATTTGAATTTATTGCCCAAAACAGTGGTTGTAAAGGTAAGCTATATCTGTTTTTTTTTTAAAGGGACTAGAATCATGTGTTAGCTAAATACTTTTCATTAGCTACTGACTACACTTGATCTATTAAGTGTTGTTATATTACTTCTAAAATTTTCACTTTATTACAGACTGCTTTTCCTAAGTGGAAATCAGTCCACCATACTCATATCTAGGTTATTTGAAGTCATATGTGCCCTTTTTTTCAGTTTGAACAGGATTTCTGATTCAAGATATGTTCAGATCCTGATATATGCCAATTAAAATGTTGACTTTAAACAAAGAGGTCATAAAAAATGTGAGATTAAAATGATTAGGAACTGAGTTCTTATCACATAACCCAAAGTAAACGATGATTGCACAATCGCACACTGAAGAAGCACTTGCACAGGAATGTTCCTGGATATTCCTAACTGCTTTTCAATTACAGTGTTTTGTGTTGAGTGATTGATATTTAAATATTCTAGGGAATTAAAATTCACTTATGGTGAATAGTTCCTGAAAAGTCTTTAAAATAGCTCTATGGAGATGTGGTATAAAACAAAATAGTCTTCAAAGCCAAGCCATTTCTTCAGATCAGAACCAGGAACATTTGTGTAAGCAGGGTAGTTTATCAAACACGTGTCTTTCATAATGGAAGTTTATATTTCACCTTAATGTTGACATAATTTATGCCAAGCCAGGAAAATATATATACCTTAATGTCACCTAGTGTTTTGCTACATGAACCCAATTTCAGTAATTTTAAATGTGAAACTAAAAATGAGGTTTTATTGATGAAAACTTGAATTCTGTGAAAAGACTTTTTTAAAGTTTATTTTCCCATCTTCATCTCAAAACCATTGAGAGTAGGTGCCTGCCCAGGAGATCTGGCCGGTTAGCCAGGAGCCACGAACCTCAGGAGGCCAGAGCAGCTCTCACCGCTCCTCTTAGTGGACTTCCTTCCACGTGATGCGAGTTGTTTGAGGACTGGGCAGTGAGGGGGATGCCCCAGATCTAATCTGTTTTGTTCTAGGTCGTTGGGCAGGATACTTAGCGTATCTGTCCAGAATTCCAAACTATTAAATAAAATGCTTGTCATCAGTGTTTCCCAGTCACTGTCTTGACATTGCAACATGTCACAAAGATTTCCCTGCAAGGCTTCAGCGAGCCGAGGTTTCCTCAAAGCTTTGGCTCCTTCGTGGACGCATAGTCACCTGTGTGGCCTGTGTACTCTCTCCCCATGCCCAAGCATTTTGCATGCCTATATCTGGATTTTCCGAAAGACTTTTCTTGGGCAAGGTTGGTGAATCTCCTTTTCTCTATTCTCTCACTGTATAGTATTTAGATCTCTTTCATATTATTACTGATC
This sequence comes from Saccopteryx leptura, assembly GCF_036850995.1. Lineage (NCBI taxonomy): Eukaryota > Metazoa > Chordata > Mammalia > Chiroptera > Emballonuridae > Saccopteryx > Saccopteryx leptura. Next base: position 45,859,384 of record NC_089509.1, on the reverse strand, counting down.
AGTTTCTGCTCTACCACTTGGTCATTCGTGCACATCTTTTATTGAAACTGTCATATTCTTTTTACCTTCATAAGTATTTATAATGTAGCATAGCAATATGTGTTTTACATATATATGTATATATATATATATTCAAGTTCCTTAAATATAATATATTCAGGTTCAATAAATAGTATTGAGAACCCACTCTAGGTTGTACAAGACACTGCTGAAAACCCCCCCCAGATCTGATCCCCTTCTCTCAAGGAGCTTTCATCAGAGGATGGACATGAAATATTCATTTAAATTACAACTTGATGAGTCCAGAAAAGCAGGTGTACAGTACACTAGGAGTTAACCAGGCAGAGGCCGAGGAAGAGGATTTCATGTTGAGGAAACAGCATGTACAAAACATGTTGATAGGTAGGTGGCCTTTCAGATATGAAGAGCCGAAAGACCAGATCCCTGGGACTTCATGGGTGAAGAGATGGTAAGATGGTGCTGGAGGAGTAGACAGGCATCAAATCTTGCAAGGATTTGTGGTCCATGTGAAGGACTTGGTCTTTAGCCTAAGTTTAAGAAATAATCCATGAAAGGTATAAAGTAGAACATATTTATTCAGTGAAATCCTAACACCCTCCAGCTTCCAGCTTCTGTAACTTAACATTTACACTTATTCTCATTTGCACTATGACTGTTCCAGGGAAAAGAGGAAGGGGCATGGCTTATACCGGTAATTAGTACGTCTCTACCAAAAAGTAATGAGTTGCTGCTTCACAGAAGAAACTGACCACAAGTCTGGATTCTAGGCTTTCAGAATTTGAATTTGAGTCTGTCTTGGACATGGAGGGCTCAGTTTATTCTGGAACACCGATTTCTAGCAATCATCACCCTCTCAATTTAGTCTTGGACTATTGCCTAGGTGATCTAGGTCATTCTTGAGTTCTGAAACCATTCCCGCCTGACCAGGCGGTGGCGCAGTGGATAGAGTGTCGGACTGGGATGCGGAGGACCCAGGTTCGAGATCCCGAGGTCGCCAGCCTGAGCGCGGGCTCATCTGGCTTGAGCAAAAACTCACCAGCTTGGACCCAGGGTTGCTGGCTTTAGCAAGGGGTTACTCAGTCTGCTGAAGGCCCGCAGTCAAGGCACATATGAGAAAGCAATCAATGAACAACTAAGAAGTCGCAACGTGCAACGAAAAACTAATGATTGATGCTTCTCATCTGTCTCCATTCCTGTCTGTCTGTCCCTGTCTATCCCTCTGACTCTTTCTCTGTCTCTGTAGAAAGAAAAATAAATAAAGAATTATGTAAACTGAAACCATTCCCCCTGCCACACACAACACTGCATCCCACCCTAAACACTTAATTGTCAAAGGGGAAAATCCCAACGTTTTTCATTTGCTGGAGCTGTGTGTCCATATCAATCATAAGCAGTCTCACCAGCAAGCCTGGAGGAAGGAAAGTGGAGTAGGTAGGGAGGACCAAAATGCAAAGGATCTGGTGCTATGTGTCTAATCATTACTCCCTTGAACTGAAACTTAAACAGATAGGAGAGTTGTAAAATTTGTGAATGCAGTTAGAACAAGAAAGGCAAGAACCTTTTAAGAGCCTTTTCAAACTTAAAAATCCAGTTTGTAATATGCTTGAAGATGCCAGTGCTTTGCGTATAGACCTTTAAAATGGTTAACAATTCTCAAACATCGACACGAAACTAAGGGCTACATACATAGAGAGGCACAGGTCCAAAAAGGGTATTTTTTGCTTTTCAAATCTTCAGGACGAACAGAAATGAATATATTGTTCTGAAATGAAACACTGTAAAGAATCATTTTTAGTCAGTACATGATTATTTGGTAATCACTACTATAGTAGATACAAACTTTAAAAAGAGAGATACAGTATTTTCTTATGAGAAATACCTCCCTTTTAAATGGATATTTTGTATTTACTTTTAAGCACTAGCTCTAGGACAGGTGTTTAACCTCTACCCCAGCTTCCTAATGTGGAGGTAAGGCAAGGAGAGCGTGTGGGTGTGAAGGGGCCTTTAAAAAGTATAGAGCACGTAGGAATGTATATATTTATTAGTGTTATTGTCTTCAGTTACCTGTTACTGAGGAACAAACCCCCTCAAATTTAAAACAGAGATTTATTAATTTTCACAAATCCCTGGGTTGGCTGGGATCAGCTGGGTGGATCTTTGGCGCCATGTGACTTTGGATCACTGGGAGCTGGGCTGCAGATGGAATGTCCCTGATGACCACAGTCACGTGCTTTGCAGTTGTTAGGTTCTTTGGGGGGAGTGTCTCTGTTCCCCGCTGCCTGGCCTCTCCTTCTGCAGGGTCCCTCTCCCCATGCGGACTTTTACCTGAATAAGCACAGAATTCTTTACATGGTAGTGGGCTCTAAAGACCTAGACCAGCAATTCACTCAGCAGTACTTTGGCATTCTTCTGGGCCATGATGTTCAGCGGAAGTAAAAATAGGTTCCAACTCTTGCCTGGGGAGAGCAAAGTCCCCTTGGGAGAGCATATGAGAATGGACGGGATGGTGGCAGCATCTGGGGAACATTCTACCACAATTCTTAAGTAAAGTCTGATGAAAAGATTCCATTCTCAATGAGTGGGCATTTGGAACCACACTCTTGACCTGCACTGCTTCCAGAGATGAACATTTTAAGTTGTTTTTGGTATAAATGTGCTGTGCACGATAACCATCAAATATATTCACAATAGTTATTCCAGTTGAAGGGGGGACTGTATCTCTAAAAACCTAACCCCCCGATTCAGTCGTATTGTGTAGTAAAAAAGAAATGTATTACAATTGTACTTGTTGTTTCAGAAGTGAAATGCACTCCACGTATTTATTGAGACAGAGGGGATTTTGAACTCCCTCTAGTGGTAAAAGGGTTTCTTTTCTTTTTCTTCAAAGAGCTGGCTTGAAATAATAAGATGGCTGACATATATAACAACACGGTTTCAAAACTGACTTGTTCTTGCTGAGCTGTGTGCTTTCTCCTATGTGAGATGTGGTAGGAGTCTCTCAACTTTTAGGAGAACCGGTCACCTTCCTAGGAAACACTGATCATATTACATGAAGAAAAATGGAAAGACTTCCTGTTAACTTTTAAAATATAGAAACTGTTAACTGTTCCATCAGTACGTAAAGCTCCATCAGTCAAGTTCTTAAGTAAAAATTATTCTATTTTGACAACTAAAATACCCAGCTCTCTGATCAAAAACTTTAATTTTTGTCTGAAGAATTATTTTTGAACAGATGAATGCATTTAATTGCAAAGTCCTTAGAAAGAGAGTAGTAATAGGTAGCTATTGAAATGTGAAGCTTGGGAAGCAGTGATAGCCAAAAAGAAAAAGAAAAAAAAGAGCTGCATGTTTTCTTAAAAAAATGTTCACCCTTGGATCGCCATAGCCAGCGGTGACACAGTATTCATCACACAGCTGTCATCGTCCCTCGGGACAAAAGGAAGCACGATGTCAAAGGCTGGGGACAGGAAAACAGTTTAGATGGACTCTGTGAACGGAGTTTCCTATCCCCACCCCACCACCTAAGAGAGTTAATAATGCTTATTACCTTACTCTGTTATCTGTCCACTTACAGGTAGATACATTCTGATTTGTTAAAAAAGGAAAGACATCAGAAAAGACGTTCTTAGCAAATACTGTTTTCTCATCTATTTGCCGATGCTGATCCAGGTGGCTTGTACCACATTGTCTGTATGGCAGGCTGAGTCTGTCATCTGTCTCTTCTTTCAGAGGTAGGATGCCAGGGATGGTGGTAAGAATCCATAGATTTATTTTCCTTTCAAAAACTCCAGAAAGGGGAACCTAGGATTATCAGAATAATTCCCACAGATTTTGTTTTGTTTGGGAGTAAACTATTAAATAGTAAGATTTCATGAAAACAATTCAACCATCCAATGAAAAGTTAGACTTTGTTTTTTTCCAATACCTCTTTTTAGTCGGACAAGTAGAACCAAGTATGTCTCTTGTGGTCTCGATTACATCCGGTGTTTTTAGCTGGCAGCATTTCCTCTGCTGAGGCCCCTGCTTTATTTGCCAGGCGTTATTTCTATGAATATAAAGAGAGAAAAACAAGTTATATTAGAGAATGAAATCGAAGAAAAAATTGTTAGTGTAACACTGATTTTTTTTGAAAGAAAAAGAAACAAGGCACTAAATTTGTTACAAACTGGTGATTTCATTATTAAAATATAGAAGCTACAAAAGTATGTGGGAAGTCTCATAGCCATCTTTAACCACCCTGCGTGTTTTCTTTTGAATGTTTCTGAAAACCTGATTCAGTTAACTGAGACCAAAGATTTCCCCTCCCATTTAGTTAGTTGCTTAGATTCAGAATAATGAAAGTGAATTTGCAATTCTTAAAATGGTGTTTTCTTTCATTTTCAATCCAGTTCTCACAGAAATGTTTTTGGAACAGTGGTCTGTGCTAACAGCTGTATTCAATCTCGACTAAAAGTCACTTCCAGAAGAGAATGAAATTCAACTTAACGTGCAGACTTGCCCGGAACGTAATCCTGTAGGGCTAGCGTCCTATGTGATTATGAAACTGGACACGGGCACCCTGCTGAGGTGATTTCTTGTAAATAGTACCCAGTAGAAGCCATTAATCAGTGTCATTGTTTTTAACTGGAAGTTTAATAATTCAAAAACATTGCTTCTTCATACACATAACCATCTTAATTTTCAAGACTTTTACTCTTTGTTATTTTGAAAATATGATTTCCTTTAGAATTACATTTACATGAAATCTAAGAGCAGTAGATGCATATGTAATCTGTAATGCATTGGTAAACATACCCAAAGATAGATAGATAGATAGATACATAAATATGTATTTATGTATATTTAGACTTTTCAGAATTTTTAAATTGTTATTCTTAAGTTTCAGGTAAAATTTGTTTTTGATTCAGTTTTATTCATTCATTAATTATTCATTTATTGTAGTGAGCAAAAATAGAATTTTCGTTTCTGGCCTCATAATATAGTTGACTAGTAAATATATATATAGGTATAGTTTTAGCTATTTAATATCTATTTTCAAAATATCTTTTAGGTAGGTATTACTGACTTTTATTTTCTTAGAAATTGTACTTCTTTACTTTAAAGAAAGAAAATGAATCAGTATAACTTGAATATAATAGCCTGACCTGTGGTGGTGTAGTGGATGAAGCATCAACCTGGAACGCTGAGGTCACTGATTCCAAACCCTGGGCTTGCCTGGTCAAGGCACATATGGGATTTGATGCTTCCTGCTCCTCCCCCCTTCTCTCTCTCTAAAAATGAATAAATAAAATCGAAAAAAAAATCAAATTAAAAAATAAAGTGGATATAATGAAATCGTGTTTTAGTTGGCAAAGTTTTTACTGAATCAGGTTTGTTTACTTATTTGTTTGTTTGTTTGTTTGTTTATGGATCACTCCTTTGTTGTCTTTACAATGAATGCAGAGTTTTCAATCAAGGATATAAAGTTGAAATAGAAAGTGTAACACATCACCTAGAATTAATAAACATAAAAATCTCAGCCATTTTAATTTGTAGGAACTAAAACCATTTTTAGCTTTACTCTGGTAACAAAAAGGGAGCTAGGCTTATTTTCATTCCTTGACCAAATCGCTAAGTTGCCTTGAAGACCCTTGTTTATAATGCTTTTGTGCATTGTATTCCTCTTGACAGGCTCTCTTCCCTCTAGTGAGATACTAATTAAAGAGAAGTCGCTGTGACCCTCGGTTGTTTAGAAGTCACTGGGAATGAGGCAGGAGCACTAAAGCGGACAGGAAGTGCTCATTCCTAAAGTATAACACAACCCTTGAGACCATCTTATCAAAAATCTGTTGGTTTTTAATAGCAAATAAGTGCCTCCTTTAATTTAAAACATGTACAGTTAAGACCAAAACAGAATCCCTAAGACTTAATGCATCATATAAACACTTTTTAGAAGAATTTGCAACAAATAAAATTATCTCCTATATCAAATGATAGTTTATTTTAGAGACATTGGAATATATAAACATTAAAGACATTTTAAGTTTGATGAAGGAGAGTCTAATTTGTATGTAGGTTATTTTTTGGGCAGGGGTGAGGAGCCTGTATCTTGTCATTCCTTTTAAATTTGAGACAGCTTAGATTGTATATAAGAAGCTGGGTTTTTTTGGACTTCAGGCAACACTTTAATTGGCATAATAATAAAGATGAATGTAGTACCTGCTGATCATGTAGGTGCAATTAGGGCAATTTTGTAAATACTAAATGATTTGAAAGAAATGGAAATAATTTAGTAACTTTTCTTAAATAAGCAGGAGGTGCTGCGTGACATCAAATTATTTCCCTCTTGCAATGACTTGCTGTTGCCAAGTGCAAACTTCCAAGAGTAGTTTCTTATACAACTGTGTATTTGTTTAGCAAGATGCTTTAAATTGCAGGTAATAGACACCCACTACTCTTTGCATTAAGTCATGGGGGTAGGATTGTTTTAAGAATATATAAGGGCATCGGAATCTCAGTTATGAGACCAGACCTTCAGGGACCCAAGAAGGCTATCTTTCCAGGTGTCAGGATTGGCAGGAACCATAGTGACTGTGGGCCTCCTGTAGACCAGCTGGATGACTGATCTCAGTTCAAGGCACAAATTTTAGATCTGGAGTTTTGAATTTTGCCTCTAGAACATCCACCATTTCTGTCACCGAGTTGGTTTTTTGTTTAGCAGATTTCTGAGTCTTGCTACTTCACTTCCTCTTATCTACAGGCATCGCATTCCTCCACTCCTGTGAGTCGCATAGTTGTTGAAAATCCCTGCCCTGTGAGTCACTAATACGAGTGGTGATTCCTCTCCCATTGTTTCTGCTTCCCCTGACCTCATCTTAGCCACAGTCCCTCAGCAACCTCATGTCCTCCTTCTTCATGCGCAGCACTCGACAGTTTGACTACAGTGTGCTCCTTATAAATACTGGTTGAATCTATAGATGAGGCACATCGTCAGGGGATTTTAAAAGTAAGTTATCTTTCAATCAAACTTTAAAAAAGCTAATAGATAAAATAACTAAAAGGCAGCTGGAAGAGAAAAGATATTTTGAAAATTTTAAGAAACCTGATCATTGCTCTTCGGGTTAAAAAGAAATCACTGTAATAGTAGTAAAAAATTATTTATTTACAAAGGCAAGTATATATATTTAAAAATGAGAGTCTGGCCTGACCAGGCGGTGGCACAATGGATAGAGCGTCAGACTGGGATGCGAAGGACCCAGGTTTGAGACCCCAAGGTCGCCAGCTTGAGCACAGGCTCATCTGGTTTGAGCAAAGCTTGGACCCAAGGTCGCTGGCTTGAGCAAGGGGTTACTCAGTCTGCTGAAGACCCATGGTCAAGGCACATATGAGAAAGCAATCAATGAGCAACTAAGGTGTTGCAGCAAAAAACTGATGATTGATGCTTTTCATCTCTCTCTGCTCCTGTCTGTCTGTCCCTATCTATCCCTCTCTCTCGTCTCTGTAAAAAAAAAATAATAATAAAAAAAAAAATTAAAAAAAAATTAAAAATGAGAGTCTGGACTATCCCATTAAAACATAGAAGTGCCTTTAAATTCTTCCACTTCAGCCCGGGCCAGTTGGCTCAGCAGAAAAGGATTGGCCCAGTGTGTGGAAATCCTGGGTTCAATTCCCCATCAGGGCAAACAGGAGGAGCGCCCATCTGCTTCTGCACCCTTCCTCCTCTCCTTCCTCTCTGTCTCTTTCTTCCCCTCCTACAGCCAAGGCTCCACTGGAGCAAAGTTGGCCCAGGCGCTGAGGTTGACTCCATGACCTCTGCCTCAGGTGCTAGAATGGCTCCAGTTGCAGCAGAGCAATGCCCCAGATGGGCAGAGCATCGCCCCCTGGTGGGCATGCTGGGTGGATCCCAGTTGGGCGCATGCGGGAGTCTGACTGCCTCTGCCTCTAATAAAATAATAATAATAATAATAATGATAAATTCTTCCACTTCATGCTGCCCCATTTAAGCAGCTATATATAATCTTAGGGATGTAAGGGAAGCAGGCATTTTGTTGACCATACTGCGCATAGGAACGAAAATTAAGATCTTTCATATGGATCTCAAGCCTACTTTTTGGGGGGATGGGGCTGTTAGATATTAATTATATGTCTGAAAAGATTGTCAATTTCTGATTATCTTAAGACAACCATCCCTTTTATGTTCATTTTTAAATCCCCTACCTTACTATAGCTGCTCCTCTTTTAGCTTCTGGTTGCTCAGGATATAAAAATAAACACTAGGAAAGATTTCTCAATTCTTCATTCCTTTCTTAGCTTTCTTTCCCCCCCTTTCTTTATGTAAAAGAGATGGCTGAAGTTTATTCTGAAAAATCTTGCCTAGATTCTGCCATTTCTATAATAGTTTATGAGAAAAAGGTAGACATAATTAGACCCAAATGTGTAATTATTCTTTCCTTTAAAAAATGTTCAGCTAAAACTTGGGTCGAAGAAGAACCTTTTGAAAAGCAGTTTGAAATTCAGTCGCAGAGCTTTTCCTCTTGGAGCATGAATGTCCCCAGTTAATGGGCTTTTATTCCTCCTGCTCTTTGAAAATAATCAGCATTCCCAAATGCATTAGGGAGTATTTTCCCTTGTTAGAGAAAAGTGCTTCTCAGAATCTGAATACTTTCTGTGTGAAAACAAAACAAAATAGATAGTAAAAGTGCTGCATGTGTATGAGGAAAAATTTTTTTTTTAATTTTATGAAGTTGAACTTCTAAGTCAATAAATTTAAAATAAGTTTTGCTTATAGAGTTGCAGCTGTGCACTGGGCAGTGAGCTAGACCTCTAGTTCTTACCCTTAGATTCCAGTGAAACACACAGATAAATATAACCGAAGTACACTCCAAGTGGCCATAGGAGGCAGCATGTAGATTTCAGTGGTGACATAAGAGAGAGAGAGAGAGAGAGAGAGAGAGCGCCGTGAGTGCTGACCAGGGGAAATAAAGGCTCACAGAAGTTTGAACTATGAGTCTGGATTCCTACATAGAAAAGCCAGGATTGGCTCTCTAAATTTGAACCCCTTTGCTTAAGGTGATTATTGAAGTGCTAATCATGGGTGAACCCACAGACGGAAAAGAATCTAGAGGCTAGGATAAAGAAGGCAAAGGAGGACCACCAAGGGAATAGACATATTGGAGTTCCTTGAAGATGAGTTACAGAACTAAGTCATGTTGGATGAGAGCTAAATGGCTGGACTCGGTGACTGGTAGAGGCAGAAGCCAGATTACAGTGGTCTGAACTAGAATGGGAACTGGAGACCTACAAACTTCTACTGATGAATGGTCCTTTTAGAACTATGGCAATGAAAGAAAGAAGGAATAAAATAGCTTACAAAGCAAAGAAGCATTTCCTGACTTGAGTAAATTGGTGGTGGTGGGTGGGGAGCCATTGCATCTGTTGTTCTACATCCTCAAAGGGAAACATATTAATGTATTACCTTTATAGTAAAATAGTTAATTAGCCAAGAAGAAAGAAAGGAAGGAAAGAAAAGAAAGAGAGAAGGGGGGGGGGAGGGAGAAAGGGAGAAGGAAGGAAGAAAAGACCAGTATAGAAATTGGCTTGGAGAATAGGTGAGAGTGATAGGGAAAGTAATAGGGAAATTCATTTGAAATCAAGGATACAAGTGGCAACCTACATCTTGAAAAGAACTGGCAACATACAGTAACTAGGTAGAGAAGGCTCAGGAAAAAATATATTAATATATACATATGTGCATGCACACAGACACACACATATATTTGAGAATTCATGCAAATAATGTCAAATGATGTCTGCCTTATTATTTGACAGTGAAGAGTGAGATTGAGAGTTTGAGGGAAAAAATAAAAGGTTTGGAATTCATTCTGTGTAATATGGGGTAGGGAATCACTTGAAAATGAGTAAAATGAATGCCGGGCTTAAGTGAATTTTTTGTGAAGCCCAAGAGCATTGTTATGATTTGCAGTTACCAGCCACCTGGGAGGAGAAATAGAAAAACCTGGTGGTCAAAAGCACTCACCTGAAAGAATGAAAGGACTGTGAGTACTAGAAATAACAAACTGGTGTTCAGAGGCGGATTTAATAGTGGGCGCACCGGGCGCATGCCCTGGGCCCCGACTTCTGAGGGCCCCACAAAACCCCAATTTTACACTTTTTTCTAATATAAGGGGTCCAATATTTTCTTCTGCGCTTGGGGTCTCAACAAACCTTAATCCACCTCTGCTTGTGTTGCCAGATTTGGGGATTTAAATTGGCTGGAAGTAAGTGAAATGGGGGTGATGGTGTTGGTGTTGGTGATGGTGATGCCCTGATAGAACAGAGGAATGGAAGAATAAAGAGAAGGAAGCGAAGCTTATATTTCCACATCTGCAGTGAGAAGAGTAATGCTGGGTGTGAAGAGGAATGGAACAGTGCCTCTAAAATACTTGTAACAATACCTGGCACATAGTACAGGTTCAAAACTGTTATATAATACTATTATTTTTATTAATAAGAGTGCAAAAGAGATGGAAAATGGAAAATTTAGAACTTGATGACATGCAATGATGTTAGTCATTGAAGCAAAATGCATATGCAGGTTTTCTTGGAGTGGAGTTTAAGGACCTTTAAGGTTGGGGTTTTATATGAGATGATATCACCAAGGGAATGCTCTTAGCAATGTGCTAAATCATCTGAAGGGAAGTATATTTATTCTAAAGTCAGAAATGATGGTAACTAATCGTTATAATTTAATAAACTGAAGTGTCTTTTATTTGCTTCTGCCAAAAACTCTGTAAGAGCGATACTGTCTTTTTCCCTTTTACAGTTAAACAGATGTATGTGAAGTTTGCTAAACTAGCAAATGGTAGAGTTCTCTTTTGAACACGGCAGTTTTTGTTGATCGGCAGTGCCTGTCTACTACCTCGTGGTATAAATGGCAACAGCAATCTGTAGATCATAGACCGAAATTGAGTCCCACTCAAGGGCTGTGCAGATGTCTCTTGTTGTCAGGAGGGAAGAAGAATCAACAGTGGAATTTCAGGGGAAGTTGTATCATCAGAGAATGTGATGACACACATCATATGAAATATCCCCTAATTTTTGTGAGCAGTGTATATATTGTTACTATTTTGGGTTTTAATAAATGTATGCTCACCCTGAAGAAAACATTTAATCATTTCCAAGCCCTCTTAGATCAAGAGGCTGTAATTTTTATGTATTGTATAGCAAGCGTTCTTTTTTTTAAATAGTAAAGCATTAATATCTGTAATATATGTGCTTAAGTATTTATATATACATATGGAGAGAGGGGGAGAGAGAGATTGAGACCACAAACACACGCATCCAAGTGCAGGAGTGCTGAATTCAAATATTTGTCTTTTCTTGGTTCCTGTAACCATTCTGGTTCATTCTTTATAACAGTATTTTCCAGGTAAGAATGGGAGTGTGTGTCCTTATCACATCTGAGTCAGAAGCATGTAGAAGTAAGACACAGCAACTGATGGGAATATACAGTATTCTTCAGGTGTGCTGGATTAGGAAAGTCTGAGAGTCAATGATTTATGGTGAAGCTAGGTCAATAAGTACTTGCCTTTTGATGTAGTAAGTAGTGGAGAGTACATGGTAAATCTCGGCCATGGTTTCTTCAGTAGAGGAGTTCATCTTGTAAAGAAACTAAACTGACCTGATTTAGGCACTATTGTAGTCTTTAGAAAATATAGTGAGAAGTCTTAGAAAATAGATGAGAGTAGGAAAAACTCCAGGGGTGGACCATGAGTTGTGATTTCAACAGAGTCAACAGAGAGAGGGTTGAATGTGGTTTGGCTGATGGAAAAACAGAGGCTGTTTCCTGGCAAAACTCAGAACCAGGAAAGAGTAAGTTTAAGTGCACGGGCAGCCAAAACACATCGTAGCAGGAAGAGAGGTAAAGGTGGGGCGAGTTAGAAAGTAGAATGCTTTTCAAGTGATGCTCAGAAATATGCATTTCATGTGGGAGTTTTAGGAAGTATAATGATAACGGAAGAGGTCATAAAATAATTACTTTGGAAGCAGCATACACAACAATTTGGAATAAATAAGGACCAGTCAGAGAAAGAAGTAAACGATGTTCCAGTAGTCCTAGCTTGAGGAAACTATAGATAAAAGATATGGAAAAGGAATAGAGTAAGAACCATAAAGATGCTGCTAATTTAGAAATAGTGCATTTTCATTGTTGAGTGCAGAAACTGGCTGAATTCTGTTAAATCACTTGGATTTTTAATGTTTTGCAACAGAATCACTGTTAACCTTTGTACTATTCATACTGTAGTCTCACATTTCAACTTAAAAATTTTTTTTGTTTTCTTTTTTAGATTCATGGAGAAAAGGGTAAAATGAGCAGATAAATTGTAATTTTAAAGAAAACTTATAACCAGTTATGTTGTCACTTTGTAGGTGTTGGAACACCAAAAATCAATTTCTTTGGTTTTGGGGATCCTCTGAAAATCAAACTCACATGTCTGTTAGTATACTGGTATCATATAAAAATATGCTAAGTGTGGAAACTTTTTCAAACATATGCTAAAGTAGAAAGAATAGCTTCAACAATTATCAACAATTTGTCCATTCTTATTTACTGATAGAATTTTTAAAAAATGTTATATGATATAATTGAAAATCATGTAGTTTATTTTTTTCTAAGAGTTTGTAGACCAACTTAAAATTTTTTGGTGATCATCAAAAACATAAATTATGATTTTTTTAAAATAAAGGGGGAACACAGATATAGAAACAAAGAAAAAAACAGTTCCTACAGTGATTTGCAGTATTTTATAGCCTGATATACTTAACAATGTCCATGGTAAATAGCTTAAATGAATTCTAAGACTTCTATAGAGAGTCTCTAAAATAAAATGTATTTTTAAACCACTCAAGAGATCATTAATTACAGAACCTGGTATGATTTTCTTTAATACTGAAGGAGTTTAAATTTGTAAATTATGTAATTTATAAATTGTAATTTATAATTTGAATAAACCACAAAATCATAAACTTGTTTTATGAAATAATATCTGTTTGAATAGGACTTGCATGCATTTTGAACATATTATTCATTCATTCATTCATACATTTATTGGACCAATATTTGGATGCCTAATATATGCCAGGCCCTGAGTTAGGGTCTTGGGTTCTGTTAATGGTTTGATGTGTTAATAATTCTTATGAGATAATTTTCCATGTGAAATCAATTACAATTTAAAATTTTAATTTATTATTATTTTTATTTACTTATTTTTTAGTGAGAGAGAATGAGACACAGAGAGACTGACAGACAGGAAGGGAGAGAGATGAGAAGCATCAACTCGTAGTTGCATCACTTTAGTTGTTCATTGGTTGCGTCTCATATATGCCTTGACTGGGGGGCTCCAGCTGAGCCAGTGACCCCTTGCTCAAGCCAGAGACCTTTTGGCTCAAGCCTGCAACCATGGGGTCATGTCGATGATCCCATACTTAAGCCAGCTACCTCGGGGTTTTGAATCTAGGTCCTCAGCATCCCAGGTCAACGCTCTATCCACTGTGCCACCACTGGTCAGGCACAATTTTATTTTATAACAAAGAAAAACATTACAGATGTCAAATTCATATATAATATAATCTCCAAGCTTCAGTTTGACCAACCTATAGTTGGTTAATAAATTGACCATTTGGTTTCACTTTTTCCTATCAGCTTTATCTTCACAGCAGCAAAATGACTAAAAGGGAAGTTACATAGTAAGAAGGAGGAAATGCAAGGGGACTAGTCATTCCTGAATAAATGTAAATGATCAGATACTAACATCTACTAAAAGTCACTGTTTCAAGTGTGAACCATTTATATCATTTTCTAAAACCGGGTCATCTTACCTACTAAGTTATTGCTTTTGATTCACTTTGTAGTTCCATATCAAATTTAAGGATTGTGATAACCATTTTAGATACATGTCTTTTTATCTGACTTACCTGATAAACATAAAAATTACTTTTCCTGCCTAAAGCCCTAAGAAGACAGAACTGTCACTCCAAGTGCTGCCAAAAGATGGGAATCTATAAGACTCGTAGGTTGGAATTGGTGCTACATGCCAGACAACGGTGACTGATCTTTTGAGTGTGTGTGTGTGCGCATGCATACATGTTTGTGACTAAAAACTTGTTTAAAAAGTAACAGTCTAGGGTAAATGTTACTAAGTTATGCTTGCAACTGACAACTTTAAAGCACAAAGAGCAAGAAGTGTGGAGTGGAGAAGTTTGATAAATCTATTGCTTTACATTCATCTCCCTTTAACCTTTCTGATATGAATGCATTGTATATCTAAAGCACTATGGGTGATTGTGTGAGGGGGAATGGATGAGGAGGGATGCACTTGTAAGATTAGGGTGGTTTCTCATTGTAACTTGCAGAGACTGTGCCCACTAGTTCTTAGACACTTTCAGGTTTCTTTGGAAAAACTGAGTATGTGAGGCATTTACTGGTAACCTTTTAATGGCTCTTTATTCTTCAGAAGGTTAAAAATGAGTGAAAAAATATATTTCTCCAGTGAGGCTGTGAATAAGACCGTGTGTGCATTTGCACGCATGTGTTCATGTTCCTGTGTGCCATACTGCACAGATTCTTAGACTTACCTTTTTTCACGTTACAACAACTCTGAAATCAGGATTCATCTTATAATTTATGATGCCTTATAATTACTATTGTTCATTTATTCAAATGTTAATATCTCGGTTTAATTGTCAAATAGCTTATATCAGTAGCATCTTAGATTGCATGGTGTACATTTGGTTGTGTCCAGATATTTGTAGGAGATCAATTCCAGAGAGATTAATAGGACAATTCCCTTTTCCCCAAAAAGTAAAGCAAGAAGATTTATTCCGTCAGTAATAGTTGAGGTCAAGAGAAACCATTTGGTCGTGGAATTTCATTTTCTTAATAAGTTACATTCAGAAACAAAATGCAACATTCATTACAACTCCTCTTATGATCCCAAGTGATTTAAAGATTAGGATGCAAATTCACCATGTTTAAAATAATCTGTAAAGTATAGTCTTTAAAATTTGAACACCCTATAGCTTATATTCATGTCTTTCTAGCTTTAGCTAATCATTTTGAAAAGAGGGTGAAAATGATCATTTCTACCATTTGTGTTTGTGTGTATACAAGAGCTAGCTTCCCTCATCCATTGATGCCTCCAACAAAACCTACAATGTAGAACAATAGGTTAAATAACTCATTAGAAATTTACAGACTGTTTTGGTAATCATTATAAGATTGTTAAGCTTCAGAATAAGACTCCACCCTCATTTTTATGGGCAGGGCAATATAAAAGCACTGTATAATTACAGAAGACGTAGACTATAGTCCCAGGGTAGAACTATGATCCATAAAGTTGGAGGTTGTTTAACAAAGAACTTTCTAGGCCCTTGATGGCAAACCTTTTTATAAAAACTGCCCCCTTTTGTAGTGCTGGATAACCTGGTCTCTCCCGCCCACTAGTGGCTGGTCCAGCTTTCATGGTGGGCCAATCGCGGCGCTGTTTGGTTGCTCTGCTACCGCCCACCACGAAAGCTGGAATGCCCTCTAGTGGGCGGGAGGGACCAGGTTGACCAGCACTGCAAAAGTGGGTGGTTTTTATAAAAAGGTTCGCCATCATGGTTCTAGGCAATCTAGCTAAACATGGGTAGATGGAAGAATTTATTATTGGTCAGGGTGTCCACCAGAGACAGTAGCATTCATTTCATTACTAAAATATTTATTGACTGAGGACAGGTTGTTTAACCTCCCTGAGGCTATCTCGCCTGTCCAGAAAAAGTAGAGAATGCTTGCCCTGCTTCCTTCTCTGAGACTTGAATGAAGTAATGTATAATAAAACATTTTGTAAATTATAACATTTTATACATTCATTTTGCTTCTATGTGTTACTTTATATACACATATAAAATATTTAAAAGTATATATATATATTTAAATAGGTCTGTGTGTATATATCCAAATTTATATCCATATATATGTACAAGTTCTGAAAAATATCTTCAGAAGTTATCTACTTCTTCCTTTTGGCACCTTCTCCAACTTTAAACAGTTTAACAGGATTTTAATGCTTAATAATCTGTTGGTTGAAACATCCTCACACTTGCCACTAGATCAAACATAGATTGGGAGGTAAGGGGAGGGTGGGTCGGGGAGGACCTGTGTAGTATGTTGTCAGCGTTCTGGGAGTGTTCTTTTATTGTTTGGAATTAGGAATTGCTGATGTCATGATCAGTCATATTGTCATGACAACATCAGAATTTCCTCATTCGCCTTCTCTTTGCTTGGGGAGTATCAACTTGCCGTCACAGGTCTGTCATCAGTTTGCCCCATGTGTTAAGCGTTTTAGATAAACCAGAACAAGTCATTCTTAAAGACATTTAGGGTTGGGAATTTTTGTAAGCTCCTTATGTAGCCCATTTTAGAACTCTTAACTAAATATTCTAATGTTGAAAAGTCTGCCTTCATACATATTCAGCTGAATAGAAATTCATTTCTAATCCTATATTTTCTTGTTTGAACCTTTATAATTCAGTGGAGAATGAAAAGCTTTTCAGCATCCCCACTTACTTGAAGGATGTCATTAATTATTCCATTATCATCCTCTTCAGGCAAAACAGACCTAATATAATGGTATAGAAAAAAGAGGAAACGGACCTAATTCTTGTTTTGTGTTTTGAATATTTTAAAACCTGACTTGTGCTATGGATCCCAGGTTTTGGATAGACATTGCTTATGTTCCCTCACCATTTAGGAATGTCTTATGCTAACCTCTTGTCATTCTTAGCTTATATGAGGGTTTTGTTTGTCTCAGGTACAGTTATTCACCCTGTGTGGTCAAAGTTATTCCAACAGTTATTTTTACTCATGGGAAGGAGGTGGTCACTGTAGGTTCAATTCTGTTTTTCAGGTTTAGATATTTTTTTTGGTGGGGCGCTATAGTTTTCCAAAAATTCTTTTTATTTCCTAAGTACTTTTGGTCTCTTCCCAGGTCATATAGCAAAAGATAGAAGTGATTACCTATTTCCACAGCATATCAGCCCCTCCGTTCCTCACCTCAGTTCTTA
This sequence comes from Saccopteryx leptura, assembly GCF_036850995.1. Classification (NCBI taxonomy): domain Eukaryota; kingdom Metazoa; phylum Chordata; class Mammalia; order Chiroptera; family Emballonuridae; genus Saccopteryx; species Saccopteryx leptura. The sequence continues at coordinate 45,842,281 of NC_089509.1, read as the reverse complement.
TCCTTTACTCATAGTTTGCCCATATCCAATAGGTGATTATGTTACTCCCATCTCTTTAGGTAAGCTGTAATTTCAAAAATCACCTAATATATTCTTTGTACTTTGTAAGTTTTACTGAATTCATGGAAAGTTTATTGAATTATCATTATGTATTCTGAAAGTAAGCACTTATTTTCTTATAGGCTTGCTACAAGAATGGAGCACAGTCAAGGAGCATAGAGGATTGAGGCATCCATCTCTAGTTGACTGTCCTTTATTTTGTTACAAAATTTGAACTACAGTTACAAATTCAGTATCATATAAACCAAAGCAAAACAAACATCTTGAATTTTTAATTCATATAGCTTCTCCCCCTCCATTTGTTTTCCCTTTGGAAAGAATAAAAAATCATGTACCTATTTTTATACAAAAACATGAAAAAAAATTGAACTTATAGAAGATGCTTCTGCTAGTAGGAATTTGAGTAAGTATTGAATTTTATTAGCTATTCTGCAGGAGCAGAATTTATGAATAGATTATATGCAATTTTTTTTTTTTTTAGTGTAAATCGTTTCAAATTTGGAGACTGTTTTGGCATAATGAAAAATGTTCTAAAAGGTGATAGGATTTTAGGCATCTATGAATTAAATAATGAAGTTGTTTGCTAATATGGTCTCTCATTATTTTTTAAGGGAAAAATATGTTCCTAGTCCAGTTAAGGATTCAAGAAATCCTTTTCACCTATCACCATCCTGGCTTCTAGAAGGTTGTCTTTCTGCCCCTTTCTCAACTCCATCTCATCAGCCGTTCCAGAAAACAAAAACTAGTTGCAAAGGAAAGGTTACATGTTAACAGCTGTCAGTTAAATGAGTTTAGAAGCTCATTTGGCCCAGAATATATATCTGTGCTATTACTATACATTCTAATATTGGAGAGTTTGCCTTCATATTCCACCAAATAGAAATTCTATATATGCCCATATCCTTTTTTAAGTGACTTGCCCAAGGAGACATAGATTGTAACTGGTGAAGCCAAGATGCATACCCAGGGTTGACCTCTTAAGTTTTCCTCTCTGGGGTTTGGACTTGATCTATGGTAATAGTAATAACAACTCTCATTAGTATTATTTAAACCAGAGACTTTGGAGTTAGAGAAACCTGAGTTCAAACCTCCGCTTCATTATATATTGGATTTATGTGGCCTTGGGAAAGGTACTTAAACCTCTGAGGCTCAGTTTTCTCTCCAGTAAAGTGGGAATCATTCCTCTCTTATTGTGTGCATGGTGTGTGTGTATGTGAGAGAGAGAGAAAGAGAGAGAGAGAGAGAGAGAGAGAGAGAGAGAGAGAGAGAGAGAGAGGAGAGAAAGGAATGTACTGAGAAAGTCCCTGGAATATAGTAGTTACTCAATAAATGATAGCTCTTATGTATTAATTTAACGCAGAGAACCACAGTAGGGTAAAGTCCATTTCTTCTTTTTTGTTCAGAATAGGTTTAGAAATCACAAGAATACTGCTTCTGGTAAAACTCATCAGTATATGTCTATGTTTATGTTTTATATATACCTTCTAGGATTATAGCTACAGAGCTATAGTTTTATTCTAGTGGTTTCATTTTATGTGTGTCTAGGGAGGCTTTAAGTCTAGAATATGAATCATAAATTTTTTAAAAAGCAAAATAGTAAATAACAAAATATTTCTGCTACTTTAGAAATAGAGTACTTCATCAACTATTTTGTACCAGGAAAGAACAGAGATTTAAAGAATCTGCTGACCTCATGTTTTCTATACTTCCCCCTTGCTGGGAGCCAGAGCTTTGTGAGCTAGCTATACAGACCCTAAATTTAAATAATTTCCAGTGTGAACTGCTTACATTGACTAATACTGCGAGGTTAGATTTTATTCATTAAGGATTGTAATTTGAAATAATGTTGGATGAATTTTCCTCTTAATCTCTTTCTGTTTTTAATGTGACCCAAATGAAAAAGGGTGCGTGAAATGCGTCAGCCGTGACGGAGGGATAGAACCGGCTATAGGGCTGTTCTTCTGTTGATAGAGGTGTTCTATTCTTATCTCATTGGACATCTCCGCCTCCATTTCTTTTCCTTCCAAGCTTAGCTTTCCTGGTATACTTTCTTTGTAATTTCATTCAAAGGCTTCTTTTCTTCTACAAGGCTCCATAATGGAATGGAGAGGGGGATCTTCTAGCCATTTGACTTTTCATCATCTGCTCCATTCTGGGAGTACATCAGTTAGCCATGATTTCAGCAATGATCACCCCAAATCTACATCCTCTCTCTCATCCCAGCCCTCTAGCTCAAGTTCTGTTCTTCTGGTTATCTGCACAGTGCTTCTTTCTGAATGTCCCCCAAACAAAACATTTATACAGCTGAGCTTTCCATGCCCATGTTACATATCCTATATTGATCTCTCCCTCCTGTGAACTCCCATAGCACATAATTGTCTAGACCACTTGGCTGGCACTTATCATTTAATGCCTTGCATTATTAGTGTACAGCAACTCCAGTGGTATAGGGGTTACAAGTACTCACCTAGGAATTAGAGCATTATTTATAAGGCTTTTTAGAGACACAGTATCATAGATTTGAAGGAGCACAACCCAAAGTCTTTTAACCCTGGTTAGGTCTAAATTTTAATGCTTGTTACTTAACTAGCTCTATGGGTAGGTCAGTCATTCAGTCTTAACTTTTTCCCTCTCATCTGTAAATGGAGCCTAATAACCCTTCAATCTCACAAAGTTGTTGAAATGAGATGTGATTTATAAATGAAAGTCACACTTTCAGATTGTTTCTATGGGACAAATGTCTTCTACATTTAGAATGTCAAATTCCAGTTATTTCAATGCTTGTAAGTCGCAGGTTTTCTCTCTATAAGATTGCAGTCTTCTGCAGGTACCGATTGTTCCAACCTTACTATCCTCATTAGTCGGCTCCCGCCTTACAGGGTGTGCCCATTCACACAGATATGGCCCCAGTCCAAACATAACTTCATTAAAGAAAATGGGACAAAAACCAATATGGGAGAAAGAGTTCCGTGCACCTAGGCTATTGAAAGAGACAGTTTGCCAGAATTTTTTTTTGAGGGGGTAACCTTTTAAAGTTAAGCCTGTGGTATAACGGCCTTAAAAAGTACATTCATCTGGCCATTCAGCAGTTATCGGAAAGAAGGCCTCCCCTTATCTGAATCTGCTCTTTCTACTTCTTGTCAGTTCCAGCTACACCCTTGCTCTGCTCTTTGATGGTCAGCCAGACTTATTAAGCATCAGTTATTTGCACAGTACACCCACTTAAAGCTACAAACCACCACTGTAAAACCTGAAGGAAAAAAAAAAAAAACAGTAATAACAGCTTCCAGTTATTGCATTTAGCACTTTTGTTGGTGTATTGTATATGTACTTAAAGCAATCTGTGAGGAGTCTGGGACTCAGAGAGGTTAACTAACTTGCCCAAGTCCATGTGGCTAGTAAGTGGGAAGCTGAAATAGGGAGTTAGATCTGTTTAGCTGTTTTAATTTTGTTCCTGGGATTGCAAAGTCCAAATTCACTTAAGTTATCTGAAGAAGTGGGGAAGGGGTAAGTACACACATGGAGGGGCTATTGTAAGTCTCAAGAGCCAAAGCAGTTCCACGGACTCTGGCTCCCTCCATCATCTAATGGCCAAGAGCTCACCCGCTCCTGGCATCTGTTTTACTCTCTGCTTGCTGCCAGTTAGCTTCCTGTTTACTCATAGTTTCTGCTTCCTCATAACCTTGGCTTGCATATGGTTTTGGCTTTTTGTGACCTCAACTCTACCCCCGCGACTCTTGCTCTTTCTCTGTCCCTTTCCTAACTGGTTTAGCTCTTGGAGTTTTCTGAATCAAATTCCCAAGGTGAGAATCTGATTGGTTCTGCTCATTTTTTTCAATCTCTGGCATGCCATAGGTCACTGACTTGTCTGTAGATTGGCGGCCCTTGGGTCAGATTCCCACAACTTTACCCATCAGCTGAGTTGGAGGAGGAGGGTGATGTAGGACTGCTCAGCAGCAAAGTCTCAGTTTCCTTTTCAGTAGGGTGAGCATGTACAGGATGGATTCCAAAGCCTTTATTCTTACCATGATAACTTGTAGTTTCTCAGAATGTTTCCTTATGTTGCCTGTCTTAAAACCTGTTTGTTTCAAAAGCAATAAACCTTTCCAGATGAATCTCACCACTATTCATCCCTGTAATTACTTACAACTAAGCACTTGTGGATATCTTTAATTGATTATATATACACACACGGGTTTCACATTTCTTTTATTTCTCTTAATGTTGGAATTATTTGAGCTTCTGTGACTTCATTACTGTTGGTCAAATAAGTTTGTTATTATGATATATATATTTGCTCGCTTATAGTTTGTATTGGGTGTAGGGGATAAGCTGTAAGCAGGCCTGGTGGTTTTAGCCTAAGGGCTTAGTTTTAAAACTAAGCTTTTCCCCACACCCTTGACTGATTGCATGATGTAGGGTGGTGCACTCTCATGAGGAATCCCATTATGCCTCAGATAAGTAACTTTGTATCAGAGACTTCCTTGTTTGTATATTGGATTAAAGGTTTTGATTTCTACATTATAAAGTGGGGCAGACCGGCAGCTTGCTCTCTCTTGGTTCCTGAGATTAGCATTAGAGAGGAGAGCAGAGAAAGGCCAGTGGAGGAGGCCAGGAGAAGCAGCCAAGCTGGTGGAGTGCTGGAGGAGAAGCCAGTTTGTGCGGAGTTTGTGCAGAGAGAAGGAGATGGGGAACAGAGGTGAATAAGGCTAGTGAGCTAGAAGCCTTTGGTTCTAGGAAACTTGGATAAATCAGTAGCTTTGTGAGCACTGAATGAGTGGGTTTTGGAGCGCAGTGTGTGTTTTTACTTGCCCGCCGGGTGCAAGCTAGGATTAAAGATGATGGCCCACCAGTTCTTGGCTCTGTTGTTTCATTACCGTCTGTCTGAATCTAATTTGAACCTGCATGGGCCAGGCAGCTATGATGGTGGCCATGGCTACTGGCTTTAGAATTACATTTTATAGTCTTTGAGGGTGGGAAATCTATCTTTTCCTTTCTTTGTAATGCTCTACTTGTAAAGAGTGTAGCCCCTACCTAAATCTAGAACTCATGAAACCTGGCTGGTAGATTTTTTTTCCCCATTTTTTAAAAAAAATATATGCTTGTGTTCTCTCCTAGTATGTCATTCACCATTATAACACACTACATTTTGTTGATACTTTTTGTATTCTTAAAAATAGAGTCCTTTTAATATTCTTTTAGTTGTCTTAGTATAAATATATTTTATCTAGTATTATAATTCTTTTCATATTCTAATTTAAAATTTGTCATCACTGAAAATCTTGTCTTACTTTGTAAAGCAATCAGAGGTTATCAAGTCAAGTTTTAGCAGTCTAGAATAGCACAATATCCAAAATATCATGACTTTAGAGTACAGCCATAGAAAAATTAATCTACACTGTTCTTTTGTGGTTGAGGTTGTGGTTTCCTAAGAGACCAGTCATGACAACTGAGGGTGAATGTGGAATTTTCCCCAAAGATGACAGGTCTGAATTGTGAGCAAATTGGGCATTAAGTTCTCAGGAAAAGGCATTTATGAATTGAACAGTTCTACCTAAAACTTTATACTTGTGGTTGATAACTTGCTGTAAAGGGTCTGTTTGGCAGATAAAATATATTATGCTCACTTTGTTAAAGATAGCGCTGCCCACCTGGAAGCCCATTGCCCAGGTGATATTAATGTGTGTTGGGGGCGGGCTGTGGGCAGGCAGGATCCTTGTAGCCTGGACCTTGGTTTTAGGACTAAGCCTTTCCCACCCTTTTTAATGTGGGGTGGTACAATCCCATCATGTCCCAGATAAGAGACTTTATATTAGAGACTTCCCTATTTTGTATATTGGATTAAGGTTTTGATTTCTGCACTATAAAGTGGGGCAGACCAGGAGCTTGCTTTCTCTCGGTTCCTGAGATTAGCATTAGAGCAGAGAGCAGGTTAGAGAGCAGAGTAAAGCCACGTGGAGGAGCGGAGAGGCAGCCAAGAAGGTGGAGTGCTGAAGGAGAAGCCAGTTTGTGCAGGGAGAAGGAAGGAGATGAGGAACAAAGGAGAATGAGGCTAGTGAGCTAGAAACCTTTGATTCTAGGAAACTCAGGTAAGTCAGTAGCTTTGTGAGCACTGATTGAGCCCAGTGTGTGTTTTTTACTTGCCTGCCGGGTACAAGCTAGGATTAAAGATGATGGCCCACCAGTTTTTGGCTTCGTTGTTTCTTTATCGACTGTTTGAATCTAATGCAAACCTGCATGGGCCAGGTGGCTGTGATGGTGGCCGTGGATCCTGGCCTTACAGGGTCCTAGTGAGAGGAGACAGAAAAGGGACAGCCAAAAACAATTATAAATGCATGGAGTAGCAAGAAGTAGTTCTAGCATGTATAACCTGAATGTTAGTCATGCTAAAGGACAGAATGTTAGTCACTTTAAAGGACAGATAGGTTTCTGTGAATTTTTAGCAAGTTCTTAACTTGACCATTGTGTGCCTAGTACTGTGCCCAGGATAAGTCTTTTTTGTTTTTTGCTGTTGCTTCTGTTTTAATGAAAAGAATTAGAGACTACATGCATACTTTGTGTATATGGTTTTGATTAGGTGAGACTTGCTAGTGCTCATCACTTTTGCTGGAGAGTATTAGCGGCACCCTGGAGTGTGGAGATGGCCCAAAGTCACCAGCAAGATGAATATTTGTCAGTTTCATGCTCCTGGACAAATCCTTGCATGGCCACAGCTTTGCGAGAAGACTAGATTTTTATAGGGCACGTTTTGTTTTCCTTCTGGCAGCCAGAAGTTGAGTGCCTTGATTTCTTAGTCGAGTTATGATTTTTCATTATCAGGGCAGATGGCCCTTTCCAGGAAGATGTTAGAGGCCAGATTCCAAGGAAGAACTGTAATATTCGTCACAGTGATATTACCCTGTAATACTTACAGTTGAATAGGCCAAGTTGAAAGATGTCAAGCCTGTCCTGGTGGCCTATCCAGAGAAGGCGTGCTCTGCCTGTGTGACTTGCTGTAGAGGCCTTGTGCATTGCACAGATTCTAGGCTTGACACACCAACGCAAAGGTGATCCAGAAAAGTGGCATCTTGAGCTGCCTGAGATAATTTCAAACTGGGAAACAAAGCAAACTACTTCCTCACTTTGTCCCTCCTTCTCCCTCTCCCCTCCTTTTTTTTTGCAGTTTCTGTGTCCCTTCAATAGAATACATTTGTGTCGCATCTCATAATTAACATAGAAGGATTACACTGTTCCAGCCTTCTGGAAGTCTTAACAGATCAATGGCCTTAAATGCTTTTCATCCTTTGGTACTGGCATCTTGAAGGTAAACTCGCAAACTCGGGGGTAGGAATGAAGTACGGAACTATACATGCGTATTTGCGGTGAGGGCGTGGGGAGTGGAAACCTGTTTCATTGCTAAATTTTAGCACAAATTGCGGACAGGGATTTGCAGAGGTTTGATGATCGAGGGTTGGTTTGTTCCTTGAAGTAAGAGTAGATGGCTCGCACCTTTTCTGAGAGAGCGGAGGGTGGGGGATAGTTTGGAAGGATCAAAGAAAAGAGAGGAGACCCGGGACCCGTTCGCTTCTGGCCGAGGTGTCAGAGTGATCCCCGAAGTGATGCCCTTAAAAGGGGCTTCGAGCAGGGGTGCAGAGCTGCGCTGGTGCTCAGGCAAAGAGACCAAAGGGGGAAAGGAAAAGAGAGGGGTGGCTACTCCAAAGAATGTGCGGCACGCGGGGAGCCAGACCCAACCATTGCACCAGAGCGGGGGCGCCGGCAGCTCCCCCGGCCGAGCAGCCCCGGCCCCGGCCCCGAGCCCGGGAGGGAGCGCGCGGGGGCCGCCCGGCCCGCGGGGCTGCGGGCGCGGCGCCCAGCCGTAGGGCGGGGAGGCGCGGGTGGGCCTGGGCGCGGCGCAGGGCGGTGCGCCGCCGCCTCCCCGCCCCCGGCCGGCGCGCTCAGGGCGGTGGTTGAGGCCACGGTAGGTGGGGACGCGGCGGCGCTGCTCCTCCGCTGCCGCCGGGAGAGTCCGCGGCGCCGCCAGCTCCGCGCGCGAACTCCCGTCCATGGCACGCAGGGCGGCGGCCGCCCGAGCTGTCCCGGTCTCGCCCGCCGCCGCCGCCGCGCCGCACTTTTAGACGAGTCCCGAGGTGGAGGGCGGAGAAGTCCGCTCTCAGCTGCAGCCCCCGCTGGCCGCCGCCGCGCGGCGAGAGGGAGTTCCCGGAGCGGCCGCGGCCCCCGCCGGCCCCCTCCCTGCGCCCTCCCCCTCGCGGCGGAGCTGCCCCGCGCCCGCCACGATGATCTTCCCCAGCGGCAGCGGCAACCCCGGGGGCAGCAGCAACTGCAGGACGCCCTACCGCAAGCAGGTGAGGCGGCGGGGATGCCGCGGGGAGGCCGGCGGCCCCGTGCTACAAAGGACGGCAGCGCCGGGCCGGACCCCGCTCGCCTCCTCGGCGGGACCGGGCAGGGCGGTGACCTTGTTTCGGAAGGAGGCGGCCCGCGGGGACGGCCCCGGCTGGTGACCTTAGCAGGGGAGATGCCCTCGCCCCCGCCGGCCGGGCCGGAGGAACGCGGAGAAAGGGGAAGGGGCGGCGGGAGCTGGAGCGCGCGGGGCTGGGGGCTTCGCCCGGCTCTGCAACAAGTTTGGGTTTTTTTCTGAAACCTTTGTCTGTACGAGAGTACGATAATAAGTCATAACATGGATTTACAACAGTCTTCACTTGGAACCCCAAAGAAGCTGCCTGATTCGTAGGAAACCCGGAAGACCAATGTGTGTGTGTGTGTGTGTGTGTGTGTGTGTGTGTGTGTGTGTATGTGTTTGCGTGTCCCCCCCCCCCCCATGTATATTTAAAAACGAAAAAAAAAAAGAAGAGGAAACAGGAACTTCTACTGTCACTTTCTCAAGGTTTTCAGTTTTCAGAGGCACAGGGAAATCCTGTGACATCCTAGTTGCAGAGATACTTGGATAAGCCTGAGTCATACACATGCCTTTTCTTATTTTAAAACCGTTTCATACATTTTTAAACAAATTGGCCTCTTGGTTAGATCAAAATTCCCTGCCGGAAAAAAGAGTGAAGCTAGGAGCTTATAGTCACGGCCTTTTGTTTTGTTTTTCATCTTTGTTTTTAAAAGAAGGGTACTGAAGCCATGTTGTGATAAATCTCACACAGCCTTTCAGCAGCAGCAATAACAAAACCTGGCTTTAAATTATGTAAAAAATGCAGGTCTGTTTAGAAAAGGTTAAACTGATTTAGAGGTCAGTGGCAAGATGCTTGTTGAGAAAACAAAAACAAGATTGCAGATATTTTTCTTCCATAATAAATCTCTTGTCTATATCCTTAGCCACTGAGACAAATCAATTAAGTTATTATCCCAATAATGATACAAGAGAACTATATCTTTCCATGCAGACCATGGCTCTGTTAAAATCATGACAGATGACAGTGATGCCTGGTGGCTTTCCTGAAAGCATTCACAGGGTTATTGATTATGTTTAGTCCTTTTTTGTTCTCAAAGTCATGGGGGGGGGGGGGGGGCTTATGTCCTAGCTTTAGTGTATTTGAAAGTAGGACTAATTTTGTCAAACAGTTACGGTGTCAAAAAGTATTTTCTGTTCTTTGGTTAGTTTTTTTCTTAAAAAAAAAAAAAGCAGTAAACACACCCTGGGTCTGTGTGCCCCTGCTGTACGAGTTAGTGGAACTTTTACCTGGCTTAAGAAAACCTCTCTCCTTTAATTCATAGTCGTCGTCATCATCATCATCGTCATCATCATCATCATCATCATCATATGCCCTGGCCGGTTTGTTTAATGGATAGAGCGATAGAGCGTTGTCCAGGTGTGCAAGGTCTCGGGTTTCATCCCGGGTCAGGGCACATACTAGAAGGAATCAATGAGTGCACAACTAAATGGAACAACTAAGTGAAACAGCGAGTTGATGCTCCCCCCCCTCCCCCCAGCCCCAAGTCAATGGGAAAATTTAAAAAAAACCCTGCATTTGTGGGGAGCTGATGTATATGCTAAAATTGTCAAGATTCAGAAACAAGCACCTCTAAACTTCATGTGGCCTCATTTAAAATAAATGCCCTCGGGTCCAGCACACACATACACATGAACTTCATAAATGAAGCCAGTTTACAATAAATATTCTTATCCTGAACCCTCCTCCTCCACCCACCTCACTCTACCTGAAAAGGGGGCTAATTATGTAAAGGCCTTGTATATTCATTTATTTGTTTTCAAAACCTGGCGGGGTGTTAGCTTTGAAATGGGGAGAAAGCTCTGAGGGCGAGGCCTTTTGCTGTGAGGGGCTGGAGGTTTTGTGTGTGGAGGGGGCAGCCTGCTGGTCTGGAGCACGCTGATAAGATGCTCTTCTTTTCACTGGGTTCTCCTCAGATTCAGAGGCTAAAAGGGCTGACTGAATCAGAAAAACAAACAGACTTTCTTTTTTCTATAGGCAAAGAAAGAAATGAATGTGTAGGCATTATACAAGACACAAGACCCCGAGCACCAGTGGTATTTGAGTCAAAGGTTTCTTTTGTTAGTGTTGAGCCATTCACTGGAAAAGCACACTTCCAGCACGGGGGACCTGCTTACCATGAGTGACTTTGTGATCTCATCTTGGCTTAGTCTAAATGAGAAGTCTAATTATTGCTTTTTATAAGGTTATGTGATGTTCAGCTTGCACCTTTCAATTCATACAAGTTGGTTCATTTTGATGAAAGAATGGTAACTTTTAGGTATATAATACAGTTTAACTTTAATGTAGGAATATATAATCAGCTGTTAGAGCTGATTATGGATAATTATCCTGAGGAAAAAAATTGAATGTGAGGAATACTTAAAAATTACATTTGGAAAAATGTAATGAGACAGAATCATACTTGTATACAGTATACATATATATAATATATATGCATATAACATATATGTAAATACATACACACACACATGATAGTAGTAGCTAGCCATCATTGAGCACTTACCTTATTGCCTGCTGGTTCCTGTTCTAAGTGCGTTTGGTGGATTAACTCAGTTATTTTGATAGTCTTATGAGGCAAGTAATAATATTTCTCTTTCACAGTTAAGAAAACTGAGGCAGCCCTGGCTGGTTGGCTCAGTTGTAGAGCGTTGGCCTGGCGTGCAGAAGTCCCGGGTTCAATTCCCCTCCAGGGCACACAGGAGAAGCGCCCATCTGCTTCTCCACCCCTCCCCCTCTCCTTCCTCTCTGTCTCTCTCTTCCCCTCCCGCAGCCAAGGCTCCACTGGAGCAAAGATGGCCCCGGCTCTGGGGATGGCTCCTTGGCCTCTGCCCCAGGCGCTAGAGTGGCTCTGGTTGCGACAGAGCTACGCCCTGGAGGGGCAGAGCGTCGCCCTCTGGTGGGCGTGCCGGGTGGATCCCTGTCAGGCGCATGCGGGAGTCTGTCTGACTGTCTCTCCCCATTTCTAGCTTCAGAAAAATACAAAAAAAAAAAATTAAATTAAATTAAGAAAACTGAGGCAGGTAATAATATCTTCACTTGACAGTTTAGAAAACTGAGGCATTGTTTAAGTAACTCGCCCAATCTGTACAATCTAAAGTGCAGAGCCAGAATTTGGACCCTGGCAGTCAAGCTCTTAAAAGCACCACACTGTAAATGCTTGCTTATAGGCAAATCTCAGAAACTTGTCCAGAGCCCATCTGCATCACTGCCCATTGCCATTCTAACCTCAGAAGTCCAGGTTAGGGATGGGTTCCTTCCACTATTATGTGCATGTGTGTGTGGGTGTGTGTGGGGGAGTGGAGTCTGTGAGGTTGGAGGTGAAGGATGAGGTAAATGAATGATGGGGGATTAGTGATATTTGGAAGCAGCATTGAAGTAAGAATTTTGCGCTATTGAAAGTACAATTTCTTTTTAAAACTTTATATTTTACATGTATAAGAGTCAACCTGTTTCAGTCAAAGCAGGGATGGGTGGTATTCATCCCCTTCCTGCCCCAGGTAGTGTATTGAGGGCATCTAGGATCTCTGGCAACATCTAGGAGAAACAGGATTTTCCTGCCCCACAGGCCTCAGAGCACATTAGAAATATACCTGCCCAGCCTGACCTGTGGTGGAGCAGTGGATAAAGCATGGACCTGGAACGCTGAGGTTGCTGGTTCGAAACCCTCGGCTTGCCTGGTCAAGGCACTTATGGGAATTGATGCTTCCTGCTCCTTCCCCCTTCTCTCGCTCTCTATCTTCTCACCCTCTCTAACATAAATAAATAAAAATCCTGAAAAAAGAAAAAGAAAAAAAAAAAGAAGAAAAAGATACCTGTTCATCTCAGGTATCAAAGTGAGAGGCTTTTGAGTGGAGTGATAAAACCCAGTAAGCAGAATCTAGACAAAAATAGTTGGTTCAGGTCTTACTGGAGAAATGTCCTATTATTATAGACAGTGACTTTTAAACACATAGATAGATATCCCTTAAACAAATCCAGTTTGATTATGTGGAAACAGTATCCCCACAGCCAAAACAAAAATCATTTACCAGAACTTTTGTAGTTGTGCAAATATTTTAGTGTGTTTCAAAAAAAAAAAAAAAGCACTGTATGCTGAAAAGCCTATAAATGTAGAAAATGAATTTCCATTAACAATTATTTTATTAGCTACTTCTTTCATCATGTTTCCTTCCACTTTGGAACTGCTTTCTTGAGGTAGTTGATTCATTTGGTTTTTACAAATCATGGTGTACTGCAAGCCCTTTTTTGCTAAGTAATGTATTCTGGTGGTTTATAATGGGATTTGGGGGGAGGAGGGTGAATGCAAGAATTTTCATGGATGTCTATATATTTCTTGTTCTTTACAAATGATCTTGCCAGCTAATAGCTGTACTTGTTAAATGTTGCTAACTTGATGAGTGAAGTTCTTATCTCCTCAGTTTAAGTAGTTACATAGTTTGCTGCTTTCTTGAAGATTAACTGGATGTAGCTGCACGTGAAGAATTCAACAGTGATTCAGTTAAGAGGATGACATACAAAGCTGTTGATTAATCCTCGTCAAACACTTTCTGTTCACAGCAATTTATGTGTACAGTAGTAGATTGGGTTTTGTTAAAGTTTAAAGGTTGAAGGTATGCAGAGAAATATTTAAATGAACACTGCCTGAGCTGGTCCCAATTTGTTGTTTTTAAAAAGAAGATAAACATACTCATACCTCATGGATTGGAGGTTTAGTGGAAATTAGTAGAAAATTAAATTGGTATGCATAAGGAAAGTGTTAGTTTTTGTACTAGGTTATCTGATTGTGTGTGATTCAATTCATGAGCCAAGGTAACCATGTTTTAAAAGGCGAAAGATTTATACGATGTGAAGAGAAACAAGAGTATGGTAACCATGTTTTAAATGTGTATCCATACCCATTTGAAAAGGACAAATTCTCCAGCAGTGATAACCCAGTTTTTTTCTGCTAGGCACCCCTTTTGGCATCTCACTACCTTTCCCATGGTTCACTTCAGGTTTTGCTTTTGTTCTTTTCTTCCTATTAGAAACTGCTGCCAACTGGGCTCACCATACATTCTAATACTTTTCAAGCCCTCTCTTGGTAATGGGAGAGGGGAGTCTTCTGTCCTACCCCATTTCTGAGAATTTCCAAAGCTCTCTGCCAATAAATAAGTATTTCAAGATATATATGATGTCCCCTCACAACTCAGTTATGTTTAATTTTCATGACAACCACATAAAGTAGAGAAGGGTCAGGAATTTTGAGTCAGTGAATTTAAATAGCTTAGTTGGTGAAAGCGAGGTCTCTGGAGTCAAGGGCTGTGTCTGCTACCAGGAAAAAGAGAAGGAAGCGCAGTCAAGAACAGCTGTAGCCCCACTCGCTACACTTCCCTTTACTTGGCCTCCCAAAGACATGTGGCATACAGAGCATCGCAGATTTCAGCTTTGGGAATTGTAGCTCTGTAATTTATTAATGTGTTTTGTTTGTTTCATAAAGGGCTTTCCTTGAGGGTTGTCAGATAACATCCAGGAAGCCAATTTAAATTGAATTTCAGATAATGTTTTAGTATTCATGTCTCAAATATTGCATGGTACTGTGTTATATGCGTATGTCTGTATGTGCATATATATAATTGTTCATTCTAGCAACCCTGTCTCTGGGGAACCCAATTCACTTTTTAAAACTAGTTATTAAAAAAGTCATAATTATCAACCATATTATTCCTACTTTTTCCACTTAAAAGTTTGCCTTTTAGCATATTCCTTGAGCCCTGATAATAATGTAAATTCCATGTTTTAACTTCGTTAACTGTTACTCAATCTCATTGAAAGACCCTGGCTTAAGTTCTGGCTCTACCACTTGCATGCTTTTTCACTTTGCCTCGCTAAGCCTCAGCTTCTGTTAAGTAAAGATAATAGTGCCCACTCCACAGGGTCGTTGTTGTTAATCCTTTTAAGGTGTTATTATTATTAATGTCCCCACAGAACAAGCAACAGCGGGTGGTCATGGGAGGCTCTGTGTGTTCCTGGGAGACCTTGACACAGCCTCTAAAAATGGACTATGTTTAGAAAGTGGGGGCAGCCTCCAAAAGTGTAAGGACCTGGAGCTTGAAAACAGGAGTCTCAATCACATTTGAACCAAAAGAAGTATAAAAGTGAATCCCACTATATTTTAAAACAAGTTATTCTGTATTGTGCTCATAGAAGGGTTTGTCTTCCCTTTGGGGAAAGAAAAGCCCTTGAATCTTATATTCCTTATCTTATGCTAATCTATGATTGGAGAAAGTAAAAACATCATTGATTACTCTAATTGATGAAAAAAATACTACCTTTTAATTTCTTCAAAAATGGATACACTTGTTCATTAGTTTATGTATGATGACTTCCTGAATTCTTTTCTTTCTCTTGTTTGTATGTTTTATTTTCAAAGAATGCCATCTTTGCATTACTCAGAAATATAAACATTTTTTTTGTCGTTGAATATCTGTAGGTGTTTGGTGGGTGTTTGTTTTTAAACTCACATCTGTAGAGAATGCTTTGTTGAACACATTCTAAGAGCTCAGTACATTTCTAAATAGGATAGACATACTGTGAGGAAGGAAGCAAGCTTTTCCTGGAGTTAGGACAAGGTGAAAAAAATTAAGTGGAGCAAACTAAATAATGCATTAAAATAATGAATCAATATAGCTGTTGTTAGCAATAACAAAACTTGGTGTTATACAGAATAGTACCCTAACTTGATTCACTTAAACATGTATGGAATAGCAAAACAATATAATGTAAACTAGGGATGGTTATAGTATTTGTACGTGTTAATTGTAAATACACCACAAGTCTCAGAATACATTAAAAATCGATTGGAAGAAAATATATCAAAATTTTAACGTGATTCCCTTTGTTGGTAGGTAGAATCATGAATGACTTATTTTCATGATTCTTTACATTTTTTTCCAAACCACCTAATCCCCTTGCTTCACATAATGAACATTCAGTGCTTCGGTTATCAAGAGGAAGATAGTGAAAAAGAAATCTAGACAATTTTATTATTTTAATGTCTGAAAATTGTGCTGAAAACCCAGGGGATTCATGTCCTGGAGAATTTCAGCAGGTAGCATGTAGGTGATACTTGTGTCTGTGCCTGAGCTTTGAGATGTGGTCTTCTATCCTTACGAATTTCTGTTCTTTTTTTTTTGTAGATGAAATAATATTTATTTTTTAATTTACTATTCTTTTTCTTTGGCTTTTATGTATTACAGTAGACCTTTGAATAACAGTGATTAAGTGCACCAACCACTATGCAATCGAAATCTGAGTACACAACTTAACTTGACCCTCCGCATACGTGGATTCCTGACCGCAGATCAGAATCACAGTATATCATTTAATCTACCCAGATTCTTGCATGGTAGATATCAGTGTTTTGTTGTTGTTGTTGTTTTTACAGGGACAAAGAGAGAGAGAGAGATAGGGACAGGCAGACAGGAGAGATGAAAAACATCAATCATCAGTTTTTCGTTATGACACCTTAGTTGTTCAGTAATTGCTTTCTCATATGTGCCTGGACCGTGGGCCTTCAGCAGATAGAGTGACCCCTTGCTCGAGCCAGCGACCTTGGGCCCAAGCTGGTGAGCTTTTTTTGCTCAAGCCAGATGAGCCCACGCTCAAGCTGGCGACCTCGGGGTCTCGAACCTGGGTCCTCTGTATCCCAGTCCGACGCTCTATCCACTGCGCCACCACCTGTTCAGGCTGTTCTTACTGCGCCACCACCTGTTCAGGCTGTTCTTATTTTTACTGCAAACTCCTAAACTACTTTTTTGAAAATCACCTATTTCTGATAGTTTCTATATTTATGAACTTAGTATTTTCCTATTTTACATGTTTTAAACAGGCCTGTGCTATGAAGAGAAAGTGTAGCTAGGTATATGAAATTTTACCTTCTTGATTACTTTTTAGGAAAGTAGCTATTCTAAACATTGAGGAATTACCGCTATTGTCTCGTTTTCATTTGACTGCATAGCTGCATTCAAATGCATCTGTTTTGTGGACAAATTCCTCCATATTTAAGTTCTGTATTAAATGTGAAAATAAAATTGAGACTGCCCTGTTAACTTATGTCAGACTCTTTTGGATTTATTGTATTATGAATACTTATGATTGTCTTCAGAACATACTTCCTTTTCGAAAGGGCGGTGTCGTGGGTGGTGTGGCTTCTTTACAGGCGTCTTTAATTTATAATGGCACAGGGAAGGTTTCTATGAGAAATACACAGTATAGATAGCGTCAGCACTTTGTAAGCTGTTGTTATTTTGTATCTGGGGGACAGTCAGTATATTGGGGAGTTTCAGGTGTGTACCAGACAGGCGTGAGACCCTAGTGAAAGGAGTTGAGCACTGAGGGAGGAAGGAAGAGTTGGGTGGGGGTTGAGTGAAGTAAAGAGAAGGAAAGCAGTATTGCCTGGATGGGTTCTTAACTTTATTAGTTGATGCATCACATTAAGAAGTCTGTTAAAGTCTCATTGTTTGGGTGCTGTGTAGGTTGGAACCAATATGTAGCCCCATTGCTTTATGTTACCTCTGATTCTCACATCCCATTTTTATCGTCGTACCATTCCCATCACCTAGAATTTCTTTACAGTTCTAATGTAAGACAAGATCTCAGACTCTCCACTTCAGGAAACTGGCTAAAAATCACCCTTTTAGAAGACCATTTATGGTCAGCCCAACCCTAGCTAGTCAGATATTCCAGAAACAATTCTGTCTCACTTTCTCTGCATTCTCAGTGTTATAGGTCAGGTGCATCAGACCAGCTGTAAGGGAGTGGATATGTTCCTTTGTTTAACTGAAAGTTTAACAGAGACTCCAACTCTGTTAGGTAATTATTAAGTGTGTAACAGAAGTGGTTTTTGGAGCAACCATTATTCAGTAGGAAGTAGGTGGGGGGTGAAGGGGATGCACTGCTGCTGGTCAGGGGAGAGGCTGATCCGGAAAACCAGTTAGCGGGCTGTTACAACAGTTGTGAGATGGTGAGGACCCAAAAGAAAAGTTAAATTGTGTGCATGAGGATTGACCACATTTTATAGACATTTGAGTCTATCGATAAAAGCCCCTGAGATTGTATGTAAAATGTTGCATGTATTAGCTCTTTCCTCAGGGAGGATTCAGAGCATTCATTAGTTTGCCAAAGCGCGCTGTGTCCTCTAAAAGATTTTATGACTGCATGTGGACGGAAGGGAGAAGGAGGACTTAAAGGTGATGCCAAAATTTCTAACTCAGCAGGCAGGATCGTTGGTTGCATCATGGAAGGTGACATTTCAGGCGGAAGGAATATTACAGCAAAGATCTGAACATAGAAAACATGGGCTTTATTAGGGGAATAGTGAGTAATTCTAGTTAGCTGAACTGCATGCATGGTGAAGGTTGGAGGGTGGGGAGGGGGAAGGGTCAAGCTTGCTAAAAAATGAGAGAGAAGAGAGCCTGAGTTTAGAAGTTTAGAAGGTATAGCCACAGTTGAAATAAAGTTTTAAAATGGACTAATGGCAGGGAGAATGTTTTATTTAGATGGAGTAGACTCAAAACATTCTACAGCAAGAATTGATAAGATTTGGCTGGTGACTGACAGGAGGGGGAGGGGAGGGTCCTGGTAAAAGGGTCCTAGGTTTCTAGTCTTAAACAATTGGGAAAATGAAGTTATTGTAAATCTGCTTGCTCTGGGCTCAGACGAGAAAGAACCTAGCTCTTCTCTTACAGGGATTTTCTACATGTTTTTTAGGTGCTAAAATAAATGGGAAGGGGGTTGTGTTTACCAAGTGCTGAATTCTACTGCTACTTGGTGTCCACACACCAGGATGCTAAAGGCCTTTCTGTGTCTGAGTCAGCATTTGAAGAAGGAATCGTCCAGCTTAAAATGCTAGTAGTGCCCACAGTGTGAACCACTATAAGAACTCCTTTTGGGGCCAGGAGATGGTTATAAACATCTTTTACTGCTCCTTGGGGATTGCCTTCAAGTAATCGTAGAGACTGTGCATCCTGGGTGCATGGAGTTTCCTGTTTGGCCTGAACCCTTCTTTTGAATGGAGCACTACACAGTAAGTCTTCTTCTTGATGGTGTACGTTGTCGCTAACTATATAGTTGTCTGTAACATCTATAATAAAACAAGTGATTGATGATGTTAAAAGATCTCCCACTTCAGCAGGAATATGGAATATAGCCGGGTAGGGTGTGAAGGTATTAGCATATTCATCCTACTACCATAAAATAGTTTCTGAGGAAAGTTGAGCTTTGGCCATTTTATTGATAATTTGGCCACGTGAATCACACTGTGCCCCCTCCACCCTCTTCTTCCATCCCAGGGAGAGATTTCTACCAAGTGTTTGAAAGTACAAAACTGGAGTTCTAGACAAGCAGCTCAGAACCTCCTCAGATAAGAGGTGGATCATTGGGAGCAGATAAAAGTGTTCCAGTAGAGACTGTGTCTAAAAGAGTTTGGGCATACGTGGGCGAAGTGGGAAGAAGGTGGTTGATGAGCCTTTGGTAAAGGAGGGAAAAGAAAAATATTAGGAGAATCCAAAGAGTGTCACAACTCCAAGAACAGGGTTTCACGGTGGTCAGCTCTGTTAAATGTTTCCTTGAGGTAAAGGCACACAGAGGCCAAGTAATAGGCTATTGTCAAGTTCCCTTGGTTGGCAAACTGTGGCTCGTGAGCCACACGCGGCTCTTTGGCCCCTTGAGTGTGGCTCTCCAACAAAACACCACATGCGGGCGCTACCTCAGTAAGGAATGTACCTACCTATATATTGTAGTTTAAGTTTAAAAAATTTGGCTCTCAAAAGAAATTTCAATCATTGTACTGTTGATATTTGGCTCTGTTGACTAATGAGTTTGCCCACCACTGTAGTATCTATGGTTTTAACTGCAATCTAAAAATTTCAAATGAAGAATTGCAGAAATAAACAATTCATAAGTTTTCAATTGTGGGCCATTCTGAGTAGCCCTCTCTCCATCCCACCCTGGCTGTGAGTCATGCATTTGTTCAGTGTGTCCATCCTGTATACACTCCCTGCCTGTTAGTCACTTAGTTATCAGCTTGGCTGTCTTTTTTTTTCTTTTATTATGAGTTTTTATTTTTATTGATTAATTGATAGATTTTAGAGAGAAAGGAAAAGGGAGAGATAGAGAGAGAAAACAACATTGATTTGTTGTTCCATTTATTTATGCATTCATTGGTTAATTCTTATATGTGCCTTGACTGGAAATAGAACCCATAACCCTGACTGGGGATTGAACTCACAGCCTTGGCATACGACGCTCTAAGCAACTGAGCTGCCTGCCAGTGCTCAGCTTGGCTGTCTTGATGTGTTAAGGTAACCCTTGTTTTTACTTCTGAATGGGCCCAAAGAGCAAGACTAGTGATGCTGGCATTTCCGATATGCCAAAGAGAAACCATAGCGTGCTTGTTACATATCATCAGCAGGCCAGTAGTAGCCTAATGCTGCCTCCTTCCTTCACCTCACTTCATCTCATCACATCGGTACCTTATCTTTTCACATCATCACAAGAAGCCTGAGTACAGTACAGTAAGGTATTTTGGGAGAGAGAACACATTCACATAACTTATTACAGTACATATTATAATTGTTCTATTTTATTATTAGTTATTGTTGTTAATCCCTTATTTAGCCTAATGTATGAATCAAACTAATTATAGGTATATATGTAGTATAAAAACCAGTAAGTATAGGGTTTGTACTATCCAGTTTCAAGCATTCACTGGTCTTGGAACGTATCCCCTGTGAATAAGGGTGGGGGAGGACTAATTATTCGTTGGAAGGTCTTTGAAACACAGGTTTCAATAAAGTAGTATGTAGGTAATGGGGCAGGAAAGGGAGTTGGGGGTAAGGGGGAGGCACATTTTAAAAGCTTTAAGGACTGAATGAGAGGAGATTATGTCTTTAGAAAAATCAGGAATGAAAAAGGAAAGAGTCCTTTCAGACAGCTTTGAGGCCAGATTATTGTAGTGTCACTGTGGTTGTAGTTAGAGCAAGGTAATAGAGAATGGAGGGAATAGTTGGAAATAGGTTTTTTTCTTTTAAGAAAGACTGAGGCAGGGTTGGTCTTATAGGAACGGGATTTGAGTTTCCCATCAGTGATACAAGAAGTAGGAGATTGGTTATGCTCGATCTGTTGAGGAACAAGACCCATGAAGCTCAACATCCTCTAAATGCTTACATTTCAGTAGAGAGGCCAGGTTATTTGTTAAGATTTTTTTAAAGGAGAAAGAAGACGGGGTTCTGTGTTTGAAGAGTGTGTCAGAAGATTTGGAATACATGTACTTGCTCCTGAGAATTTGGTGAACATTCAAATGAGATGAGTAGAAGAACGACTGAACTGTATGAGGACCCCGGGGAGTTCAGTGGTCTGAGCTGGCAAGGCATGTGGACCCTTTCCCATCAATGGAGGGCGGTGGGCGTGGGAGGGTCTGGGTAAGGAGCACTTGTAGGGTTGTGCATTGGTAAGACAAATAGCTGTGAAAATTCAGAGCACTGTTATGAAAGTTAAAAAGATACATGAAATCAAGAAAGAAGAAACTTTGAGAACAGGTAAGAACATGGAAGTTCTGATTAGATGAAAAGGAAAAATCCCTGGGAGTGAGGGAAGGGGAGAGAGCAGAGAGGAAATACCATCGCCAAGGTTTTGAAGGCAAAGAAAAGTAGTTCCAGGATCTTACCTTGTAGTTGGTGGTAGGATTAAATGAGATAATACACATGCCTGTCTGGCCTACCCTAAATGTTCCGGTGGTTAAATTTATTAAGATGTGGCTCTTGTATAATTTATACCTCCCTATAACTGCTGTTATATTATTTGTGTAAATAAAATCATATTTCAGATTTTAACCAACCATGAACCACAAACCAAAACAAAATATTATTTTTAAAACTGAACCACAAGCCCAACTTAAGCTTTAAACTATACCATCAAATTATTCCAGAATTACTTGCTTTTAAAGAAAAAGCAGGTGGACACGGATGCAGATCCCAACTTCATCACATATTAGTTACATTACTATGACACTTTTTTTTTGGGGGGGGGGGTATGCTCTTTAGGAAGTACTAGTGCCCAAATGTAGGCCCCTCCTTCCTTTAAGTGTAGAAAATTGGAATGATTTTTGTGTTCATTGGAGATGCCTTTCTCATCATCCCCACTTTGCTCTGTTGAGACCACTCCTCCAGGAGCCTTCGCTCACCGTTCTACACACACTTATTTCTGTCTCTGCTCTTGGTTATATTTAGCATCTTAGCATCTGAACTCTCTTTTTTAATTATTTCTCCTCACAAAATTTGTAAGCTCTCTGAAAAGAAAGGGGCTAATACTTCCTGAGCATTCTGTAGGACCAGATACAGGCCTGGGTCCTTTTCCCTCCATTCTCTCCCTTTTATAGCACGTTCGTGAACGATTTATTTCCCCTTACCCCCGTTTCACACATCAGGACAATTGAAGTTGTTTACCCCAACTCTCAGAGTAGATGGTGTACAGCCAGGATTGTTATGGAACCTGTAGGGCCTCTCTCTCCGCCAGACCAGCAAGAGTGACCTCATGAGTTATTTTAGAAGAAAAAAAGGTGGACACGGGTGTGGATCCCAACTTCATCATTTATTAGTTCCATTACTGTGAACACATTTCTTAAACTTGCTGGGTCTTAATTTCTTTGGTGTCAGAACTAGATGTAAATAGTTACTTAATGTTATTGAGATGATTAGGTAAACTCATATGTCGTGTGACAGCATTTAACACATCACCTGGTACAGGTACTCTCTCTGCATCCCTCCTTTCTGGAGCGTCGCCTAACAACAAGTCAGTTTACACAAGAGGATCTTGGAAGGATGGGTCCAGGAAAGCCTGAGATGATAATAGTGGCAGGAGATTGTGACCGTTCCATTCATTAGCAGAAAGTACTTTGTGATGAGAAAGATCTAGAAAGGAAACTCAGTTACTATCATTGGTAAAATGGAAATGATTCTTATATCCTTCTTTGACTTCCTGGGGTTAAGAGTCGAATAATTTATGTAAGATAAAAAAGCTTTATGACATGTAAACACTGTAGAGACGCTATTACGGTTCCTGAAATGGATGCCTTAAACTCTTATGTGAGCATTTTGCTTCTTTTGGCCTCTGATTTTAAATTCATCAAGTTAGTTGTTTAAAGCTGCTTTCTCCAAATTGTGTTCATGGAGATACTCAGCTTTTATTAAATGTTCAAAGTGTTTCAGGAAATAAAATATCCAGTGTTCAAAGAAACTTGGGAAACACTATATACTATGTAGTATTGTTTTAGCGAGTAACAGTATAAATTAGCATTAAAAAGTCTCAGAAGTCTGCAGTAAAAACATTTGTCCAACTTTGTGTATTTCATTGTTTCCTGGAATTATTTGATTGTGGAACCATTTAGACCTAGAATATTTACTAAATGTATTTTGTGAAATAGTTTGGGAAATGCTATTTAAAGGAGCATTTTAGAATTGGAAGGGACTTTAAGATACTATTTATTCCAAACCCTTTAATTAAAGAAATTAAAATCCAGAGACATTGATTTGTCCAAAATCTCACAGCCCGAAAAGCCTGGGTCTCCTGATTCGTAGTGCTCCACCATCCTACCATAAAGGTCTTGGCTTTTCCGAGTGCCACCCCCTTGCCACCAGTGTTTTCCGAATTGTTTCCATATGAGGTTTTTTATCATTCTCTGAAGAAGTAGGCTCGTAAGGAGTGGTATGCTGCATGTTATTTTCAGACAAAACAAACTAGTATCTGTCAACTATCACCTCTTTCCTTTTAAATGTATCCTCTCTCTAGGTTAATTTTCTCACCTCTTTCATTGCTTCTTAAAGCATTTATGAAATCTAGATTACTGGCTTGGGAAATCAATCTAGTTTAACGTATCGGTGATCTTAGAAAACCCACACATTCTAATCATTGATGACTGTACTTTTGCCCTCTCAATTGTTGTCTTTTTTATATAATTGGCTGTGGGTAGATGAATTTACATAATTTAGCCCCTTCCTGCCTGACTTATTTCAGCATGAAAAATTGGCTCTGTGGTTTCTAGGTTTAAGTTCCTCTATAGAGAAACCACAATGAAGACTGTGTAGCACTTCCGTGATGAATGCCCGTCTGACCATGCTGCTCTGTGTTCTTGAAAAATCAGATAGACCAGTTTATTGCCATTTATTATAATTAATATTTATTTCAGGCACTAATAATTCACCTGGAGCATTTCTCTTTTTATGTATCTTAAGCACCTTGGTTGTTTAGTCTTAGGAAAAGTGGATGGGTGTTGGTCAGAGATCCTTGCTGACAATTTCATGGAAATTTAGCCTGAATGAATTCTTTGATATACTAGTGTTTTGAATGAAGTGATAGGAAGTAATGTTTGTTTTGTTACGTGTACCACAAAAGAAGCATAAAATATTAGTGCCGACGTGCCTTAAGAGATCAGCTTTTCCATGTACTCATTTTAGGAGGGATGGTGTTTCAGCATCACACAGCTTATTTGTAACAAAGCCAGGACCAGAACCCATATATCCTGACTACCAGTGCATTTTGGACCTTTCCAAACAAACCCAGCTTGGATTATCATTCATTCCATCTATACTTTAGAGCCCATTATGGATCAAGCACTGTGTTAAGCCCTGAAGGGAATGACAAACTAATTATCTTATTCTAACCTTGTAGTCTAAGAGGGGCAATGGGAAAAATATGTAAATAACTACATAATGTTGAAAATAATAGGTGCCCTAAGAGGTGCAGATATTTAAGAAGTACACAGTAAGAACGTGTCTGACCTGTAGCTATCACGCTCCGGTTGACCCAAGAGTAGACTATTTTACTTCCAGGTGTATTTAATTTGATTCCAGGATAAAAACAAGATTTTGAGTCAGCTGATCATTTTGTCATTGTGTTTTTCTTGTCACCTGAGAGTTACAGTGTCCTGTAATTGACTGTATTCAGCTGCTTATTAGGGTGCTAATGCAGAGTAGAGAAGGAAGTATATCTTCCATGTTATTGGCATCAATTTATTGCCAGATTTGCTTTTATTAGTTCTCTAAAAGGAATGTGGAGGCCCTGGCCAGTTGGCTCAGTGGTAGAGCATCGGCCTGGCGTGCGGAAGTCCCGGGTTCGATTTCCGGCCAGGGCACACAGGAGAGGCACCCATCTGCTTCCCCACCCCTCCCCCTCTCCTTCCTCTCTGTCTCTCTCTTCCCCTCCCGCAGCCGAGGCTCCATTAGAGCAAAATATGGCCCGGGCGCTGGGGATGGCTCCTTGGCCTCTGCCCCATGCGCTAGTGTGGCTCTGGTCGCGGCAGAGTGATGCCCCGCCGGATGGGCAGAGCATCGCCCCCTGGTGGGCATGCCGGGTGGATCCCGGTGGGGCGCATGCGGGAGTCTGTCTGACTGCCTCCCCGTTTCCAGCTTCGGAAAAATACAAAAAAAAAAAAAAGGAATGTGGAATAATTAGCAATAAGAGAAATTCAACAGAAAAAAGACTTTTTCATTTTCTGAGAGGCCCTTCCGCTTTTCATTGCGCAAGTGCAGTGTGTGAAGGAGGATCGGAGAACAGCACCTGTGGAGTTGGCATTGCTGACGAAGCAATCAGTAAAGGTTTACAGAGGAATTGCTCATATGTTTCATAGACTGGGGTCAGCAAATGTTTTTCTCTGGAGGCTGCTTATTTTAGGCTTTTTTTTTTTTTTCTTATTAGGCCCCTGTCACAATTACTTAGCACAGCCTTTGTAGCTCAGAAACAACCACAGGTAACACATAAGTGAACAGACATGGCTGTTTCCAAAACCTTTATTTTGAAAAGCAAGTTTGGATGGAATTTGGCCTGTGGACAGGAGTTTGCAGACCCCAGATCTAGGAAGGACTCTATAACAGAGTCCTTTATTTTGATGGCTCTTTTACCAAAAGGTGCACAGAAGGAATTGAAAGAAAATGAAACTCAAACCAGATAATAATGATACTTAGCATTATCAAAATAGAGCAAACACAGAATAAAACCAGGTGAATTTAGGTCTGATTATAGTTTTGATCAAAAGGTTTTAGATTAAAGGCTCAATCTTGACAAGATACTTTGTTTAGTTCTATTGGGGGAGGCATTCCTCATATATCTATATAATCAGTTCTACCTTGGTCATTTTTTATATTTTGAATCCCAAAGGCCTGGCCGTAATTCTAAAGTAGTAAGACAAAAAGCCATGGTAAAATAGAAATAGCATCCCAGGAGTAAAATGTTAATTTTTTAAAAACTATTTTTTGGTGAAAATTGTTTTACTAAGTGTATCAAAACAACCTGGCCCAAGCAAACTATTCACACACCTGTGTATTAGTTTGGTAGGGCTGCCATAACAAAGTTCCACAGAGTTAACAGAAATTTATTTTTTCACACCTTCTGGAAGCTTGAAGTCCAAGTTCAAAGGGGCTGGCAGGGCCGTGCTCCCTCTGAAGGTCGTGGGGAAGAACCTTGCAGGCCTGCTTCCTAACCCCAGTCCTCACTTGACAGTCTCCCTGTGTGTATGTCTGTCTCTGTGCAGATTTCTCTCCTTTTTTTTTAAGTGGGAGACGGGAGGCAGGGAGTGGTAGACAGACTCCTGCATGTGCCCCCACTAGGATCCACCCAGCAAGCCCTCTATGGCATGATGCTCTGCCTACCTGGTATGTTGCACATTACTCAGCAACCGAGCTATTCTAGCATCTGAGGCAAGGCCATGTAGCCATCCTCAGTGCCTGGGGCTAACCTGCTTGAACCATTTGAGCCATGGCTGTGGGAGGAGAAGAGAGAAAGAGGAGGGGGAGGGGTGGGGAAGCAGATGGTCGCTTATCCTGTGTGCCCTGACTGGGTATTGAACCTGGGACTTCTTCACGCTGGGCAGATGCTCTACTGCCCACCCTCATGACCTCATCTTAACTTGATTACTTCCATAAAAACCCTAACTCCAAACAAGGTCACATTCCAAGATATAGGGACTAGGACTCCACTGTATCTTTTTTTGTGGAGGGGACACAATTTAACATATACCAGCCTAGTACTAAATATTCCTTAATCTTGGGAAAAACTCATTATAGGCACCTTTATTGGACCAAGATAGTGCTCAAATGCTTCGTGATTTACTCATAGTCACATTAGCTTTCATAATAGAAGTGTTAGAATAGTGGTCCTGTTGTGCATAACTAACATATGTTATGTTTTGCTTTTAACCTGCAAAATAAAAGTTATTTCTTTACAGATATAGCTTCAACATGTAAATGGCTATGGACAGAGGTGGATTAAGGTCAGTTGAGGCCTGGGTGCAGAACAAAATATTGGGCCCCTTAAAAAAAAGAGAGAGGGAAAATAAAAATACATGTTAACCATATTTTTAAATAAAAAAATAGTATGTACTATGTTAAAATTGCACATATGAAACCAAACTTGGTGTCATTAGAAAAAAGTGTAAAGTTGGGGTTTTGCGGGGACCCTTCAGAAGTCGGGGCCCAGGGCGCGCGCTTAGTGCGCCCGCCATTAAATCTACCTCTGGCTCTGGAAACATCCATTTGAATCATAATCTTTAAAGATGTCTAGAAACAACTCAATCCCTGATTGGCTTTGCCCAAGTTCATACCTGCCATTTTAGGCAAAAGTTCTTTCTTGCAAACTTTCTGTTAGCCTATCACACATGGACACAGATTTCTACCCTTTCATCTTCACATTTGCGTTCCTCTCTTCTTCAAGTTGAGGTTCAAGGTCTGCCTCTTCCAGGAAGGTGATCTCTGTGATCTCCCTTTTCTACTGTTCTTGCTATTACAGTGGAACAGAATTCTGATGTGATGGTTTCCCATCGACCACATCTCAGTTGGGGTGTGTATATGTGGTTGGAATGGGGAAGCAATAATGCCCTTTTTATTGTGAAGGGGATGAATTGCACCACCACCCATTAAGGCATCAGGTTACCTCTGGAGACTTGGAATGTTAGTGAGTTCCTCTAGTTATTAGGCAAGTCCTTCAGAACAGGGAAAGGTTCTTGCCATTTGTAGGTTTGGTATGAAAGCTATTAGAGAGCTGTAGTTCTGTAACAATGTGAAGTGATATCAAAGCACAATTTATACAAAATTTTTTAAAATGCTCATATGTTCCATTAGAAGTAGAACTTCAATTCTCAATTTTTAGTTTTTATTTAATCTTTTTTTTTTAATACTGAGAACACATATCAGATAGCACCAGTTTTGTTTTGTTTTAACAGCCAAAGTATTTTTTTTTTTCTCTTTACAAAAGGATTCCTCATCATAGATAATTGTTACTTAATTGCTGAATTGTTCTCTAACTTTCTGTTTGGGTATGTTTCTCATTACCAGCTAGATTGTTTAATGCCTTTGAGCCGTGGAACCTGGATGTATTTCCTTGAAGTATAGGTTTGTGTAGCATACCTTTTACATGGGGGTGTGTGTGTGTGACAGTATTTGCTGGTTTTATTTTCGGGGTTTTTTTTTTTAATCTTGTTTCCCTACTGCATTTAAAACATGGATTTGCTCATATAGAATTTTTTAGAAACGCATCCAGTGTGTTAATATTTACAAGTCATTATTTCAGGGAGAATTTATCAGTGACATGCAGGGCTGTAGGTCACGGAATGGACCTTTCTGCCCCAAATGAGATTGTTGTATTTACAAAAGCAGCCATATTTTAAGTTTTGGTTTTGTTCTTGTTGCTGGCCACACACAGTCAAACACATGTGCAGTTGACTCCACGACTGAACTACAACAGGGAGATCTTGTCTTGTACCGTGTAGGCAGCACTGTGGGGGTCCCTTCCCAGGAGAATCATGTGAGCAGAAGAGTTTATATTTAATGGTTCCCAGTTAAATATGTAGTTGTTAACCTAGAGTAGATGTTGTTAACCTAGAGTGGATGTTGAACTGTGTATGTCAGTTAGTGAGAAGCTATGAAAATCTCACATCAGAAGGAGAGTTGGTAACAAGTGGCAGATCAGGGAAACCGGCTTGCTTGGTGGATCAGCTGATGGCAGAAGAGAATCTGGAGGGTGTGGCCAGAGAGGGTGTTGTTTTAGAGCCAGAGACACCTTTTCTTGCTGGCATGTAAAAGGGTCATATACATTTGGGAGAGTTGAAAGATACAAAGCCTGTGGGGAGCAAGGGACAAGATGGCAACTGGTTTGTGAGTGGCACAGTCACAGCCAGAGTGCTGGAGCATCAGTGGGTAGAGAAGCCCCAATGCCCTGAAGACTCCGATCATTTGTAGAGATCGTAGAGTAAACCTTCCTGGGTGAGGGAACACCAGGTCTCTGAACTTCAAAGATGCACCATCTTGCTTCTACTCTTCACATAAGCATTTTCTAAAGTGTGGTCCCAAGGTCATCTGCATCAGAATTTCCTGGGTGTTCACTACAGATATAAGTTATTGGGTCATACTACCTCAGGAACACTCAAACACTACAGGGCATTTCCAGGTTTCTAGGTAGGATAGAAGTTCACTGAAGTCTGAGGACCACTGGGTGAAATGTTCCTCCGAGACGCTCTGCCTGTTGTAATTCTTCAGTGACAAAGAACAAGCTATCCTCTAAGGCAGTGCTCTTCTGAGTCCAGGGTTGATGTCCGCCAGGAAATGTTAGTGGGTGACAAATTTATGAGTAACTGAGTCGAAATTGGGTCCAAATAAAAACTGGGGTGCAGGCCCTGGCCAGTTGGCTCAGTGGTAGAGTGTCAGCCTGGCGTGCAGAAGTCCCGGGTTCGATTCCCGGCCAGGGCACACAGGAGAAGCGCCCATCTGCTTCTCCACCCCTCCCCCTCTCCTTCCTCTCTGTCTCTCTCTTCCCCTTCCACAGCGAGGATCCATTGGAGCAAAGATGGCCCGGGCGCTGGGGATGGCTCCTTGGCCTCTGCCCCAGGCACTAGAGTGGCTCTGGTTGCAACAGAGCAACGCCCCGGAGGGGCAGAGCATCGCCCTCTGGTGGGCATGCCGGGTGGATCCCGGTCGGGGGCATGCGGGAGTCTGTCTGACTGTCTCTCCCCGTTTCCAGCTTCAGAAAAATACAAACAAACAAACAAAAAACTGGGGTGCATTTCTTAAGGCTGACTTCAGAAAAGCTAGCAGCATCTGTCTCTAGGAAGTGTGGCTGGCCAGAGCACTGGACTCACTGGGCTGATGCATTTGACCATTCTGAGTTCCTGTAGGGAACTGGAAACGGTTTCAGAGGTCAGTCCGTAGAAGTGCTGAGCCAGCAAAGATGCTTCAGCCAGCTGTAAACCCGAGGGACCAGATGAAAATCTTTAAAATCTAGGATGCAGAAAGCTTTTTTGTTTTCCCTGTTGAATTCTACCATGCATGGTTTCCAAGCAACTGCCTGGTGTGTGTGTGTGTGTGTGTGTGTGTGTGTGTGTGTGTGTGTGTGTGTGTGTGTGTTTGTGCGTGTGCATGCGCGCGCCGGGGGTGAGCAGGAGTTGGGTCCAGGGCTTGTTCTGTGTGTCTTGTTGGAGGACAGAGCAGGGAAGAGAGATTCCTGAGCATCTCAGGCCCCAGTCTGTGTGGTAGTGTGGGTTTGCATTTTCTTTGTTTCATTGACCTTTTCTTTGCCGTCTCTGCTGTACACACAGAGTGGGCAAGACTGCCACTGGCGGCAGAGATAGGGAAGTTGCCAGGACTCACGCCATTGCGGAGACCCGGACCAGCTGGACGGCTGTGTGGTCAGAGGCAAGCGAAGGACTGTCTCATCGGACAGTGGCACCCAGCTCCTTGCACGTTCAAGTGCACTTCCTCTACTTGCTTAGCCGTGATCCACACACGACTTGCCATAGTGTTCGTTTTAGGAAACAGGAGTTAGTAATTAAAAGCTCTTGCTACAATTTAGAGATTTACCCAGTTCTTACTCATCCCTCCTAAGGGAATAGTGCAAACAGAATCATTAGAGTAAAAAGAATAGTTGCTGTCATGTAATCTCTCTCTCTCTCTCTCTCTCTCTTTTTTTTTTTCTTTTAGTATTTTTCAGAAGTGAGAAGTGAGGAGGCAGAGAGACAGACTCCCGCATGCGCCCAATTGGGATCCACCCGGCATGCCCACCAGGCAGTGATAGCTCTGCCCATCTGGAGTGCTGCTCTGTTGCAGCTGGAGCCATTCTAGCACCAGAGTCAGAGGCCATGGAGCCATCCTCAGTGCCCAGGCCAACTTTGCTCCAATGGAGCCTTTGCTGCAGGAAGGGAAGAGAGAGACAGAGAGAAAGAAGAGGGGGAGGGATGGAGAAGCAAAATGGGTGCTTCTACTGTGTGCTCTGGCTGGGAATCGAACTCGGGACTTCCACATGCCAAGTGGACGCTCTGCCACTGAGCCAGACCGCCAGGGCTTTGTCATATAATCTCTTACCTACCTCAGCCTTTCCACCATCATTGCTGCCTCCCTAACCCCATTTATTGCAGCTAATGACAGAATTTTGAACTATTTAACTTCTATATTGACAACCATATGTAGGTCTATTGAATAGCCAGAAGGGAAGAACAGCCAGGAAGTTGAGAGGTGGGTTAGTCTTAGGATTTGATAAACCACACAGTGAATGTCTTGTGATTAGATTTGTTGAAAATGGCAGCTTGTACATCACATACAGAAACATGCTTCTCAGTTCCTCAGATGACATCCAGCCAGGTGGAATGGCAATCCAGATGGAAGGACAGCACAACGGAAGGGAGGCCCCAGTTTTAACAAAAGAAGTGTTAGTAAAAATAAGTGATTATAAAATCTTGCGGTTTCATGAAAACTGCTGAGGAAATTCTAACTGGATATGAAAATGACATGTATGGTTGCTTTGGCCGTAAATGGGTATCAGACAACAAAGTGGTTTGGCTGCCTAGATCATGAGTGTATAATTTTACCTACCTTTAATAAAATTACAAAATTGCCCTGCTGCGTAAATACTGAAAGTGCTAATCCAAAATCTCATCTCTAACTTGAAATTTTAAAAATCAGAACACATTTTTTTTCATAGAAACATTGTATCTGATGAAGTTGGCTCCTAGGTTTGCTAATTGCAGTGCTGTTGGCAGCAGTCAGGTAGGCAGGTTAGCCCCGAAGATCAGACCGTCTAAGGGAATGTTAGAACCGATAGTGCCAGCTTTGGGTCTGAGTCTCTTGTGAGCAAAGGGCTGTCACAGGGTACAGGAGGTAGAGGAGGAAACACGTTTCTTCTAATAATCATAGTGAGAAATGTAAATTGAGTGGCCTTTTACACGCTCCCTCCTCTCTGAAGGTTGAGAATGACAGAAGTCAGGCACCTGGAAGGGAACGTGGTTACATCTTTAAATTCCCTGGCTGACGACCACTCATCTTGACTGTTCAGATGATGACTGTTTTATCACATCATATCCTGGAAGTTTGGGGATTTTTAAAGAGGGACCCTAACCCGAGTGAAAAAGTCCAGGGAATATGAAAGGCTGATCTGACCAGCCTTTCTAGGGAGCCTTTCCTGGCGACTCTGCTCTACCAGTCTCATCTGCTTTGTGCCGCATCTTTCATTTTTGAACCCACAGGGTCTTTTTCATTCTGCTCCATTTTTTCCCCCCTTGAATTGTGGCTATGCAGAGAATCTCCGAGGAGGAGGAGGGAGTTACCTGTGTAAGTCAGTGTGAAGACTAGCGCTGGTAGTGCCTGTACTGGGCACGGCCCTCGTGGCCATCTGGATACCCAGTTTAGAGAGGGACGTTGAGAAAGATAACCATTTACTGAGTGCCACGTAGAAGCTTGGTGTTGGAGGACTTAATGGTAATTAGCCTCTGCAATCTTCCCAGCAACTCTGTGAGCTGGAATAGAGGGTACATCCTCGCTTGACAGATGAAGAGATGAAACTCCGAGATGTTAAATAATTTGGTCGATGTCATGATGAGGGATTGTCAGTGGTGCTATCTAACTGGGCCACTGTAATTTCAGAATCTATCCCTTCAACCCTGCTTGCTGTACTGTACCCTTAGAAGTTGTCTGAGCGAAAGAAATGGTTTGGATATCGACATTTGTTTGACAGTTTAAAGGAATACCGCTTGGTGGGTGGGGAGTAATAGTTATCATTAAAGATTTAAATTTGGATGAAAAGAAGAGGAGACTAGACTTGTTATATGTTGTAGCAATTAGAACTGTTTTAGAAATAAATCGGGGCATCTGCTGTGTTGTAATAATTCCTGATCTCACCCCCAATCTCTGTGCCATCGAGAACAATCTTTGTGTGTGAGGCTGGACAAGGTACCCCATAAGTTTCTTCTGGAATCTAATTATGGTTAAAGAATTAATGGGTATTGTAACTTAATGGGTACTTAAGTACAGTAATTTCCTATACATATTTTGATTACATGGCTCAAATTTTTAAAAGTAAGATAAGGAGATCAGTCTTTAGAGAAAGCCATTGTAGAGGTTTGCATAGTGTCTGCCAAAAATTAATATCTAATTAGTACTTCAGACTTAATTTGGAAATAAGATCTTTCAGATGTAATTAGTTAAGAGTCTTGAGATTAAATTAAAGTGGATTTAGGGTGGGCCTTGAATTCAGTGACTGGTGCTCTAATAAAAAGATAGGAGGACACAGGAAGCAGAGAGAGATGGCCATGTGGAGATAAGGCAGAGGTTGGATTTATGCCACCATAAGACAACAAATGGCAGGAGCCATCAGAAACTAGAGGGGGCAAAGAAGGATTCCCCCTAAAGCTTTCAGAGGGGGCATGGTCCTGCTGACACCTTGGTTTCAGAGTCTGGCCTCCGGAACTCAGAGATGGATGCCTGTTGTTATAAGCCGCTCAGTTTGCAGTGATTAGGTGTGGTCTCCCCAGGGAATGAATACAGCCATTTTCCACTTTATCTCCATTTAGATTTTAACTTTGGTATAGTTTGGTGCATGTAAGTAATGTTGTTGTATTGCACACACTACAAGTTTAAAATTTTCTGACAGGAACGAATCACATTTATATTGTATTAGGATGGCTACACTTGCATTTCATTTAACTTTTGAAAGAGATGAAGTGCATTTCAAGGAGTAGCTTTTTTTTTTTATTTTTTTTTTATGCCATGCTGGAGTGGGAAGTGGGAGGGCTTGTGATTCAACTGAAAGAATTTTATCAAACCACTCAGATGACTCCATTAAGAAGTTAGTCCTAAATAACCCTCTGTTTTACACTTCTCTAAGGTTAAAATCAATTGAAAGGATTGGAGTGAAGGTGTCATTTTTCAGTTAAGAGTTTAATAAAGTGCATCCTGGAAACAGTGAATAACAGCTGTCTGACCAGATGTGGCCATTACCAAAGGCAAGAGGATCCCAAAGTGATTACAACTTTTTGAAGGTTTATGGTAATTTTGATTAATCTGTTTTGAAAAGACAGACAGCCGGGCCTGGTGGCGCAGGCCTGTAGTCCCAGCTACACGGGAGGCTGAGGCAGGAGGATCTCTTGAGCCCAGGAGTTCTGGGCTGTAGTGCGCTGTGTCCACACTAAGTTCAGCATCAATGTGGTGACCTCCTGGGAGTGGGAACCACCAGGTTGCCTAAGGAGGGGTGAACCGGCCCAGGTTGGAAAAGACAGACACCCACATAGCTCATGTATCCAAACATAGTAAAATTAAGATAATTAGGACTCATACATTTCTCTGAACTAGAACTCACAACTAGCAATTGTAATTTGTCTAGTGCCCCTGATGTTTTAAATTTTAAGCTAGGAATTTTAAAAGTCCACCTGTTGGAGAGTTGGGAAATTGTTCCAGAAATGCTTCAGTCTGGAGAGGAGATATAGTAGATTTTCAGTGAAAGAGATCTTGCTTCAGCTAGGAAAACGGGACGATTGATGCATTTCTCCCGAAATGTCAAACTCCTAAAATACTTAGGCTCTGTCACCATCTAGCTCTCGCTAACTTCTCTCACCCTCTTAGGTCCCGGAGCTGCTCAGCACACAGCATTTAACACTGCACCAGTCACATGATTTCGAACAAATGGCAGTCTATGTTTGTGCTCTCCCCAAGCCATACAGCTATTGGGCCAGAACTACCCAACCAGGACCTCCCTTTGCTTTTTACTTATTCAGGTATTTTAGAAGACTGCCTTGATTACACTGATAGAAAACAATCAAGTCCCTGGCGAGAGACTTCCAGAGAAAAGAAAGAATATATAGGTGTATTATAATCTATAGGTTGCAACTCTTAGGCAGGATGTGATCAGGTGTCCTCCAGGGGTTTATAGGCTTGTGGGGGAGACTTGGTTTCTAATTCACGTGTGGAAATATATGATAAAGTGCTAGAGTGTTATTGAGATTACAGTATTATATATTGGGAAGATCTAAAGGAGAGCAGCAAATGGCCTTACTGTTCTCCTCTAGCAATACCCCTTCATAGCACTGTTGGAGTAAGGAAGGGCAGCCACTGAGTTTCACTGTTTTGCAACCAGGGTCTGGAGCCAAACCTTCTGGTTATGTTTTATTGCTGGGTGTTAGGAAGGCTTTTGTAACTATGCTATAGGTAAATTGTTCATGGCAAAGTTTTTAGTTTTTATAAAAGCTGTAATTAGAATAATTCTACTGAAAACTACAAAACATTATAGAAAGAAATTGAAAAAGACACAATGCAATGGAAAAATATTCCATGTTCATGGATTAGAAAAATTGATTAACATAGTTAAAATGGCCATATTATCCAAAGCAATATACAAATTTAATACAATCCCCATCAAAATCCCAATGTCATTTTTTAAAGAAATAAAACAAAAAAATTACTAGATTTTTATGGAACCATAAAGAACCATGAATAGGCAGAGCAATCCTGAGGAAAAGGAATAAACCAGAGGTGTCACACTACCTGACTTCAAATTATACCATAGAGCTACGATAATCAAAACAGCATGGTATTGGCAGAAAAACAAACATATAGACCAGTGGGACAGAATCAAGAGCCCAGAGATAAAACAACATATATATGGACAAACCATCTTCAACAAAGGAGCCAGAAACACACAATGGAGAAAAGAAAGCCTCTTCAATAAATGGTGCTGGGGCCTAACTGGGCAGTGGTGCAGGGGATAGAGCATGAGACTGGGATGCGGAAAACCCAGGTTCGAGACCCCAAGGTCGCCAGCTTGAGTGAGGGCTCATCTGGTTTAAGCAAAAAAAAAAAAAAAGCTCATCAGCTTGAGCCCAAGCTTGCTGGCTCAAGCAAGGGATTACTTGGCCTGCTGAAGGCCCACAGTCAAGGCACGTATGAGAAAGCAATCAATGAACAATTAAGGTGTTGCAGTGTGTAACGAAAAACTAATGATTGATGCTTCTCATCTCTCCATTCCTGTCTGTCTGTCCCTGTCTATCCTTCTCTCTGTAAAAAAAGTTAAAAATAAAAAAATAAATGGTGCTGGGAAAACTGGAAAGCGGCATGCAAAAGATTGAAACTTGACTACAGTCTGTCCCCCTGCACAAAAATTAATTCAAAATGGATCAAAGACCTAAATATAAGATCTGAAACTATAAAATACATAGAAGAAAACGTGGGTACTAAACTCATGGACCTTGTTCATAGAGAACAATTGATGAATTTGACCCCAAAGGCAAGAGAAGTAAAGGCAAAAATAAATAAATGGGTCTATATCAAATTAAAAAGCTTCTTCACAGCAAAAGAAATTGACAACAAAACAAATAGGCAGCCAATTAAATGGGAGATGATATTTGCAAACAACAGCTCCGATAAGGGGTTAATATCCAAAATATGTATATAAAGAATTCACAAAACTCAGCAACAAACAAGCAGACGATCCAATTAAAAAATGAGAAGAGGACCGGAACAGACATTTCTCCCAAGAAGAAATACAAATGGCCAATAGATATATGAAAAGATGCTCATCTTCACTAGCTATTAGAGAAATGCAAATCAAAACAACAATGAGATACCACCTCACACCTGTTAGATTGACTATTATCAACAAGTCAGGTAACAAGAAGTGTTGGTTGAAGAGGCTGTGGAGAAAAATAAACTCTCATTCATTGCTGATGGGAATGCAAATTAGTACAACCATTATGTATGGAAGAAAATATGATGGTTCCTCAAAATATTAAGAATGAAACTACCACATAACCCAGCAATCCCTCTACTGGATATCTACCCCCAAAACTAGAAAACATTGGTACGTACGTAAAGACATGTGCACCTCCATGTTCATTGCAGCATTATTCACAGTGGCCAAGACAGGGAAACAACCAAAGTGTCCCTCAATAGAGGATTGGATAAAGAAGATGTAATACATACACACACACACACACACACACACACACACACACACACACAATATATATATATAAATAATGCTACTCAGCCATAAGAAATGATGACATAGTGACATTTATGACAACATGGCTGGACCTTGAGAACATTATACTGAGTGAAATACCATATTTTTTGCTCCATATGACGTACTTTTTTTCCCCCAAAAGTGGAGGGGAAAATGCCTGTGTGTCTTATGGAGCAAAAAATATGGTATTTTATTAAATATTTTAACATACCATTTGGTTCGGAATATTTTTTTCTTATTTTCCTCCTTAAAACCCTAAGGTGTGTCTTATGGTCAGTTGCGTCTTATGGAGCAAAAAATACGGTAAATCAGAAAAATCTAGAATTGGATGATTTCACACATAGGCAGGATATAAAAATGGGACTCATGGACACAGATAAAGTGCAGTGGTTATGGGGGGAGGGGGATATGGAGGGCGGGGGTGGGGGTAAGGGTATAAAAAGGGACAAATATATGGTGACAGAAAATGATTTGACTTTGGGTGTTGGGTATACAACATAATCAACAGTTCAAATGCTATAGAAATGTTTACTTGAAACCTATGTACTCTTATTGATTAATGTCACCCTGTTAATTTTCTAAATAAAATTAAAAGAACAATTGTGTATCAAATAAGGCCCCCCCAATACAATGAAAGTTAATGGCATATCCCTCACTCCCATTTTCTCTTCTACCTAGCCTCTAAAAGAGGTTGTCAGAAAGAACTTATTTTACAACCAGCCTGCCTGAAGAAATTGTCTTCACTTCTGTTTTCCTATCTGTATAGTGGTGATAGTCGTAGCTGCCTTGTTGTGATTAAATGAAAGAATACATACAAAGTACATAGCTTACTTCAGAAACAGTCAATGCTGAACTGTGTTAGTGATTAAAGCTATGGATGACACTCAGTTCTCTAGAAAAATAGTGGGTTCAGTACATTGTGGTTTTAAAATGTTTTTCCCCTTTTTAAATTTTTTATTTATTAAGAACTTTTTTTTTTTAATTTTTGCTTATTGATATTAGTGAGAGAGAAAGGGAAAGAGAAAAAAAGACAGTAACATTGAGCTGCTCCTGTATGTGACTGGGGATCAAAACAGCAACCTCTGCGCTTTGGGATAGTTCTCTAACCAAATGGGCTATCTGGCCAGGGCTATTTTTTATTGATTGATTGGTTTTAGAGAGAAAGGAAGGGGGGGGGGGAGAGAGAGAGAGAGAGAGAGAAATATCTGTTTGTTCTTCCACTTCTTTATGCATTTATTGGTTGATTTTTGCATGCGCCTTGACCAGGGATTGAGCCCACAACTTTGGCATAACAGGATAATGCTCTAACTGAGGTACCCAGCCAGAGCCTCCTTTTGCTTTTTACTTATGTATTTTAAAAGACTGCTTTAATTACTTTGATAGTAAGAGAAAAGATAAAGTCACTAGCAAGAGAAAAAATACACTTACAGAGAAAAAAATACGTATTTTAAAATTTTATATATATAGATATTATAGAGACAGAAAGAAAAATACTGTTCTTCACATTTTATCTATTTCTCGGAGGATAACAGCTAGCAAGGATTTGCACATTAGCTGTTATTGCATGGTAAAGTTGGATTTTGTGATAAGAAAAAACGAAGATGAAGTTAGAGTCTGTAATGCAGGTAATGTTTCCGTATTTATTTCTGGGGACAGCAGAGTAAGATAACCTATTCAAGATTTATGGATAAACTGGCTCCAATATTTGCAATTAATATATGACCTTTTAAAAATGTATCCAAGCAGGATTGAACTATCCTTGAGATTTGTATCTTCTCTTAATTTACTTGGTGATGGAAGTTCTAAAAGTAGGGTAATATTTTCATCTGAACAATTCTTATGTAACTGGAGCAACTACTGTGTTGCAGAGCAGAGCGGAGCAGCAGCTGGTGTCCTTTCTGCCATAATGTGTGGACCCACTTCTCCAGCTTCCTGGCCCAGCTTGTCCTTTCATTCCTAATTTTTTTTTCCATACTATATAGAAGTTAAAGTGCCGGGTCCTGATATTTTTTTGTTGTTATTCCTTTAATCCACCATTCTTTTTTGTTCACTTCTTTGTTCTATGTTCTGATTTTTTAATTGGATAAAGAGTTCCGTTTTGTGTTTAAAGGTAATACAAAATGTAAAGGAAGTATCGAAAGACTTGAATTTTAGGATGTGTGATTTCTGTATGGAGAAATAGAAATTCAAAAGCAGGTTGTATTCCCATCCTGCATTTCTTCTTTCTTAGCAGAATGAATTGATAATGTTGGGGGCTCTGAAGTTTCGGTTCTCCTGCTGTGTGTTCACTTAATTCAGTGACGCTGTTGTGGCTACAGGCCACACCTAGATCTTGGCTCCTGTCTGCATTGTCTGGGCTGGGGTCCCACAGCACTGTTTGGACTCTGGCCTGTTCCCTTTTCTGTGCTGGAAATGCTTACTAGCTGCTTTGCATTGGGGAGTTGGGGTCAGAGAGCTGGCCCCAGATCACTGGTCATTGAGAGTGGAGTCTCCCAAAGCAAATCTTTAAAAAATGATTTTATTTATTTATGTATTTATTTTTAGCGCACCTGTAAGGTGGAGGAGACAGACAGGAAGGGAGAGAGGTTAGAAGCATTAACTCATAGTTGTGGCACCTTAGTTGTTCATTGGTTGCTTTCTTATATGTACCTTGACGTGGGAGCGCCAGCCAAGCCAGTGACCCCTTGCTCAAGTTAACGACCTTGGGCTTCAAGCCAATGACCCTTGTGCTCAAGCCAGTGACCATGATGTCATATCCATAATCCCATGCTCAAGCTGGCGACCTCAGGGTCGACTCTCTATCCACTGCGCCACCGCCTAGTCAGGCTTAATTTTTTTAACTATTGATTTTAGCAAGACAGAAACATTGATTTGTTCCTGTATGTGCCCTGACGGGGAATCGAACTGGCAGCCTCTGCACTTCGGGATGATGCTCAGACCAACTGAGCTATTCGGCCAGGAGTATAGCCAGTTCTTATTTAGGCACAGTTTTCTTCGTAAACCTGTTTGTGTGGGATGGGAAAGGATGGTATTGTTTTCTTGTTTTGTGCATTTAGAAGGGCAGAGATTTAGGAAACCCAGTTTGGGTTCTTGTCATGTAGTAAATTAGCTTAATCCGGGATTGAGAGTGAAAGATCGCATATTTTTATTATGTGCAGCAAAGCTAAAAGATATTTTACTTGATACTATAATGAAACTAAATAAAGTGAGAAGAAAAAGGGGTAGGGAAAACTGAAGTGTGGTCACTGCTCTGTTGCTATAGCAGGGGTTGGGAACCTATGGCTCGCGAGCCAGATGTGGCTCTTTTGATGGCTGCATCTGGCTTACAGACAAATCTTTAATAAAAATAATAATAACGTTAAAAATATAAAACATTCTCATGTGTTACAATCCATTCATTTCCTACCGCTCATGTTCATGGTTGCGGGTGGATAGAGCCAATCACAGCTGTCCTCTGGGACAACACCAGATTTTTATTGGATAATGCGTAAGGTATACGGGTTGTTGTATGGCTCTCATGGAATTACATTTTAAAATATGTGGCTCTCTCAGCCAAAAAGGTTCCCGACCCCTGTGCTAATGGGTTTGTGATCCCCACACCGGACTCCTACGAAACACACAGAGGTTCTGGGTCTCTGCTCTAGGGGGCAGGACTTTATTTATATTGTCCTAGATCCATGGGAAGAGAAGCTTCCTCTGAAATTTTTAGTAGCCTACCTGCACTATATGCATTTAGCTCATTTTGGTATACGTGATGAAACTAATGCTTCGTGAAACTTTAGCAAAAGAAATATAAAGATGTATTCAGGGAGATAAAAAGCTTCACTTTTCATTTTAAGCAGCTTCCTACTCTGAACCAAGAGTATTGTGAAATAATTTGAAAACTAAAAGAAAAAAAGCAGCGTCTGGTTTACGTAAATATTGAAACCGGTTCCCAGAGTCTGTTTACCGCAGAATGAAGTCCCACTTGAGTTTATCTTTCAGAAAAGATGAAGAGAAGAGTGAACCTTGCCAGCATTTGGGTTGGGCAGCTTCCAGGGCCCTAGGTAGTCCAAGGATGATAGCGTCACACCGGAAATGACTAGCCAGGCATGGCCAACATACAGCCCGCGGGCTGAATGCAGCCCACGTCACGAGTTTATGTGACCCACGATTAAATTTTTAATATTCTCTGCTACTTTAAAATCTCAGCTACTCAGAAGCGGAATCATCTTTGATTATTGGAAATCGAGATATTTAAGAAGATAGTGATACGCGGAAAAGAATTCCGCGTGTGACTAATCTAGGGTTAACTTCCCATAATTGGTCAAATGGACTCGTGATACTTCTTTATTTATTTTTTTAAATTCCATTATAAAGATTTACAACCTTTGTACTCGTCTGTACTCAATGTGAACTGTTTGACGTTTAGCGGCGATGTGAAACCCACATTCTCTTAGGCAGAGTTTGCCAGTGCGCAACCAAGGTCAAACAATTCATTATTTTTGTGGTCAAGTTTGATGAATCAAGTGGCATTGTAGCATAGACAATAGCTGTAGTTGATAACTGAAAACGTGTCCAGGCTGTTTGTAAAATGAAATAATTGTTTTATATATGCGGTATAACCCCTTCAAGCTCATTCTATTAATTATTATTTCAATTGATTGTGATACAATTAGAATATTTATACGGTATGTAATTACATTTTTATTAAAATACTTTTATTAAAATAATATTGCGTATTATTTTTTTCGCTCACATTTATTTGTAAACAAATTACATAATAAAATTTTGTTTACTTAAACAAATCTTTTTTTATTTAACATTTTTTAATTTTAATATTTCATCCAGCCCGTGAAAAAAGTTTTCTTTCTAATCTGGATCGGGGGCAAAAACTGTTGGCCACGCCTGGACTAGACAGTGGTGCAAGCACAGGCTACTCCCTGAAAGAGAGGAAGCTGGCAAGTCTCTGGACTACTAGCAGCTGGAGATAGTCTATGTAGTATCACTACAATCAAGAGAAATCTGACATGTCACAAAACTTGCCCTTGTAAAAGTGGAGAAGTACTTATCAGGTCAAAAAAGAAGCAGGTCTCCAAATGTATTGGCCAGGTGCTGGGAGCCAGGATTCAACATACCGTTTTTGACTTCTGAATTCATCGGAGGATATGGTCATTGTGATGTTTCAGGGTAATAGACAACACTGGAATACATGAAAGGAAAAGTCTTAATTTATTTTTATTTTTTTGGGGGGGGATAAGGAAACAAGGTTGAAGATGGTGGGTGGACAGTTCTTGTGATTCTACAAAAGTTTCTAACCTAATCCCATTAAATTGTCAGTTGACCCTGAATGTACATTCCTGACAGAAAGTCTACAAAGTACTATAATTAATCTGTTTGATTTTTCTTGTATCTTTTTTGTCAGTGGTACAGATAATGATTATGTGTGCTATTCACAAAATTTTAGTATAAATACAAAAATAGAAATGGTAGCATTCACAAGGATTTTTTAGGAAGTATGAATTTAATAGATGGTCTAAGTCCCTTCCCCCCTTTTTTGTAAGCAAGAAACTAGATGTCTCGCATAGAATAATAGACATGGACGTCCAGGTAAGTCATCTAGACATGCGAGGTAGTTGGAATATGAGGTGTAAAAAAGGCTGTACATATTTATACTTTTTCAATGATACCTTAACAGGACTAGCATATAAGTTTCCTTTTTAAGATTCATTAAGAAAACTTGGGCCCTGGCTGGTTGCTCAATGGATAGAGCATCACTCCAGCGTATGGATGTCCTGGGTTTGATTTCTGGTCAGGGCACACAGGAGAAGCAACCATCAGCTTCTCCCCCTACTGTCTCCTCTACCCCTTCTCTCCTTCTTTCCCTCCCTCAGCCAGTGGCATGCTTGGTTTGAGTGTGGCCCCAGGCGCTGAGGATAGCTCCATTGGAGCCTATCAGCCTAAGGTGCTAAAAATAGATTGGTACTCAAGCATCGGTCCCAGATGGAGTTGCCAGGTGGATCCCAGTCAGGGCACATGAGGAAGTCTGCCTCACCATCTCCTCTCCTATCACCTAAAAAAAGAAAAAGAAAAAGAAAGAAAACTTGGCATATACCATCATCCATGCTACAATTTTTGTGGCAAAAAGGGCTGGTGCTTTTTGACAATGGGGAATGGAATGGAGACCTGGTTCTGCCTTAAATTATCTGTATGGTTTTGGACATACATACATGCTTTGACTTCCGTGAGCCTCAGGTTTCCTCAAAAGTGAGGGGTTGGATAATAAGATCAGTGTTTCTCAACATTTTAAAAGCCAAGCCCTAGGGGGTTGAGGGTGAACACACAATACAGTGTATAGAAGATGTGTAGTAGAATTGTGCACCTGAAACCTGTATAATTTTGTTAACCAACATCATCCCAATAAACTCATTTTTAAAAAATGAAATAAAATATTTGTCTAAAAGCCAGGCGCTCTGATAAAAATAAAAATACTGCCCCTACCTCCACTCTTTGGACCCACCTCTTAAGATTCTGTTATACTTCCAGTTGAGAATTATTAGATTGTATGATCTCTGATGTCTCTCTCAGCTCTAACATTTTGAGATTCTGAGCAGATACTTGATTGGAAATCAGATGAACAAAGATTTTTATCTCGTTTTGGTAAATAGATGCAGCTTGCTCCTTTTTAAAGCTGGAAAGGGATGTTTCTAGAACCCATCCTCACACACCAGGGATACTTACTGCCTTGCATCCTGCTTTGTGCATGGACATCACCTTAAAGCTTGCTAGAACTGCAGCATCTTG
The DNA here is from genome assembly GCF_036850995.1 of Saccopteryx leptura. Taxonomy (NCBI): domain Eukaryota; kingdom Metazoa; phylum Chordata; class Mammalia; order Chiroptera; family Emballonuridae; genus Saccopteryx; species Saccopteryx leptura. Next base: position 45,798,683 of record NC_089509.1, on the reverse strand, counting down.
GCCAATTTACATGCTGAGTCAAAATCTGCATTTTTACAATGCACCTGGTTTCTATGCTCATCAAAGTTTGAGAAAGGCAGCAGAACACTTGTTTTTAACCTACAAGTGACAATATTAGTGGGATCGCAGATCAATGTAGTAGGTTGTCAGCATTTGCTTTTTAATGAAATAGTTAAGAAAAGATCATATTAGGATACATTATATATATGGTAAAGGAAATTAACTCACAAAATTATTGTTTCAGTTTTGTTTGTGCCTGTATGTATGCGTACAGGGTGGAGATCTCAGGCAGAGTTCATTTTTAGGTGGATTTCAGGCAAAGAAAGTTTTTTGGTTTTTGTTTGTTTTATAGCCAGTCTTTTAGTGTGTCAGAGACAACCATCTACTTACTCCCTTCTACTTACTAGCACACAGCCACGCACACAGACATTTACATGGAGACAGGCATACAAAATAAAGAGCTCTTCTATACTGATTACCCATATTGTATCAGATGTAAGCTGCTGGATTTTATCAGGAGAATTGCATATACTTGTTAATTTTTTATAGTAGCTTAAAACTTTTTCCTATCAATGATGTTTTGGTTTGATGTATACAATTCACAGCACTTAGATAATATTTTTTAAGTTATTGTGAGATTTCAAATACTCATTCAGCTCCCTGAAAGTACAGATAATTCTCTAGGGGCTAATTTGTGACCCATAATACTATAAGCTCATTCACATCTTCTTTTGCATGTAAAAATAAAAATTAACTTGAATAGATTCTTTTGGAGTTTTATTTTTTGGATAAGGTGACTCATAATTTTTTCTAACTTTAAAGTTTAATCAATTTACAATACTTTCAATGTGTTGCTTAATGTGAAGAAAGGATATTTAAAAATAGATTATTTTCACCGAAGCTTTTGCAGTCTCAGCAATAGTTTTTTTACTTACAAGAAGTACTAGGAGAAGATACGAACTGTACTTACTGTGCGTGGATTTTAAAAAACAGCTGGAAGGAAGTCGGCGATGCGGGTCGTCTAACTCTGTTGGGGTGAGGCAGGAAATTCAAGAGCTTTGCAGAGGTGTTCTGAACTGTCCTGATAAAGGCAATCCTGCACTTCCCTTAGGAAGTTTTCTTTTTTCAGTTCATTTTGAGCAAAAAGGAAAAGAAGAATTTGTTCCTGTCCCCCCACAAGGCTCTTGTTCAGGGAGAAAACTGCCATGCATCTGAAAATCCTTCATTTGGGGCTCAGAAGGAGGGGGAAAACCCTCTCCACACACCTGGGTTCAGAACCCAGAAGAGTAATTTAGCACCTGTAGTTGGGCAGGATTCTATGTTTACTGTGTTCTAATAGCTGATGTAATTGGCTTATTGTTTTGAGCTTTCTTTTAAGGCAGTTTTGGAACTATTAAATGGTCCTTTTATATGTAAGAGATTAAACTGAATGTGAAATGCAACTTTTTATACTGATTACACATTGAAACAAAGTGATGCCAGGCTGTTAACCAACATATAGTCTTGATAGATCTAAGTTACTAAGTAATTTCAGTTATAATATTTTGATCTTAAGAACACTGTTGTTTAGGAACTCTGAATGTTAATAAATTTTTTTTTGTTCCTTTAAGCTTTAGTTGTGAATTTGGTATAGTGTATGTATTTAAACTATTTTCTCCTGATCATCTGTTACTAAATAGGGAATCGGTGCTTGGCCTGAGTGGTCCAGGGAGACGGGATGGCAGTGTGATGACTCCCGCCAGTCTTCCAGCTGCACCATGAACGGTGCAAGTCTGCCTGCTGGGCCTGCTGGTTAGCCTCTTGCTTATGTCTCTGGCTGTTTGGCCAGCAGATAAGATCTTATCCACAGGGCCTGGCTGCCTTCTGCCTTGCTTTGCCTCAGCTGGAGATGGCAGGTAGGCTTTATTCCAGTGTTAGAATGTGAGAGTTGGAAGGGAGCTTAGAAATCACCCTGTCTGACCTGCTCTTTTTCAGGTGGGAGACTGAGATGACATTCGAGTCACTGGCCAAGGCAGGGTTTTAATCCAGATACTCAGATTTTTTTCCATCCAATAATTTTTCTTTTCTATGTACCTTTTTATAGCGAGGAGGGAAGAGAATTTCCCTAGTTTTATGTTCCCCACCAGCTGTCCTCTTTATTTATCATCTTGAAATTCTCTTTTCCTCTTTGGAGACTCTGAGAGGTGATACCGACGACATCCTATCCATCTATATGCTGTCTTTGATTTCTGGGTTCTCCTGCTACTTCCCCGGTGCCCCCCATCCCTCAGATCCATCCTAGCATATCTTCTGAACCACCCAAGATTGTGTTTTTCCACTGCCTTTTGTGAAGAATGACCCTTCCTGTCCGCATCTCGGCTGTCTCCTCTCCTCACCACCCACCTCTTTCAGGACTGCCATTCCTCTTACTCCTGACGGCTTCTCATTAATATTCAGGTCACGTGGCGGTGGGTGGGTCTACCCCTCTGTGGAGCCTTCTGCAATTTTTCTGTCTCAGGCTCTTTATTCCCTGATCTTCCCTTGATTGAACTCTTACTATTTTTAGAAACTACCATACCACACTATTATATGTGATGCAATTAAGGGTAAATAAGCCCAGGAGCCCACTGTTAAAAGCTTTTCCTTCCTAATGAATGTGTTTTCTGGTAAGGAAGTTTTGAACCCACTGCCTAATCTCACATTCTTTGTTGGCCCTCCAGTTTTCTGTTGAATGACTTAGATTTTAACTCCTTTAATCTGGTGTTTACATGTTGGGTTTGTTTATTTTTTTCCCTTTAAATAAGACCTTATTTATTTTTAAAGCAGTTACAGGTTTACCACAAAATTGAGGGGAAGGTACAGAGATTTCCCCTGTATCTGTCCCCTGCCCCCGCACATACACGGCCTCCTCCAGGATGGACAGCACTCATCAGCATGGCACACTCTTTACCCAGGACGACTCTGGACTGGCACATTATCACCAAAGTCTCGTAGTTTCCTTAGGATTCACTCTGGGTATTTTATATTCTGTGGGTTTGGAGAAATGTTTAATGACTCTCTACCATTCTAACATTATACGGAGTGTTTTCACTGCCCTAAGTTCCTCTGTGCTCCAGCTCTTGATCCCTCCCTTTGCCCCATCCCTGGAAAACATTGAATGTTTTACTGGCTCCATTCTTGTACTTTTGCCAGGCTGTCATGTAATTGGAATTACACAGTATAGCTTTTTTCAGATTGGTTTCTTTCACTTAATAATATGCATTTAAGGTTCCTCTATGTCTTTTTATGGCTTGATGGGGTTTTTTTTTAAGCATTGAATAATATTTTTGTGTCGGGATACGCCATAGTTTATTTATTCATTCATCTCCTGAAGGATATCTTGGTTACTTCCAAGTTTGGGCAATTTTGAATGAAGCAAACACCCAGGTGTGAGTTTTTGGGTGGACATAAGTTTTCAACTCATTTAGGTAAATACCAGATGAGTTGAAATGATCCTGATTGCAGGATCATGTGGCAAGAGTATGCTTAGTGTTGTAAAAACTTCCAGACTGTCTTCCAAAGTACCTGCACCATTTTGCATTTCATCAGCAATGAATGCAGTTTCTGTTGCTCCGTGTTCTCTACAGTTGGTAGTGTTGGTAGTTGTTGGTCAAATAGGTTTGTAAATATGATATATATGTTTGCTTGCTTATAGTTTGTATTGGGTGTGGGGGACAGGCTGTAAGCAGGCCAGGTCGTTATAGCCTAAGGCTTAATTTTAAGACTAAGCTTTTCCCCACACCCTTGACTGATTGCATGATGTGGGGTGGTGCACTCTCATGAGGAATCGCATTATGCCTCAGATAAGTGACTTTGTATCAGAGACTTCTTTGTTTGTATATTGGATTAAAGATTTTGGTTTCTACACTATAAAGTGGGGCAGACCGGGAGCTTGCTCTATCGGTTCCTGCTATCACCATTGCAGGGGCCTCCCTGATCCCTTGCCCTTCATGGAAAAAGCAGGTTTTCTGCTTTTCCCTTATCTTCTCTTGTGGCTTACCTGTCTTGATGAGACACCAATAAACAGAATGGCTCACCATCCTTTGACTCTGCCATTTCTTTACTGTCTGCCTGAATCCAATGGGAACCTGCATGTGAATGGCCACGATGGCGATGGCGGCTCCTGGCCTTACAGTAGTCCATAGTTTAGTGTAGTGGTATCTTGCTGTTTTAATTTTTATTAAATTTTTATTTCCTGATGACATGATATGAAGCATTTTTTCATATGCATATTTGAAATCTGTATATCTTCTCTGGTGAGGTGTTTGTTAAGATTTTTGGCCCAGTTTTTAAATTGGGTTATTCATTTTCTTATTGGTGAATTTTAAGATTTTTTATATTTTGGATAAGAGTACTGATGACTTTTATAAATATTTTCTTTCAATGGCTTATCTTCTAATTCTCTTGATACTGTTTTTTACAGAGCAAAAGTTTTTATTTTATTTTTTAGGTTTTTTTATTTATTGACTTTAGCGAGAGAGGAATGGAGAGAAAGAGGGGCAGGAACATCAGCATCTTCTTGTATGTGCCCTGACTGGGGATTGAACTGGCAATGTCTGTGCTTCAGGACGATGCTCTAACCAACTAAAGCCATCTGATCTGGCCAGAGTGACAGAGCAAAAATTTTTAATTTTAATGAACTCCATCTTGTCAAGTTTTTTTTTTTTTTCCATGGATTGTGTCTTTGGTTTTGTATTTGAAAAGTCATTATCATCATACCCAAGGTCATCTAGATTTTCTCCTGCATTATCTTCTAGGAGTTTCCTAGATTTGCATTTTACATTTACATCTATGATCAGTTTTGAGTTACTTTGGTGCAGAGGGCATCAGGTCTGTGTTTAGACTCATTTTTTGCATACGAAGGTCCAGTTGTTACAGCACCATTTGTTGCAGAGACTTTGTTTTATTTTACTGCCTCTACTGCTTTTGTTAGAGATTAGTTGCCTGCATTTATGGAGGTTTCGTGTTGGTTTTTAATCTGTCTCTTCTCTTGTAAATGTTGTTATGAAAACTAGAAGGAACAGATAGGACAAGAACCCTGGTGTGTGCCTTGGCTCAGAGTTCTTATTAGACAGCTTGGGGGAATCAGTGGGGTTCTGGGGAAGAGCTTTGGAGGGAACAGAACAGCTGAGCTGATTTGCATGCTGGAGCACAGACCCAGACCTTTAAAAGATATTGGATAAGGAATCTCGTTTCTTGGTAGAATCTGGAATTTGACCTTGGAAATCACAGGCTGTGTCTGTGATATGTTTTCTACTATGAATTTTCAACCCCTGCTTGCGCTTCTTACCCTTCTGCCATGCCAAAGAGCTTGTTCAATTTAATTTTTAAGAGCTTTTCCCTTTGGTTTAAGTTGATTTTCATTTCCACAATATGGTTTCCATTCAGTCAGCCATGTTGTATCCAGCAGATATTTATCTGTTTAATGTAAGTCTTACTTTTTTTTTTTTTTTTACCTGAAGCCTAAGAAAATGATGTTATCTTCATGGACTTAGGTAAAGAGATTTCCACGTAGAGATTGCAGTTTTACAAGCAAGGATCAGCTTTTGAGACTAGGAAGTGGGAAATCCATTGGGAATTTTTATTTTTAGGTTTTATTTGAATAGCTAACACAACAATATGAACCACTTTCTTTTGACAGATGTAATCCAACCAAAAATACTGACTAGCCTGTTTCTCAGTTTCATAGTGTTAGAGGCTGCAAAGTTGGTCTCCAAACAAGGGACAGTGACGATATGCAAACCAGTTTTATGAACTAATTGGCCACGTGATTTTAAGCTTTGATATCCTAACATCAAATAGAATTAAATGATATTTTTTCATTTGTCCTTCCCCCCAAGACATTATAGGAAAGGAAGAGCCCATATTTGTGAAGGAGCACTCTTGTTCTTCAGTAATACAGATGCTGTCTTTTCACTTTGACCTACCCGGAAGAACATCTGCTTCCTGACCTGTTTCTCGTCTTTCACTAATTCACCTCCTATAGCTCATCTTTGTGTCCTTACCCAGCTTCATGTGCTGGGAACTTGATCTTTCTCAGCTACTATTCCTAGCTGCCTTTGAGCCATTTAGATTTCCTAACTGGTGAAATATGCCTATTTGGGTGCTTTTTTTCTCCTTCCTGTTTGATAATTCCCTTAAATTGTTTAATTTCTTTACCATCTTGAAAGCTTATGGAGAGGACCAGTGTATGGAATTAGTAATATACAGTATCATTATGTAGTACTCAGTTCATGCCAGACTTGATATTGTACGATAGCCTAGTGTAAATGATAATGTTCCATAATGTCCCTCTGTTCTCAGGAACAACCGCAGTGATTGTTTTGCTTCTGTATCAAGGAAAAAGTTGATGTGTTGAACCTCCCTGCTGTTTGGGGTGGTTCTCTCTCTTTCCCTCCCTCCCTTTCATCCCTCCTCCCTCCCTCCCTTCCTCCTTCCCTCCCTCCCTCCCTCCCTCCCTCCCTTCCTCCCTCTCTCTGTGTATGGGGGATGGCATGGAAGGAGGGAGATAATAATCTTCCTAAACTATAAGGATGATAGCCTTAAGGAAAACTTGAGGGGAATTAAAAGGCAGATCCTAGGTTTCCTTTCCCTTCAAAATGTATTAGAATTCTTAGGGAATCTACTAAGTGAGGGAGAGGGGAGAGGACAGCTTCAGCTATAAGATTGGTCAGAGCACTATTCTTGAGCTTATTAGAAATAGGAAGGAAATGAGACAATAGACTTTATAATGTGAAGTCATGATTTTTCATTGTCTTTGCCTAATAGAAATCTACAACCATGCACATGGTTACTAATATATTTTAGTTCACACATGTTTATTTTTTGCCTTTTTTGTAAAAGACTTAGATGTGCATATATATAGAAGGGTCTGCTTACTTAGGACGGTGCTAGGGTGGGGCCCGGTGTGATGTGGTGGAGAGGGAAAAACTTACTGCGAATGTAGCTGTCATGTCCCTGTTGTTGATCATCCTGTCTTTTAGTGGAGGAGCGAGTGGGCCTTCCCAGCAGGATGGAGGCGTCAGAGCTGTCTACACAGGAAGTCCTCCCTGAGTACTTTCCACAGAGGAAGTCCTCCCAGATTGCTGACAAGCACTCTTCCTGCTGGAGCCCACACCCACTTGGAGGACAGAGGGCCTGCTGATGGAGCCGCCCCATTTATTTACCACTGCCTTTGTTTTTCTATCAACTTTGGCATGCAAATTAAGACCAGATAAATGTTATCCTGAAAACTGAATTAGCTTGTTTTCCCTGCCTTTGGACAGGCAGCTTTGATAGGTAGCTTGTTTACATGACCTGAAGCAGTGAAATCAGGCCCCAGAAGGCTGAGATAGACTACTCTGCCCTGAGATAGCCTGCTGGTACTGGGACGGCTCAGGGCTGAGTAGGGTATTCCAACCACCCGGTTTCTTAAGTTAGGCTAACTTTATGTAAATTAGTTACAAACCTCATCCAAGGGCAGGGGAAGAGAAGCATGTGTTTCCAAATTCCAGGGTCCCAAAGGGCTTTGAGAGGCAAAATGGTAAAAGGAGGACCAGTGATAAAAGTAGAGTTTGGTAAAAAGTTGACCCGTTCTAAGGTTTTTATCTAATGTTTAATGTTTGTGCTGTTGAGGCATAACTACAAGCTGTAGTTAAAAATTGTCAGTGCATTTCATGCTGGGAACGAGGGTTTGATTCTTCAGTGGTGGTTGATCTTTACTAAAATATTGACTTTGTTCAGCCTTAATATGCTGTAGCTTTGAAAAGTTGTTTCCAGAATTTTTTTAAGGAAAGGATAGTAAGGTAAAATGTAAAAACCAGCCTTTTTAAAGCTAACTTTGTTATAAACACACACACACACACACACACACACACACACACACACACGCTGACTGCTCATTAAAGGCGCCTTTGACTCTTAGGAAAACATAGCCACCGATGGTATTGTCACATGTTGGAGAAACTTGTATTTAGTAACTAGGTCACAGGAAGGACGGACACGGTAAAATAAAAGACTACGAATAGGGCATTGAGGATATAGTGGACAGTGTTTTGGGGTACCATTTAGAGTATTGTTTTAGGGTTCTGGCTTTGTTGTCTAGCAGACCTGGGTTCAAATTCTGGCCCTGCCACCTACTAAATGTGTGATGTTGGCACACTACTTAAGCCCTCTTGAGACTCAGTTGCTAGCCTGCAAAATGGGAGAGCAATAATGTATCTGCCTCACTGTATTAAGTAATGCTCCTAAAGCAGTTGGCACAGTGGATGGCACGTTAAACATGCGATACTTGACAGTAATTATTGCTTTTACTATATATACTTCAGAAATTACCCTTAACCCATCCTGAATATTTAGAAGGAATCAACTTTATTATGTTTGAATTTTCTTCTTTGAATATATGTCCAGGCTTTATCAGGACTTACATTTTTAATTTAACGAGTTTTAAATACTTAATCTTTGATGAAAAGTTTTCTGCACCAGGAAATAAAAAATTGACAACCTAGAATAATTCAATGCTTTTCTCTCTCTGATATTTTTCTGTGTTTTCGGCTAGTTCTGAGAAATAGTTGATATTAGGATAACATTTGAATTTGAACTTGTTCTCTGTAGCATTCTCTTGAGGCCAGCCATCCTCCTTAGAGTACATTGAGGAACCCTTTCTCCCACCTGGGATCAGAGCACTGGGAGATTTCTTTCCCCTTAGGGCAGAGCAGAGGGAAAGCAGGGAGTACCAGCTCTATATGCTGCCTGCCTACTTTCCAAAGGAAAATATTGCTGTAATAAATATGGGGGCCTGTCAAAGAGATAGTAAATCAGCTGTGTAAATTCTGAGATGTAAATCATGCTTCTACTTTTGCCAAAAATAAATACATAAATTAAAACCTACTACCTTCATGTCCAAATAATCTTCAAATAAATCATCCCCCCAAAATGTTTCTTTTAATCATACAAAGGCCACACCCGGCGCTCCACTTTCCATCCCAGAGCAGAGCAGAGAGCAGAGCAGAGGTTGGAACTGATATCGACTAGGAATGCCGTCTTGAAAATGTGTGATGGTTCATTGGCCTTGTGTTGGTATAATCCCACCGAGAGGTGGGGGTGGATCTGGCCCACAGCTTCTTTCAGACTCCTCTGAGTCTTAGCTCAGGTGTCCACATTTCATCCTCTGTGAACTGCACTAAACATACCGGATCCTGCCGTGAAGCCCAGTGTGGTTTGTGTCAAGGACAGGTTCTCGGACATTGATCAAAGGTGATTTAAGGAAAGATTCAGTCTTGCCCAGCTTTGTCTTCAGCGACAAGTTCTTGTATAAATCAAAGGCTTGGGACAGGGAGGCCACTCTGTGTTACTTCCCAGCACCTCTATTAACTAAAATGAGAAATCGGGCATGCCTGGCTAATTTCAGGTTGCAACTAACAGATGTATTGAGTGACTGTGGAGAAGAAATACAGGGCTCTGGGTGGCCTGGCTCAGGGGTCTGAGGTGCCACTTCTGTCAGAGCAACGGATAGGACTCATTCTTAGTTTTTTATCTAGAAAATCAGATCCATTACTCCTAGAGAAAAACCAGGGATGAGAGGAAAGGATATGAGTTCCACTGCTTATTAAGGGCATAAATCAAAGACATTTGATAGGATATGATCTCAAGCAGGTTTTATCTTGATTAAGCAATACTGATGTTCCCAGTTCAAGTTCAGCCTTCATTTCTACATTGACTGTTGTTAACCCTTCTTGCTACTTTCCTTCTAAAAGAGAATATTTGGAGGTAAAGTGGTGTTTGGACTCAAGGCCCCTGGGCAGTGAGAAGTGGATTCTGCATTGTATAGGACATAAAGAAACGGTTACATGTCACGACTAACGAGGGTCCCAGTGCATTGGGGTGCTGGGGACCTAGGATGGTCATGGCAGAAACTGGGTGCAGAGCCAGATATTATCTCACACATATTTGAGATTACTGATGAGGCGCACAAGGTTACATTTGTTGCAAGGGATCGGCTTTTTGTGTATTTTCAAACTGTTACTTAATCTAAGTGATGTCCTTGTAATAGTATAGTTATTATTTAGAAGATGTGAGGTGAAAAAATTTCTGTCCTGGTGTGAAACTGCTGAGTGTTTGCCATGAGGACATTTTGGGCTGTGCTCTCTTCCATCTCAGACTGAACCATTTAACTTCCTCAAAGGTCATGTGGCCTAGGGACAGAGGTTGCTTGCTTTCGATTGGTTAACAGAATTATCTGATGTGAGGACCATTTCAGACATTCTTCCTAGGTGGCTGCTGACTCTGAAACCAGACTGAGGCCTCAGTTGCAAGCTTTACAAAAGGCGTTGGTTGCTGTGAGGCCTGAGAAGGTTTCCAAATACGCTTCACCATTCTCAAGGGATTGCGTTTCACAAGGCTAGCCACAGTGAAAGGCTGCGTGCCTGTAAATCTTATCCACTCCTCTCAGTGAGGCTGGGGGCCTGTTCAAGAAGTAGGTGAAGTTTTCCTTATTTGAGCACCTTGACTGAACTCTTTCTTAACACTTGAAGAGTTTGGGTTTTTTTTCCCAAATATTTATATTAATAAAATTATCAGCAACATTCAGTCAAATCTTCAGAATTTGAAAACCTTTTCAAAGGTCTAGTGACTTCTAAATTACTATATATTAAAATGATATTACCATATAACTTCATCCAAGTTAATTTTGAGTCTCAGTAGATACGTTCTTTTTAAAATGTATGAATAAATTAATCTCATAAATTTAGTCATCCTTAGGTGCACATAGGGAATATTGTACTGAGTAAAATCCTATTTATTTTAATTTAATGTTGAAGGAGAAAGGGCATTTTGTTTTGTAGAATGAACAGATCTTTTTTCAGGTGTAAATGAAAAGTTACATGTTAAAGTAGCTTAAGATAATGTCTATGATCTTGGCACTTCATTTTATTTGGGGAATCAAACAACTAAATACCTTCGGTTTGGAGTTCTTCCTAATGCTCCTCTCTGTTTTCCAGCAGTCTCTGGTCCCAGCCCACCCCATGGCCCCTCCCAGCCCCAGCACCACCAGCAGTAATAACAACAGTAGCAGCAGCAGCAACTCAGGATGGGATCAGCTAAGCAAAACGAATCTCTATATCCGAGGACTGCCTCCCAACACCACAGACCAGGACCTGGTGAAGCTGTGTCAGCCGTGAGTAGCAGTGGTTCTTATGTTTTTAGCCGATAAATATTTTTCTTGGTCATATTATAGAGTAATATAACTTGTGCTATAAGAGAGGTTCAATACAAGACAAATATGTGAATTATTATTAATGCACTGACAGTTTCCAAGTTTTAAGTCCTTGGACACTTAGTCACATTAACATCAACAGAATGTCCGTGTAACAAAATAAAATTGGAGCGTTTTACCAGTAGAATTTGACCTTTTTGGCATATGAGAACTATCATGTGAATTATTTTAAAACTATATCTAGCCTGACCAGGCTGTGGCACAGTGCATAGAGTGTGGACCTGGGATGCAGAGGACCCACGTTCAAAACCCCAAGGTTGCCGGCTTGAGTGCAGGGTCACTGGCTTGAGGGTAGGATCATAGACATGACCCCATGGTCTCTGGCTTGAGTCCAAAGGTCACTGACTTGAGCCCAAAGATCACTGGTTTGAGCAAGGGGTCACTCACTCTGCTGTAGCACCCCCCCCATCAAGGCACATGAGAAAGTAATCAATGAACAACGAAGGAGCTGCAACGAAGGATTCTCATCTCTCTCTCTTCCTGTCTGTCCCTTTCTCTGTCTCTCTCTGTCACTGTCCCAAAAAATCCCAAAAACTATGTCTAGGTCCTTTTGAGGAGTGCTCTTTTTTTTTTTTTTTAATTTTTTTGGTGGAAGCACTTTAAGGAGGCCAGTCTATTCTCATAAATAGAAACTTTATTTGACTTTGATCAAATAATAGAAAATGATTTGACTTTGGGTGATGGGCACACAACACAGTTAATGGTTCAAACGCTGTAGAGATGCTTACCTAAAACCTGTGTACTCCTATTGATCAGTGTCACCCCATTAAATTTTATTTCTAAATAAAAAAAATTTAAAAGTAATATAAAAAAGTAATAGAAACTTTTGGTGTCATTGTTTGTCAGAAAGGTAGTTACCATCAACCCTTATCCTGACTGCATGTTAAACTCTTCGTGCTAGCCAGGGAATGGTAGTCTGCCTTCATTAGCCACCTGCACTTTGGTGGTTGGGATTGTTTACCCTCATCCCTGGGAATTCCTGGCCTCCACATTCTTATTTCTGTTCTCACTTCCACCCTTTCTGGGTTTCGTGAAGAAATAGGCACGTATGTTTAAAGTTCTAAAGTAAATTTGCATTCTGTGCTAGTGTTGTTAATAAATGGAATATAAATATGCTACTTTGCTGCAATTACATTAACTCACTAAGTAAGAAAGCACTAATTTAAGCAAAGGAGCCAGAAGCACTATACAGTGCAAGGATTATTGTATAAAGACTTAAAAGCCTCTAATCACTTTGAGCTATAAAAGCTTACACATATAACAGCATCTTTTATTTATCCAAAGACAATAATGGTCCCTTACAAAAGGAATTTTACATAACTGAAGAAGAAGACATCTAGTAGTGAATGTTTCTTGTTCCCTGAAAAAATATTCCCAGTTTTAAACATCTAATTAATAGCATCTCATTTCTATTGTCCTGGGTAAAATAATTAGATTTATTACTTAATTTAGGTAGAATTTTTTTTCACAAATTACTTGGGCCCTGGCCAAATAGCTTCATTGGTTAGAGTGTCATCCTGACATGGCAAGGTTGCAGGTTCGGTCCCCAGTCCTCAGGGCACATATAAGACTCAACCAATGAATACATAAATAGATGGAACAACCAACCGGTGTTTCTTTCTCTTTTTCTTTCTATCAAAATCAATAAATAAGAATTTAAAAATAATTTAAAACTAAACTTACTTGGGTAGTATTTCCAAGCTAGAACGAAAAGGAACTCCTGGCTTTCCATAAGGAGGTAGTAGTGGTTTTGCTTTGTTTTGTTTTTTAGAGAGAAATAAAAATTTAGGGTGGGACAGTGGGTGGATCTTTAGGATCTGAAGAGCTTTGCAAACATCACCCTTAGCTCCCTCCCTGTGCTTTGCTTGTGTTACTCTTTTGATCATCCCTTTTGGACTCTGACTGCTGCCCTTTGCTTCCAGGACAGTGAAATAATGTCCTGTGCTAGGGTTTATTCTGAAAGCAAGTCTGGCTCGTAAGGTTTGTCAGGCCTGGGCCCACAGTCAGAGGGAACTTTGCCAGGCACGCCCTGCCCTACTGCAGCTGTTCAAAACCACAAATAGGCCTTTTGCTATCTTGTCTGCTGCTGGCCTTTTACTGGCAGCTTCTTCTGCTTCTGCAGCATAATTACAGGTAGATAGAGTGCCATGAAGTCTAAAGAGCTAAAAATGTAACTTTGTAGGAAACAGAAGAATGAAGCTAACCCTCAAATTCTTGAGGTATAAGAAAAGGGAAAAGAATTTCAGATGATAAATTGTTCCTCACCTAGTTTTGAATCATGTAAATTGACTTTTAATATCAAGGAGATAGAGTTAAAGAGCCATAAAATTATATTAATGTCATGTTTTATATATATTAAATATGTATTTGAAAAATTAATACATTTTTTATCGAATAAAATCACATTTCAAATAGAAGAGCATTTATTATTTTTCCTAGAAAATTCATTCCTTTTTTTGTTGTTGGTCTCTTTGATATATGTGAATTTTCTTCATGTGTATAAGCATTGCATTCTTTGCTGATATCAACAGCATTCTCACTGTCTCCTGTCACTTGTAAAACCCTGGGTTTGATGTTTAACTCCAGTGATAGTTTTCCTGATACGTATTATACAGAGTCAAGACACACAGTAAGTGAGGGCTCTGTGTCCATCTCTGCTGAAAGCTTCATTCCATTTAACACAGCATCTCATAAATACCAGATGGGACTTGCTGATAATTTTGCATCTTAGAATGGGGAGAAAGAGAGAGAGGCACAAAAAATGGCATTCCTGTCTTGGACTTAATTGTTTCCAATAAAGAATAGCTAGTTGGTGACATGGAAATGACAAGAACCTTATGGGAAAGTGACTCATCCTAGAGCTTAAAACACCCAGTGGGCATAATTAGAGATTTTAGAAAAGTGAATATCAGAAACTTCTCAGAAAAGATAGGTGTAAATTCATAGCTGTAAAAAACAATTAGAAATAAAAAATTAGTAATTACAAATTAGCTTGAATGCGTCTGGGTTGGAAGACAACAATTGAAATAGGTAATTTGGCTCCCTAGAAAGATGGGAATAGATACCTAAGAATGTGTATAGTAGTGACTCAGTTCCATACTAATAATGCATGAAGTCGAATGGCAAGCATGGCACGAAGATTGTGAAAACTGGAGAGGAAAACAGTAAACAGTTTTAAAAAGCTGTGTTGGGAGTAGAATATACAGACATTACCTTGTTAGAAGAAATGGCAGTGAAAAAACTGATGTTGTAATAAAGAGATGACCATGGAGCCCTGGCTGGGTTGTTCATTTGGTTAGAGCGTCTTCCCCATACACTAAGGTTGCGGGTTCGATAACTGGTCAGGGCATATACATGAGTCAACCAATGAATACATAAATAAGCGTGTCTCTCTCTCCCTCTTCCCCTCTTTCCCCTTCCTCTGTCTCTCAAATAAATTTTTTTTAAAAGTTTAAAAAGTTAGAGCGAGATGACAGTGGAAAAGCAGCCTTACTCCGGGTCAAAGACAGATTCAAGACCCTGGGAAGTGTAGATCAGCATGGTTAAGTTACGAGGAAAGGACGAGGACGGGCCTCCAGTTTTAGATTATGAGAGGAGGTAGCATCATGGACCAGACAGGGACGCGGTGTTACTTACGGGGGTAAGGCGATACGGATTGAAAGGAGATAACATTTTCTGGGAGCATTTAATGAAAGAAGCTGACCAGCTCTAGTTAACTTCTAAATTGTGAAATGTATATGAGAAATCTTGTTGGGAGTTCAGGACTACTCCCAGCTGCTGTAACTTCCTGTTTCTGAAAAGCTGTCTCCTCAGGAGTAGCCGGTGCAGTTGCTCAGCAGCTGAGGAAGTAAGTGCAGGAGTCGGGGGAGCAGAAAGGCCGAATCTGCTGCCCCTTGATCTTAGATATTCTTCACTCTCTCCCTTTGTAAAGTCAAACAGTTCACTGGGTCTGTTACTATTTTATTTCTCTCAGGTAAATTTTCTTGAAAAATGAGTTGAGGGCTCTTCCTGCTTCCATTTTCTCGCCACTTTCACCCTTTGCATTGTGCCTTCCAGTTCGCAGCTGAAACTGCGAGCATCTCCCATCTCGTTTATTTGCTCTCGCTTTTGCCTCTCATCCACTTTTCCTCCTCAGCTCTAGGCTCTTTTGCGAGCAGTTTTTGTTCCCCTACAGGGTTATTCTCTACTGTCAGCACCTCAGATCCGCCATTACCTCCTTCCTCTCTAAACTGCCATTTTTCAGATTCACGCTCCTCAGCTTGAAATTTTGGAGCAGTCGTCGACCATTTCTAGTTGTCCTCTTAGTCATCATGTTCTGTAGCTTCCTCGCTGGCCTTTCTTCTTTCTTCTCACTGTCAGAGGAATTGGGTGGTTCCTCTCTCCCTTCCTACAGCATGACAGGTGGGCACCATTTACTCCTGCAGTTGGCTCAGCTCAAGTGCCTCTCCACGTCCCTTTCTTAATTCTTCAAGGCCAAGTTCAAGCTCACCTGGCCCCCTTCATGCCTGGACCACACTAAACTCTGCTTATTTCTTTTAATGTGTCGCAATCAGCATCTTATGTTCATATAATTCTGTTCTCCAGGTACCTGTCCATTGTTTACAGCTTGTCTGTGACAGTATGGAATTCTTTTTTTTTTTTTTTTTTTTTGTATTTTTCTGAAGCTGGAAACAGGGAGAGACAGTCAGACAGACTCCCGCATGTGCCCGACCGGGATCCACCCGGCACGCCCACCAAGGGCGACGCTCTGCCCCTCCGGGGCGTCGCTCTGCCACGACCAGAGTCACTCTAGCGCCTGGGGCAGAGGCCAAGGAGCCATCCCCAGCGCCCGGGCCATCTTTGCTCCAATGGAGCCTTGGCTGTGGGAGGGGAAGAGAGAGACAGAGAGGAAGGAGGGGGGGTGGTGGAGAAGCAAATGGGCGCTTCTCCTATGTGCCCAGGCCGGGAATCGAACCCGGGTCCCCCACACGCCAGGCCGACGCTCTACCGCTGAGCCAACCAGCCAGGGCCGCGATGGAATTCTGATATTATGTCATCCTCACAGATTTGTCACCCTGCATTATGAATCTTGGTGGTCAGCATGGCAAGTTTCTGGTACCCCAGAGTCACCTACCATAGTGCCAGGCATGTGCCTAATTCCCAGTCAAGAACCTATAAAGTGGGTGAAATAATGCTTATATCATGAGGTTGTGATTAGGATGATATCCAGTTATATAAGGAAAGGAACTAGTGTGCTGCCTAAAACACAGTCATCACTGAACAAATGTTAGTCTCCCCTGTGCCTGTGCCTTTGCTCCTCAAAATCTTAATTTAACTACAGGAATAAACTTAAATTGTATGTAATCCTGCATGTAAAACTAAGGAAGAAAAAAAGCACATTTTGACCTTGAAAGCCAGGAAAACTGGGTAGATTATGTTAATATTTACAATCAATACAATCACCAGTCTCTTCCTCTTTTAGGGCTCCCCGCCCCTGCTCTTGAGTTTAAGCCTCCTGAGAGCCCCATCCCTGACTTATTTCTTGCCATAACAATGACTGTTGCATGGAAATTCCTTCATGGTATTCACACTATCTTTTCTGAAGATTTAAGAACAATATCTATGCAAGGTTTGGTTCAGTGTTCTCCCTGGTTTGCAGCGGGAGCAGATGTGTGAGTCTCTATAGTCCATGGCTAGGAAGCTTAGCGGTTACTGTTGACATCATATGAAAGATCAAGATAACTCAGTGTATCAACAACTTATTTTAAAAGAAAAACAGTCTATCAATATTAAAACAAAATGAGGGGTTTTCACCCCTACCAGCTTATATAGCTTTTCTCGCATTCCCCCACCAACGTTGGTCAACCATTTCTTTCCCTTTCATTCAATAGGAATCTCATTTGGGAGGGGTTACTAAAACGTTTTTAATACAAATGCAAATATAGTCTAGCTTACAATATTATGTCTTATTAATTAAAAGGAAATATTCTTGACATATAATCCATTTCTCTGGTTATAATATTGAATATGTTTTCATTTTCTATTCCTTTGTTTTCTATGCTCTGCAAGTTCCCTTATTCTTCTGAATACAATACAACCCTTAAAAAGACCAATCAGAAAAGCAAGACAGGTCAACAGAGGTAGACATAAGAAACCAACCATAGTTTAGGACAGAAAAAACTAAGTATCATAATCCTTGAGAAGTCAGAGGAAGGCTTTGTTAACCTTGATGCCAGGGTGTCGGGGTGACTTTCAGTGAGGAGATGACATTTTGACTTTAAAGGAGAAAGAAAATTTCACGGGGGGTGGGGGGGTGGATCATTGTACACTCCAGGCCTCAGAAAGAGCCCAAGAGATGTGAGAGTGTTTGGGTGTCTGCAAAGCACAAAGAATACTGCTTGCTATAGCAGTTGTCGCTCAGCGATTGTAAGTTAGCCAGGGCTCCTGGTGACCAGAGTGGAGAATGTGGGTATAGAGGAAAATGTGGCTGGAGGTTGGGGTATAGGTTAGGGCCATAATGTAAGCACCTTGAATAACAAGATAAAAATTTTGGAGTTTTTCCTTCCTTCCTAGCTTTCCTACAGAAGAGTTAGTCCTTGGAGTGGAAGAGAAGCATAATTCAATGTGTTGTTTTTTTCTTTCTTTCTCTCTCTTTTAGAATGATAATTCTAACAAAACTAGGAAGATTGGATTGGAAGAAGAGACTTGTAGACAAGAGATGACGTGGCACTGATAGAAAATGAGAAAGGGAGAGGGCGCTGAGAAAAACGGGGTGTCATGGAGATAGGAACGCCCAGACTTGAGCATGATTAGAAATGACTGTAAGGTTTTAGCTCTGGATAAAGGGAAAACTTGACTTGTGTTAACTGAGAAAGACAGTACAGGAAAAAAATTAGGGCAGCTATCAGGAAAATGGAAAACTTGAAATGATCATATTCTTTCTCTATACATCTCCATTTATCTCTATAACTTTAAAATTTGTTAAGCAGTCTGTTTTGAAAATTGTTTTTCTCTACCCTGGAATAAAATGATCATTCCTTCTATTCCCGAATGATTAGACTACTTTTAGTGTAAAATTTGAAAGTGAAGGCATTCTGGTAAGGAGAATATTAGTCAACTTTTACCCAAGTAAGAAGTTAACTTCAGTGTTTATTATGAAAATAAGGATGACCCAGACCCAGTATCCTGAAATTTCAGCTAAATAAATATGAAATCCTTTGGGATTTATAGAAACTACATGAAATGAGAGGGCATTACATTCAAAACAAAACAATGATCCTGTTAAGATATAGGAAAAATCATTTTATCCAAAAGAGATCTGGTTCTCACTTTCCAATTGAGCAAAGAATTTTAGAGCATGGTGACATAAGTCCAAGAAGCCTGAATGTACCCAGAATTATTACTTTTATTGTAGAGAAGAAACACACACATACACTTAGCCCCCCTGGATTCTACTCTGGAGTATTCAGGTAGCTGTACAGACATGAAAGACACGGACCAGAGATTTTATTGCCTGTACTCAGCATCATTCTAAAGTCAGGCTGTGAGTTTTCAAACCTGGTGCTCTTGATGTAGGTTGAATTAGAAGATGATAAAAAGAGATAATCTCTCATAAAGGTATAATTTAACCCTTCAAGTACAGTCTTCCAGGCAAATTGAAGTACTGTCTTAGTGTGATGATGGTGGTAGTGGTGTATTTACCTCAGATGGTGGTAACTCAACAATGAATGATAGAACATGTTTTCTTTGGTATTGACTCCATCTCAAATCATTGCGATTGGGATGTATTGAGCTGTATTATATTCCAATGCCATATGAAATTTTAGGTATTTTTAAATTGCCTTCTATAAGAGTACCAAAAAACTATTTGGTGAATTTTTGTTAGATATGTTTGAAAGACGGGTAAAGAAAAAAAAAAGTTAGAAGAAGAAATGCAGGGTAGTGGAAAATAGTTCTTATTTTAAAAAACAATAATGTTCTTTATTAACTGAAATCCTTTTTTTTTTTTTTGTGTGCGTGTATTTTTCTGAAGCTGGAAACGGGGAGGCAAACAGACTCCCGCATGCGCCCGACCGGGATCCACCCGGCACGCCCACCAGGGGGCGATGCTCTGCCCATCCGGGGCCTCGCTCTGTTGCATCCAGAGCCACTCTAGTGCCTGGGGCAGAGACCAAGGAGCCATTCCCAGCACCTGGGCCATCTTTTGCTCCAATGGAGCCTGGGCTGCAGGAGGGGAAGAGAGAGACAGAGAGGAAGGAGAGGGGAAGTGGTGGAGAAGCAGATGGACGCCTCTCCTGTGTGCCCTGGCCGGGAATCGAACCCGGGACTTCCGCACACCAGGCCGACGCTCTACCACTGAGCCAACCGGCCAGGGGAAATACTTTTTTAATCCTCTCAAAAAATGAAATAGCTTCTTGCCTTGAAAGAGATTTTATTTATATCATAAATACTAGGATTTCTTTCAAGTTCCAAATGTTTTTCTTCTCTAAAGCAGCTAATTTTTATCCTTCCGGAGTTCTTTCTTCATTGATCTAGAAGGTTCTCAACACACAAAATATTAATAGCAATAGTTTCTGGGACTTGGCTCTTCCTAATATTGCTAGCATAGTAAAATGACACATAATAAATAACTCAGTGAGAGCTTAGACAAAGTATCTTGGCATTTTGCTGAAAAGTATGATCTAAGTTGTGAACATTTCAGACTTTTAAAAAGGCATGCCAATCTTCTGAGTCAAAATGTTGAGTCACTAATTGTAATTTAACTCTGTCTTTGTGTACAATATTCCAGTAAGATTCCATACAGTCAAAGAGGAAAGCACCGTGCATTGGAGACTAAGCAAAATACATCAGTTTTATGATCTTTATTATTTAAATGGAAGTCAAAGTAGATTTAGGGGTTTAGGAGGAACGGCATATTAAACTAAATCTTTCTATTCATCTTTTGGATAAGCCATCATAGAATCATTTTCTTATTCATGTTAATTGCTTTATTTCCCTTCTTGGTATGAAAGAATTCTAGCACATTAGAAATCTCATGTACAGTAGATCTTTGACATATCAAGATACAGTCTAAGGACCTGGAAATCCCAGAATTTTACAAAAATAATTTTAGCATAAAAAAAATTCCCACAAACACCTACTTTCCTATAGAGAACCACATCTTTCTTAGACCTCTCTTTGGTCTTTCTTCACTTTTATCATTAGAGCTATCATTTGACTTTTTTGAAGGGGAGGGCATTTATCAAAAACTATCGCAGTAATTTAATCCCTTCTTGAGAGTTACTGAAACACAATTAGAGCAAACCTTTTTTGAAATATGGACCCTTGACGATGGGCTGTGCTTCTTTTCTGGCTTTCTCACTCACTTCCTTCTGCCTAAGAGTGCCCACAATTCAAATACATGCTGCAGCAAAATTTAAAATAACTATAGGTCAGAGAGACTCAGTGTTATCATGAGTAGTTGACATCTCAAATAGGAACTGTTACTGCAAAGCACTTAGTGCATGCATGCACTTGGTATTTCGGCAGACAGTCTCTTCTGTTTTCTGTTTTCCCTGCAGGGTAAAATCTGCTGGTAAGCATAGATATGTAGAGATCTAGCCAGCCTCCCTATGTCAGTGGACCTTTGTCTTGAGGATTTTTTTTTTGTTATTCCTAGGCACGATGAAAAGCTCTCCTCCCCGGGATTGTCCAACTACTGCACAAGCTTTGGCAGACCAGTTTTAATATTAGTATTAGCAAAAGTTCATTGGAAAGCCAGCACTGAGGATAATGGCTATAACCACAAGAATTTTTTAGACAGCATCCTCTTCTCTGTGAGAGCAAGTGGAACTTATTTTCTGTCTATTCCGTGTTTCTTTATATGAACCTTAGATTTCTAGAGCATCAGCTTGGGGGTGCTTAACCATTATATGAAGGGGGAAATAGTATCAGGGATAAAAGCCTCTAAAATTTTTATCTGGCAGTTGCTCTTGATTTGATGGAGAATTTCTTTATTGGATTACTATGAATCCCTAGCAATTTGCAACCTCTCCCTTTATCTCTTGACATCTTCATTGAATACTCAGTGAATATATGTGAAAAAAAATCCTGGAGAATGTGTGTAAACACCTGAATTATGCCAGCAGTTGACTTTGGTCAGCAGGTCGTTGTGTCTGGTAATTGTGCCAGGTGTTTTATTATTTAATCCTAAAAACAACTTTTGAGCAGCATTACTATCGTTGTTTTAACAATGAAGTTGAGATAGGTTTTTAGTGCTCAGGATAATATAGCTGATAATATTAGAGCCAGGAATTGAGCTCGGCGGTCGACTCCAGAGCCCATACTGTGAACCATTGTGCTTTTTACCTCCCCAAATGTACCCAGAATGCCGGTTCATTATCCACATCCTTCACTCACCAGCACCGTGCTCCTCTGTTTACCACAAGCTACAAAAAGATGCATTTCTCTAGGACCCTAAAAAAGATATTCAGACATGGTAGATTGAACAAGATTTTGTCAGAAAAGTCAGCTTTCCTTAAGTCCTCTTGAATAGCCAACAGAATCAACAGCTCAAAGTAAAGGCAGGAGGATAAAGGAGGAGGAACTTGTCTTTCCTGACATATAACAATGTAATCCCGTTTAATGTTGCTGGTTATACAAAATGCAGCTCCTGGTTAGCTGTCTAGTGTGCAGCTCCCCAAAATTACATAGCACGGGGAAGGTAGGGAATTTATTTGCTTGATGCCCGTGGGAAGGAGTGTGTATACAAAAGGAAACACTTTTAGGGATCACTGTCTAACAAATCCAGACAATATTGCTTTAGAGAATAATGGACACAGTGTAGCATTACAGTTTTACTATGGGTGTCAATCTGGTTAAAACCTAAAACCACTTTTGAGGACAAAGTAAACAAGTATGAGTGAGTGATGACTTCCATTATTTATTAAGCATGCCTTTGATTTTGCTAGACACTGTACCAGGCACATTTCCTGACCTCAAGGGACAGTTCTTGTCTTAATATAGAAAATCCACTTTATATGTCATGTAGACCAGAACGTGATGTGTCATGTGAGAGATGGAAAGTTCTGCAGAGATTACAAAATAGCGAGTGACTGCGTGTGATTGGGGACATCAGGAAAAGCTTGGCCTTTGCGTGAGTCTTCAGGCAGGTGAATAGCTCAAGCTCAGGTTTACAACCATGACAGGGACGAGCCTGGCTGCCTTCCGGGCTTGGCCTCACTAGGACTGTATCATGGAGGATGTGAACACCAGAGAAAGGCTGGTACTTCACTGGGAAAGGAGGTGGTACAGAATGCCTCAGAATTTGCTCTTGATGATTGAATGTGAAGAAGAGGGCGGGTCCAAGGTGGAAGGAGATTCAAAAGTGAGATGAGTGTAAGATTTTGAGTCTAGGAAACTGGCAGTTTGGTACCATTAACAGATATGGGGATTAGGAGGAAGAGCTTATTTTTTTTTATTCTTGCCTGAAAATTCTGGCCCACTCTCAGGAAACTTTTCCGATTAGTGCTTGTTTGCCTTATAAGTTTGTGTGCATTTGGTGTGGTTATTAAGCAGAAAAAAGTGCATCAATTCCAGACTGGTGAACCTTTAACGCCAAAGAAAGACTAGAATTAAACGTGTTTGTCACTTGAAATACTGTGTATTAGAGACTTTGAGGTGATAAAGCCCTCATGGTCAGCAGATGATAAGATAGATCTGTATATTCCTCCAACATGTAATTATTTTTTAAAATTTTTATAGTTCAGTTTTAGAGGCATTTTTTAAAGTTGTGTTTTGTTTAATAAATTGCTTTGCAACTCCGTGGGTAGAGTGATTTGACTTCAAACAGGAGACTTTTGAGAAAAGATTTTGTAAGAGCCATGGGACTTAGTGGGAGGGAAAGAGGGTGGGTTTCCCTAAATGGGGTGTCTAGAATTAGCGAGGAAGTGCACTCATAACCAACAAACCCGACCAAGTTCATGGCTCTCCCAGGGGACGTGGACTCGTTCTCCTCCTGGCTGTGCACTCACTGACCTGTAGCCATACTAGGTTTAAACTTACCTAAATTGCCTACAAGATCAGGATTGCTTGTCTTCCTCGTCTTTCCTTTATGCCATAGACTTTTCCTGCCTCTATTAACTGTCAAATGTCAATGGAAGAGCCTGTATGAAAACAGACGTTTTTTGGAGTGTCAGCATTTTGGGTGCATAGTTTTAGATTTCCAGCTTTAAAAAGGCCACTTTCTGATGGCAGAAGTGATGGTTCCTTTAAAGATGAAACAAAGAGGCAGTTATCTGTGATCCTAGAAACAAAGTCGGCTGCTCGCCCATTTGGATAGGAGCAGGGATTCTTTCCAAGGGTTTTTCCAAAATGCTCCATCTACACCCACAGATCTAAGCCATAAATTAGGAAAATAGTCTTTCCCCTTTATAGGCATGGCTTTTTCTCCAATACTTAATCTGTTTAAATGGCCTTGTATAGTCCTTTTACTTTGCTGGCTAGATAACACTTTGTTTCTTAAATTTTTCCTACTATGTCTTTGTTCATTATCTTTCTTTGGTTGATACCATGCAGTTAGCTGTTAAAAGCCAAACTCCCTTAATTTTGACTGATTTTTGAGGCAAAAGAATTTTAGCATTTATTTAATTAAAATGTTTATTGCACGTTTTTCCTTCTTCAGTCTGAATCACAGAACTTAACATCTCTAGTCAGGTGGCTGTTAGCGGGGCATGCTCACCAGAATTAAGATTTGCATGCCCGGACCCTTCAGTGGATCTGAGTCGAGGATTCAGAGAGCTGCATACGGAGAGAGGCACAGTACCGGGCAGCTGTGCTAGGAGCACCCAGGCCCTGAGCCTTCCACCTCGCTCTGCCACTTGCTGGGGCAAAGGTCTCGTCCTCTCTGTTCCCCAGTGTTTTCCCCTGTGAAATCAGGGTAACATCAGTACCGACAGCACCAAGTTCTTGTGGAGGCCGAATGGGTTGGTGCACACAGAGTGCTCAGAACATTTCCTGGCACAGATGAATGTACTGGTATCGTTATGTAGTTTTTAGAGCTTCCAGGGTGTTCTGATGTTCAGTCCCAGTTAAAAGCTTCTGAGTTGGTCCCTTCGTGTTGTAATTGAGAAAGCCGAAGCTCAGAGAAGGTTAAAGGAGCTTCTTGGAGCCAAAATCCTGAGATGACAGGCCTGGGTCTAGATCCCATTGTTTCCTGAAACACCCACCTATCTTGACTTCCTTCTTTACTTTTCATGAGTGAAGGTAAACCCTGCCCTCAGTTCTGGCCTTAACCATGAGTATGAAATGTCTGCACTTCAGTTTCCTGCCAAAGAATCTAACTTGGTCCTCTCCACTGGCAGCACTTGCCAGAGCCGTTGGGAGAAACCAGATTTATGAAGGATTGCTTGAAGGATTTATCGTGCCTCATCACAGAGCTTCCCAGCCTTGTCATGGCACACACTGAAGAGGATAATGTTGGCACTAGATTATGTTGAGATTAGATTGGATTAGATTAGCTTGGTGTATCAGCAACTGGCAAGGCTGCTCAGGGCTCCCTACCCAGTCTCCAGGGGTTCATGGGCTCAGTATCTCCACGTTTGTACCAGAACGACTCAGCAGGGGAGATTCTAGAAATGTTTTTAGTTGAAAAGCTCTTAGTTAAATCTTAAAAAGAGCTATATATACAAATGTTTCAAAGTAGTATTTTAAATATGTTTTATAAATACAAACTTGTAACATTTATAGAATTCATGGGGGGGAGATAATGAGGCAGTTTTGATGAACTCGAAAATTTGAGGTTGGGACTTCCGGATGACAGTTGCAGTACAGTATCAACAACTGAACACATCCAGGCATTTCTGTATTCCATTTCAGCTGTACAGGGTTAGAAAAAATACTTATTCATACCCATAGGTAGTTGCAAAAGGTAACAGTTTTTTTTAACTCGTTTTATCTTCTTAAATTAATCTGATGCAGAAGCTAGAAAGGACCAGGAATTTTTTGTTTTGACCCAGAATCCCATAAGGCCTCTGATCACATGCCCCAGGATGGATGTAAGATTCAGACCAGGAGCACCGAACACATGGTTAACCCGAGTCTGAACGATGTCACTTGCTCCTGACTCGGCATGGTAGGCAGCTGACTATCGTACAGCTGGTTATGGGCGCGGTGCGGAAGTACGCCAACAAAGTTGTACCTGCTCTTGGCCCGTGATTTGAGTGTGATGTCTGTGTAGGTCGTTTGTATAGTTTTATATGAATGGACATGGGCAGACCTGAATTTCCAGAATACCAGTGTAGAGTTACAGCTTTCCTAATCCGTGACTCATTTTTTAGAAGTTAAAGTGTACCTAAACAGATGGCGGGGACACTTTTGTCCAGCGTCAGTCAGCACTGGAGGCAACTTAATGTGAAGATAGTCATGAATGTGTTGAAATTTGTGGTATTTGCTTGCATCCCCTGTTTGTTTGTTTTTGTATTTAAAGACTAAGAAATAAAATTCAAACAAACAAAAAATGGTAGAACTCCTAGAGCACCTCTTCAGAGCCTGACTTATTAAGCACTGTTCTAGGAAGTGTCAGTTTTACTCCTGGATGCAACAGTGTCCGTAGAGAGTCTCATATGCTAATCAGGGAGCCCTAGGGAATCTGCCAGCACCAGGGTCCTGGGCCCTAAGCAGTCAGTTGACCAGCATTACACGAGGGCAGTGATTCTCAAACTTTTTGCAGTCGGGGTGCATTTACAATCCTACAAATAATTGTAGGTGCACTATATACAAATTTCTGAGAAATATGTTATAATAATTAAGTCAAATATTAAAAAATATATATAAAGACCAAGCATGCTTTTATGGTAATTAAATGAAATATGACAAAATTAAATTTATTTTGACATTAAAAAACATTTTTATGTTACCTTTTTTGAGTTATACTTTTTAGAATTTGTAAAAAAGGGGTAAAAAAAAAACCGACAAAAATGTTATCTCTTTATATACACTCCACTGGTGGCAGTTCTGTAAGACCTCGTACTCTGGTTTATGTATCTGTATCTGGGTAATGACTCCATTCCTGGGTTTATTTTCCCTTCACCTTGAACTCCATATAAATTTCTGTCTTGTGATGTTGCTTATAGTTTTGCCAGCAGTTTGAAACTTTTTTGGAAAGAGGTATAAACCGATATTTCTTATGCCCTCTATTTGAACACCTCTTTAAAAATCGCAGCAGGTGGAATGTTGGTTGGTCATTCTTTCATCATCTTGCACAGCACTCATTTTTATCAAAGAGGCTTGTTTGGGATTGCTGCTGTTTTTACATATTTAATGACATTTCCAATGCAATGACACACCTGGTCCTTTCTCTTCATGGCCCTGTAAAGACATAAGTGGATGCGTAACTGTCCCTGACTATCATAAATAAACATTAAAATCAGCAAATACGCAGAATCATAATTTTCAGCTATTCTTAGTTTCACTGGTCTCAGTAATAAAAGGAAAGCTTTTTTTTTTTTTAAATATATGCGCTTTCTTATAACCATTTTCACTTGGAATTCACTTTGCCCTTGAACTAATTGTACTTTTTAATGTTTGAAGATGGTACATTCAGCACCTTGCCTGGATATGCATTTTAGCTATAGAAATTTGTTTCACCTGTGTTTTGGTGGCTTAATTAATCACAGTTTAAAAGGTTTGGTTCTAGCTTCTAAACCTTCTGTGAGCTATGTATCTATTCCCTGTCTCCTTTGAGTTCCTGATAAATTCCTTGATAAATTCCCAGACTTGAACTTGAAGGAACATTCTTCTTCTGGAAGTAGGTCATCATAGCACAGTTGTTAAGTTTCTGTTCCTCCTCCTCTTTGCTTTCCTCTCTTTTTGGCTGTCTGGTCTAATAGAACCAGTGCATCCTGGGCTTGCATAGATGGTAATGATACAATAGTTATGAGTTTTTCAGAATAGGTTCTATTTCTTTAAAGGGTTCACTTATACCCTAGTCTTAGTATTATAGCTTTAATAGTTTTCTGGCTTTTTAGTGCTAGACCTGGGTTTCCTCTGTGGGTTTGCCACTAACCAATGTCTGCAGGCCGAATTTTAATCCCACATTGGTCAGAAATGAAGAGGTGATGCTTCATAAAAAATCTCAGACTGTAGCAAATTAAAGTCACCCTTCATCTCTCCACTTGTAATGTTATTTCTAACCCTCCCCAGCAGCACAGTCTTAGGAATGCTGCTGCCGCACTGACACAGTCGCCAGGATGTGTCACAATTAGAGCAGGTCTTTTCATGTCATGGACTAATAGGAGCCATACAGATAAACATCCTTGGGCGTGTGCCTAAAATCTGGGTTCCCTCCTGCTGCCGCATCTGCACAGAATATACACGTAGGCCCTGTTCCCAAATCCAAGCAAACTCAGTTGTCCTGGCTTGCTGATCCCAAGTGGATTTTTCATCTTACATGTCGTTTACAAGTCTTTTGATGGCTACAGGACCCTATATCAGTGGTTTTCAGCTCCTGGTCCACCAGAAGTTTCATGCCAGTCCGCAAAAGAGTTAATTAACTACCCTGATGATGTATGAAGACTATCGAGTCTATAATCACTACTAGGTCTATAATCCTCATACAACGTCAGGGCGGTTAACTCTTTCATGGACCGGCGTGAAATTTCTGGCCCTGTATCATCAGCCCCCTCTCTCTTTATGTTTCTGATCTGTTTTCCATTGTTCTCCTCTGGGTCACTCCAGCCTTGGAGGGCTCCTGGGTGTTTCTCAAGCCCACCAGGACTTCAGTGGTTTTTCCTCCTTTACCTTAATTGCTCTTCCCAGGATACTCCTGACTCACTCCCTCACCTCTTTCCAGACTTAGCTCAAATGTCACTGTCTCAACAACTCTTCTAAACAGTTCCACCTCAATCTGCCTCCACTTCATCTGGGCATTCTCTCTCTTTTTTTTTCTTTCTTAAATGAGAAGCAGAGAGGCAGAGAGACAGACTTCCTTCCGCATGCGCCCCAACCAAGATCCACCCTGGCAAGCCCCCTATGGCGCGAGGCTCTGCCCATCTGGGGCTGGTGCTCCATTGCTCAGCAACCGAGCTATTTTAGTGCCTCAGGCAGAGGCAATGGAGTCATCCTCAGTGCCCAGGGTCAGCTTGCTCCACCCCAGCCATGGTTGCGAGAGGAGAAAGAGAGAAGGGAAGGGGGAGGGATGGAGAAGCAAATGGTCACTTCTCCTGTGTGCCCTGGCCAGAAATTGAACTCAGGACACCCACATGCAGCACCGACGCTCTACTGCTGAGCCAACCAGCCAGGGTCCAGCTATGCATTCTTAATCTCAGTCCTCCTTTCCTTGAGCTACTTAATTGTTATTAATGCCATTCTCTAACATACAGTATAATTTGCTTGTTTTTGCTTATTTATTATAAGTAAATATCAGTATTTGGGGGGGGAATGAATAAAATGATTTTTTATATGACACAAAGGAATGCCAGATATGAACCCAAGTGTCTTATTGCAGAAGCCTTGTTTTTTTTTTTTTTTTCCTGAAGTTGGAAACGGGGAGGCAGTCAGACAGACTCCCGCATGAGCCCAACTGGGATCCACTTGGCATGCCCACCAGGGGGTGATGCTCTGCCCATCTGGGGCGTTGCTCTGTTGCAACCAGAGCCACTGTAGCGCCTGAGGCAGAGGCCATGGAGCCATCCTCAGTGCCCGGGCCAACTTTGCTCCAATGGAGCCTCGGCTGCGGGAGGGGAAGAGAGAGACAGAGAGGAAGGAGAGGGGGTGGGGTGGAGAAGCAGATGGGAGCCTCTCCTGTGTGCCCTGGCCGGGAATCGAACCCGGGACTTCTGCACGCCAGGCCGACACTTTACCACTGAGTCAACCAGCCAGGGCTAGAAGCCTTGTTTTCTTGATAGCCAAACTCAGGACCTATTCCTGCATATTTGTGTCGTGCACACACACACACACACACACACACACACACACACACTCACTCACTCACTGAGATGAACAACTAGAATATCAGTGAGTATGGATCACTCAGTGCTGGAAAAGCCCATGGTGAAAATGAATGCTTTAGAACCTGCCACAGGGACAAACTTGATCTTTTCCTATGATGTATATATATTTTCTTTCTAATCCTATTTTTCTCACCTATTTATTATCTTATATGTGTATTTCTCTAACATGAAATAATTTCTCTAATAGGGCAGGATGCAAGTAAATAAATCTAACAAAAATGGTAAATAAATAACCAACCACTTCTAGCCTTCATCTCCTCATCAATAACATCAGCAAATTGACTTGAGATGAGGAATAAACACGGAAGTAGCAACGTGCTGCCTCATTTCCTCCTTGCTGGCAGAATTGCCGACAAATAAATGAGAACGCTCTTTCCTGCTGGGCCTGGGCCTCAGAACCCTTCCCTACGCCACACAGCCACTGGCAGCTCAGCAGAGTTGGCATGGAACATGAAAGCTATTTGAAACTGTTGGCAGATTTCTTCCGGCTCTGTAATCGAAGGAAAGGGAGAAATAAAGGGTTACTCTTGGTCTTTCTAGGGAACTGAAACTTTGCTTGTTTCAGTTTTTGTGGTTTTTAATGTCTCTGCAGAAAGTACATTAACTAACAAAGCCTGGGCTTGTATTTTCAAGTAACCAATATCCGGGCTATTTTTCAGTTTGGTCAAGAAATAGCTTATATTAATTAATTCACTTTTCCAATTATAGAGTTTACTTTATATGAATTATCAATTTTCAAAGCACTAGGAGACAGTGGAATACACTGTCCTGTCATGATTCAGGTTACACTTAACGCTCACATTTCGGAGTCATCAGTAGGACCCGTTATTGCACTGGGCTTGTGCTGAAGAGCTGCTTGTGATCAATCTCTTGTCAATCAGTGGTTGATCTTCAAGCCATTTGCTGTGCTTGATTGACAGTCATAGACAAACTCTTCAGACTCAACCACAGTGAGAAATCAACACTTGAAACAATTGACCTTTGTCAGAAAGCCATTGTGTCCCTGCCTCCTTTTCCTTTGTCCTGTATTCCTCGTGAGCAAAATAATGAAGAAATACTCACTAGAAATCATTTCATTTCTTTGGTAAGAGGATATTTTAAAATGAGAGTTTGAAAATTTTTTTTCTTTTAGTGACAGAGAGAAGGACAGATAGGGACAGACAGGAAGGGAGAGAGATGAGAAGCATCAGTTCTTCGTAGCAGCACCTTAGTTGTTCATTGATTGCTTTCTCTTGATGGGGGGGTGGTTACATCAGAGGAGTGAGTGACCCTTTCTTAAGCCGGTGACCTTGGCTTTCAAGCCAGCAACCCTGCGCTCAAGCTGGTGATTCCGCACTCAAGCTGGAAACCTCCTCTGCATCCCAGTCCGATGTTCTATCCACTGTGCCACCGCCTGGTCAGGCAAGAGACTTTGATTCTTGTAGGGAAAATTTGGAGGGTAAATTGTGTGCACTCTATTTAAAAAAATACCCTAATACTGATTTTGAGTAGATTTACATAATGATTTCCTTTCACATTACATTTTAAGTGGAATGGGTGGCATTCTGTAATTTTATCACATTAGAAAAACTTGTTAATTAAATTAGGGATAATGACTGTGCGGGCCATTGTTCTGCTCGAGAATGGTCACAGCTTAGAAATGCTGCCCCTCACCATTCTCCATGCAATGGACAGTGATTGTGGTTACCGTTCGTTTTAGCCTCTTTTCTCAGTCACAAACCAGACTCAGTAATGAATGTGGAAGAACTTTTGTTAAGGATAGAACAGTTACCAACGTGATCAGATATCAGGTCTAGCCTCTCCTTTTTTTTTTTTTTTTTTATTTATATAATTTTATTTTTTTAATGGGGTGACATCAATAAATCAGGATACATATATTCAAAGATAACAAGTCCAGGTTATCTTGTCGTTCAATTATGTTGCATACCCACCACCCAAAGTCAGATTGTCCTCTGTCACCTTCTATCTTGTTTTCTTTGTGCTCCTCCCCACCCCCTATCCCTCTCCCATTCCCCCCTCCCCCCCGTAACCACCACACTCTTATAAATGTCTCTTAGTTTCACTATTATGTCCCACCTACGTATGGAATAATACAGTTCCTGTTTTTTTCTGATTTACTTATTTCGCTTCGTATCATGTTATCAAGATCCCACCATTTTGCTGTAAATGTTCCGATGTCATCATTTCTTATGGCTGAGTAGTATTCCATAGTGTATATGTGCCATATCTTCTTTATCCAGTCATCTATTGATGGGCTTTTTGGTTGTTTCCATGTCCTGGCCACTGTGAACAATGCTGCAATAAACATGGGGCTGCATGTGTCTTTACGTATCAATGTTTCTGAGTTTTTGGGATATATACCCAGTAGAGGGATTGCTGGGTCATAAGGTAGTTCTATTTTCAGTTTTTTGAGGAACCACCATACTTTCTTCCATAATGGTTGTACTACTTTACATTCCCACCAACAGTGTATGAGGGTTCCTTTTTCTCCACAGCCTCTCCAACATTTGCTGTTACCTGACTTGCTAATAACAGCTAATCGAACAGGTGTGAGGTGGTATCTCATTGCCGTTTTGATTTGCATTTCTCTAATAGCTAAAGAAGATGAGCATCTTTTCATATATCTGTTGGCCATTTGTATTTCTTCCTGGGAGAAGTGTCTATTCATATCCTCTTCCCATTTTTTTATTGGATTGTTTGTTTGTTTGTTGTTGAGTTTTATGAGTTCTTTGTATATTTTGGATATTAGGCCCTTATCTGAGCTGTCGTTTGAAAAAATCATTTCCCATTTAGTTGGCTTTCTGTTTATTTTGTTATCAGTTTCTCTTGCTGAGCAAAAACTTCTTAGTCTGATGTAGTCCCATTCATTAATTTTTGCCTTCACTTCTCTTGCCATTGGAGTCAAATTCATAAAATGCTCTTTAAAACCCAGGTCCCTGAGTTGAGTACCTATGTCTTCTTCTATGTACTTAATTGTTTCAGGTCTTATGTTTAGATCTTTGATCCATTTTGAGTTAATTTTTGTATAGGGGGAGAGACTGTAGTCCAGTTTCATTCTTTTGCATGTGGCTTTCCAGTTTTCCCAGCACCATTTATTGAAGAGGCTTTCTTTTCTCCATTGTGTGTTGTTGGCCCCTTTATCAAAAATTATTTGACTATATATATGTGGTTTTATTTCTGGACTTTCTATTCTGTTCCATTGGTCTGAGTGTCTATTTTTCTGCCAATACCATGCTGTTTTGATTGTCGTGGCCCTATAATAGAGTTTGAAGTCAGGTATTGAAATGCCCCAGCTTCATTCTTTTTCTTTAGGATTGCTTTGGCTATTCGGGGTTTTTTATAGTTCCATATAAATCTGATGATTTTTTGCTCTATTTCTTTAAAAAATGTCATTGGAAGTTTGATGGGAATTGCATTAAATTTGTATATTGCTTTGGGTAATATAGCCATCTTGATTATATTTATTCTTCCTAGCCAAGAACAAGGTATATTCTTCCATCTCATTATATCTTTTTCGATTTCCCTTAACAATGGTTTATAGTTTTCATTATATAAGTCCTTTACATTCTTTGTTATGTTTATTCCTAAGTATTTTATTTTTTTTGTTGCAATCGTGAAGGGGATTATTCTTTTGAGTTCCTTCTCAGTTGTTTCATTGTTGGCATATAGAAAGGCTATTGACTTCTGTATGTTAATTTTGTATCCTGCGACCTTACTGTATTGGCTTATTGTTTCTAGTAGTCTTTTTGTGGATTCTTTGGGGTTTTCGATGTATAGTATCATATCATCTGCAAAAAGTGATACCTTTACTTCTTCTTTTCCGATATGGATGCCTTTTATTTCTTTGTCTTGTCTGATTGCTCTGGCTAGAACCTCTAGTACCACATTAAATAAGAGTGGAGAGAGTGGACAACCCTGTCTTGTTCCTGATTTAAGGGGGAAAGCCTTCAGTTTAGTGCCATTTAATATGATGTTAGCTGATGGTTTATCATATATGGCCTTTATCATGTTGAGATATTTTCCTTCTATACCCATTTTGTTGAGAGTCTTAAACATAAAATTGTGTTGTATTTTATCGAAAGCCTTTTCTGCGTCTATTGATAAGATCATGTGGTTTTTGTTCTTTGTTTTGTTGATATGGTGTATTACATTAACCGTTTTACGTATGTTGAACCATCCTTGAGATTCTGGGATGAATCCCACTTGATCATGATGTATTATTTTTTTAATATGTTGTTGTATTCGATTTGCTAGTATTTTGTTTAGTATTTTAGCATCTGTATTCATTAGAGATATTGGTCTGTAGTTTTCTTTTTTTGTGCCATCCTTGCCTGGTTTTGGTATGAGGGTTATGTTGGCTTCGTAAAATGTGTTTGGAAGTATTGCTTCTTCTTCAATTTTTTGGAAGACTTTGAGTAGAATAGGAACCAAGTCTTCTTTGAATGTTTGATAAAATTCGCTGGTATAGCCGTCAGGGCCTGGACTTTTATTTTTGGGGAGGTTTTTAATGGTTTTTTCTATTTCTTCTCTACTGATAGGTCTGTTTAGGCTTTCTGCTTCTTCTTGACTCAGTCTAGGAAGGTTGTATTTTTCTAGGAATTTATCCATTTCTTCTAGGTTGTTGAATTTAGTAGCATAAAGTTTTTCATAGTATTCTACAATAATTCTTTGTATATCTACGGTGTCTGTGGTGATTTCTCCTCTTTCATTTTGGATTTTGTTTATATGAGTTCTTTCTCTTTTTTCCTTGGTAAGTCTTGCCAAGAGTTTGTCAATTTTGTTGATCTTTTCAAAGAACCAGCTCCTTGTTCTATTAATTTTTTCTATAGTTTTTCTGTTCTCTAATTCATTTATTTCTGCTCTGATTTTTATTATCTCCTTTCTTCGGCTGGTTTTGGGTTGTCTTTGTTCTTCTTTTTCTAGTTCCTTAAGGTGTGAAGTTAAATGGTTCACTTGGGCTGTCTCTTGTTTGTTCATATATGCCTGAAGTGATATGAACTTCCCTCTTATTACTGCTTTTGCTGCATCCCATAGATTCTGATATGTCGTATTGTCATTTTCATTAGTCTGTATATATCTTTTGATCTCTGCACTTATTTCTTCTTTGACCCATTCATTTTTTAAAAGTATGTTGTTTAGTTTCCACATTTTTTTGGGATTTTTTTCCTCTTTTTTGCAGTTGAATTCTAGTTTCAAGGCTTTATGATCAGAAAATATGCTTGGTACAACTTCAATTTTTCTGAATTTGCTGATGTTGTTTTTGTGGCCCAACATATGGTCAATTCTTGAGAATGATCCATGTACACTGGAGAAAAATGTATACTCAGTCACTTTGGGATGAAATGTCCTGTAGATGTCTATCATATCCAGGTGCTCTAGTGTTTTGTTTAAGGCCACTATGTCTTTGTTGATTCTCTGTTTGGATGACCGATCTAGAGCCGTCAGCGGAGTATTGAGGTCTCCAAGTATGATTGTATTTTTGTCAGTTTTTGTTTTAAGATCAATAAGTAGCTGTCTTATATATTTTGGTGCTCCTTGATTTGGTGCATATATATTAAGAATTGTTATGTCTTCTTGATTCAGTGTCCCCTTAGCCATTATGAAATGGCCATTTTTGTCTCTGAGTACTTTTCCTGTCTTGTAGTCAGCATTATCCGATATGAGTATTGCTACACCTGCTTTTTTTTGGATGTTATTTGCTTGGAGTATTGTTTTCCAGCCTTTCACTTTGAATTTGTTTTTATCCTTGTTACTTAGATGAGTTTCCTGTAGGCAGCATACAGTTGGATTTTCTTTTTTAATCTATTCTGCTACTCTGTGCCTTTTTATTGGTGAGTTTAATCCGTTTACATTTAGTGTAATTATTGATACTTGTGAGTTCCCTATTGCCATTTTATATCTTGCTTTCTGTTAGTTTTGTGTCTTGTTTGATCCTTCTCTTTTGTTTTTCTATCTTTTGTTTTTATTTGGTTGTATTCCATACATCTTTCCACTGTTGCTATCTTTTTTATCTCATGTGCTTCTGTGGTGGTTTTTTCAATGGTGGTTACCTTTGAATAATGAAAAGGGTCCCTACCCTGTTCATTGTAGCGAACTATTTTGTGAGTACTTTTGCACTCCATCGTCCTTTGCTACTGTTAATCTCCATCTTCTCCCCCTCTTTCTTTTTGTTGTTGTCACAGTTTAAATTTGGTTTTATTGTGTTCTTCTTGGAGCTTTTACTTGTGGACCTTTGGGTGTATTGCAAAGCATCTGGAAGCTCCAAGTATAGGTTTTTCTGTTTCTGGTTGAAGATCTTGTTGAGTTTTGGGGGAGATTTATCGGTATCGCTTCCTACCCCGCCATTACTCTCTCTCTGGTCTAGCCTCTCTTAGTGTGCTGTTGGGCTAGACTTGAGATACTGCCCATGGAGTGACGGAAAAATTCCTCAGTTTAGCAATGTTATGATTCATGTGACAATATATGTGAGGGTGTTTTTTTATGGTGTTAGAGTTCAATAAAAATGTAGCTCTCAAAATTGTACACTGCATAGATGAAAATGGTAAACAGATCTTCAAGTTAGTTTTACGCCAAATATTCAGGGTTGGTTATTCATGCCAGTACGTTATGACCTCCAGTGAGGAAACTGATTAGTCCTGCTACCGTTCTGTGTTCACCACCATTCGACTCCAAATAATTTCTCAGTTCTACCATCTTGCTTGGTCTCTTATATCAGTGAACTTCGTTATTGTAACTGTCTTCTACCACTGGATATCACACAGATGCTACTATTGGGAATAAAAGTAAGGATTAAAAATGCTAAATGAAGAAGCATGGCATGGTATTATAGCCATTACATGAAAAAATTATTGTTCGAGGATCATATGTGTATGCAGGGTTGTATTCATTTTGGTGTTTATATAGTTTGAAATGTCTTATGAGAAATATTCTGGGTTGTTCTTTTTTTTTTCCATTGAATCTTTTAAACCATTTAAATTATTGTTGCTACAGAGCAAATAGAATATTACTTTAGCATCCTAAGCAATTAATTGCTGGTTCTTCAACAGGAAAGGACATCCACAGTCCCATCTCTGCATTAATACTAAAAACAATTTTGTTCTTTTAGTTCAAACTCACTCATTCTTTCTCTGATATTCACTTCTTACATGATTTAAATTGAAGCATAAACATACTCCGACAATGGGTTTACACTTACTTTTTCACTTGTGATAAGAAAAGCTCTCTTACGACTTTTAAGATTCTTTTGCAGAGCTTGCTTTTAAACAAATGACTTCTGCAGAATAATTATATTTAGTTTAAATTAATTAACAAAACCAAATGAAAGAGAAGAGTTCCCTTTGGTGTTTTTTGTTTTCTTTTGTTTTGGTAAGTAGCTTTAAAATTTTTTGTTCAGAACTCTAGTGTTAAGAGGATTTTGTTATTGAACACAAGACTACTGACTTCTGTTCTTTGGTTCTTCCATTGCATTGTATTACCTTTGAAGTCTTTTAAGAATGGTTTAAAACAGGGGAAGGTTCAATCATAGCATTCATCATTGAGATAGTTATTGTGTAGTGTCTCCTACTTGCTGGCTGTTTGTATCTTAACCCCATTCCTGTGTTGATTAATACAGCTTTAGGAGGAAGGGACAGAGGATGGATGCTCAAGCCAGTTTTACAACATGGTAACTCGGGTCCACGTAGGTAACATTTAGAAACAGATATAAAGGAGATTTGAACATATTTTGTGATTTGTTTGTATTTTAAGGACATGATCTGATTATTATTTGGTATAATTTCGATAAATAACATCTGCGTTGTAGGAAAGCACGTCATTATTCTGAAGGAACGATCAGGCGGGCTCAGGGCCACATTCAGGACCAGGGCCTGTGTCGTACCAGGAGTTAAGTATTCTTAGCATTGAATCTGGGCTGGCAGATCTGAGTTAAAGAGGATGCTCTGATGGTGAATAATATGGTAGCCGATCTCTGATGAGAGCTATCAGGGCTCACCAGGAGAGGTCAAGAGCTGAAGCTCTAAAATGGTTTTTTTGTTTTAGAATGAATGGGCAGGCATGACGAGTATATCCAGTGGTTGAGGAGAACCGGAAGACTGGAGAAGTCTTCCCAGACTTGGAGAAAATTTGCTTATTGGCTGAACAGCAAATAACTATTGAGAGTACCTACTATATACTGTGTGCTGGAGATTCAATGTCAAGTTAATCACACAGTCCTTCACTCTGAACAATCACTGTTTGCTTAAGATAGTAATCTGATAACCATTCTTGACCTAGCCTGGACTGTTACAGTGCTGTCCAGCCTTCATGAAGTTGTAAGGGAGGCATTATGAGACAAGATTATTGCTACTGCTTACCGTCCCCTTCCAGAATGACACTCAAAATATCTAACAGTCAGAACAGATTTAAACCGATCAGAATAAGCACTGGTAATCTATTCTCATTCTGCCCCACTCATGGGGAGCCTCTCTAATTTTTGAATGGGATTTAAAGGCATACAATTTAACTGGGCTGTCTTCTCAAAGAAAAAGTAAACATGCCTATGATTTGGAGTCAGTTTAGACCAAGGGTCTCAAACTCGCGGCCCGCCGAACAATTTTGTGCGGCCCGCAGACTAATCCATGAAGTTCAAAATATTTTGGATAAAATTAAGTAAGCCTAGGGGCCTACTTGTATTTTTCATTTCTCTAGCATCCTAGCTAGATATTAGCTTAGTTAACAGCAGTTGTGATGCGAACTACAGTTTCTGGTCGTTTTGTGACACTGAGTAAACTGCATGTACGATTGTGCTTGTTGTACTGATTTTTTTTTGTTTTCAACTGCAGTGAGAAAAGTGTTGCGTAACAGTTGCCTTTTGTAGACTTAGTGCGGCCCGCTGAACGGCTGTGATCTTGCTCTGCGGCCCACATGCTGAGTTGAGTTTGAGACCCCTGGTTTAGATGCAGAGGACTAATTTTAGGCCTCGAGCCTGTGTACGCATTACCGACAAGGGTTGGTTATTAGCTGACCGTTAGGTACACACTAAATATTTAAGTATCAGTTTTTTCATCTTTAAAGAGGAAATGATGTTATATGGAATGTGACTCTCTAAACCCTGTTCCAGATCCCCTGACTTCCCTCAGGAGTGGGCAGTTCCAGCCCGCTCACGACTCTTCACTGCGTCTCCTGAAACACGCCTAGCCTGTCTACAGGGGCTGCTCTTCTGGCATTCAATGTCGGCACCTCACCCTGGCCTTCCTCTCTCATATTTTCAGTTGCCCTCTATAAACTAGTTATTTCTGGGATGAAAGTGCCTGGGATAGCCCTCTTTTCTGAGCTGCTGCTGTGCTGTGTTGCTGTCTGCCAGTGTACAGCACCTACCGTGCGGCCGGTCGCTCAGCTTGGCATGGCGGGGGTCACGATGGAAAGAGGACGGCTTCTGCTTTCTGTGGCATTCTCCTGAAATCACTGTGTAATCTTGAGTAACTGCCTGAAACTTAGTCTCGTTTTTAATAAAATAGGTGTAGAATACTCACATTCTAAGTTTTTGTTTGTTTTTTTGTTTTTAGGATAGAGACATATCTTAGCTGTCGCTTTGACCACCTAAACTATGGGTACTCACAGATGGATGTTTCTGTTATCACTTTTTAAGTGACAGATTAATGATACATCACCCTTCTATCTGGGGAGTCATTGTTTACTAGGTGTAGTTTAATACTTTTATTTGAGCGCCTACTGTGTGTCAGGCATTTACCAAACAGCCTCCTGGAATGATGCGAAGTTGAACAGGCAGGGGCCCTGTAGCCTGCTGCACCCTTCACTCACCCACCTGTCACAGACTGTGTACCAGTTTTTCTTTGCTGTCCTCTGTAATTGAGCACCTGGACCGAGTGCTGGCATGTCGTAGCCACTCAGTAAATATATAGCTGTGAAGTGTCATAGTTGTGAAATGTTTTGCCATTCCCTACACTTACTTTCCTCTTGAGAATTAAAATCCAACCTCTTTCTTTTGAAAAGCTTGTTTGCATCTTCAGAGAACACATTAGTGTTCCCATATATTATTAAGAGTCATAAATCAAAATGTTCACCAAGGCAGGTAAAAACATCATAGGTACAGAAAGGAATATGAAAGTATATATATATCTACCCAGGTTCTGCCTTTGGGTAAGGCTACGATTGGAAGTATCTCAGAAAGGTCAGCATTTGACCTTAGGTTAAAACTTCTGGAGGAATGAACTATTACTGACTTTGTAGTTATACCCATTGACCCACCCAGTATTGCTGCTTACAAGTTACTTATTTTACCTACATCAGTTTTATTGATTTCATGTTGACTTAAAAAAAGTAAAACTTTAAAGTTAAAGGAAAGTCCATTAAATGGTAACAACTGTTTCCTGAATTTCAAGTTGGTCAGAGCATTTGGCAACAAAGTAGTTGTAAGACACACCTTGGGAAGTCCGACAGCACTTTTCTAATTTCAGTCACTCAATCCAGTTTTTTTTAGCTCATATTCTTGTGCTGTGAAAAATATCCTATATAAAGGATCTGCAGAATTAATAGCACACATGAAAATTAGAACAGATACACTGTAGTCTCACATTAGGAAAGAATTATTTTTTAGGTTTGAGAAAGGGGTTTAGTTGTAACTATTTTAATGTGAAAGTAAAAATTATAAAACAGTATTTTACAGTCACAGATGCCTCACGAGAAGCCATTTTATATCATCTGAACTTCTATTTTCTCTGGTTGATAATTAAATCTTACTCCAGGTGACTCACAGCAGAGGTCACAACTTCCTATAATGGCAATAATGCACATTAATAACTGTGGTCGCCAGTAACACAGCCCTTAATTAGAACCAGTAATCCGATCGGTTTAATAAGGAAACAGGAGGCCCCGGTGAAGTTGTTCAGTTTCCACAAGCTGGGACAGGGCCATTGCTCTGATTCAGCTACGAGAAGACAAAATGTGGCTGATGAGAAATGCTAACTAAAATCAGTTTGTCATTTTAGTGTGGATTTTACATATTTGGTTTTTCTTTTTCTTAATTTATGACATTCAAAGAAAATTTCTGAAATACTGAACAGCCACTTTTAAAGGTACAAGTAACAGACAATCTTGATTTTACTTTCAGGAGATTCACTGGAAATCAGGTTCTGTCTTGTCTAGGATGCCTCAAACAGAGGAATTCCTGACCCTGTGAGAACTGTGCTTTGTCCCTCCTTGGATGTAGCATTGGACTGCAGTGAACAGTTTTCACCCAGGCAGTGGCCTTCTTCCGGAGGGGGCTGGTAATGACAGGATGGCCTTGACTCGTAGTTTGCTTTCATCAGTAGGGTTTCCATGAGGTGTGATGACTTCTGAGGTCCCATATTCCAGTTTTTGGGAGATAATCATTTTTTCATGTATCACTTGAAGATCCCTAGTTTGGATTGCAGTGGGGTGATGACAGTGTAAAATTTTTCCTAAGAAAGATGTTTTCCTTCTTTACTGCTAACTTCGTATATGCCTTTTAAAGACTTTGGTATGAGCAAATGATGTGGATAATTTAAGGTAGAGAATATCTGACCCTAAGAATATGTTCTATTTCTGTTCTAATACTGATCTGACAGTCTTAGGAGGAGATTTTACTGTATGAACATTTAAATAAGTAGGCATTTGGCACTATTAACAAATGACTGTAATGGCTTTTAAAAATAATCTCTGGTTGGGTTTTCTTTGCATTACACATTTTGTGTCTTTCGATATTGCTAAGGGACATTAGTGATGTCTACTTGTATGTTTAAATATATATAGGAATATATCTCTCAGGTGATTTTCTTTTAATTGAGATATAATTGATAAGATGTACAATGATTTGATGTATGTATAAACTGTGAAATGATCACCATAATTTTAGTTTTCATTGCCACCCATAGTTATAAGTTTATTTTTCTTGTGATGAGAATTTTTAAGTTCTACTCTGTTAGCAAGTTGCAAAAATACAACACAGTAGTGTTAACTCTGATCACCACATAATACATTGCATCCCCAGAACTTACCTATTTTATACTGACTCTAAGATGATTTTGCCTCACAAAGTTTCATGGTAACTGTGTCAAGCTATAATAGAAGCCATTTTCTTCAAGGAGAAAGTCAGATATTTAAGACAGATTTCTGTAAATGACAGTAATAAAACAGCTGCTCAGAACTCAGGGCATCTTAATTAGCCCTTTGAACAACATGTTACTGTCACTGGATTTCACAGGCAATTTTACCAGGATTTAGATCAAACATTAAGACTGTGAAATGAAACATATCACTGCTAGATAAAACAATTGGCTTAAGAAAGGTCTTACCAGGTTTACCGAAACTTTTCTTTTTGAGAGTAAGTTTTTTTATTACAGTTTCTCAATATTATTAGCGGACCTCATTAAGCATTTTAATTTAGTTATAAATGTTTGAAAACATATAACAACATTGGAGGTAAAAGTTCAACTTTTGATCTTGCTCACATTCATCTGCTCAGATATTTATTTGAGATTTGGAATGGAAGGGAATTTGAGATGTGAGATAAAATTATTTGGACATTTTAATGTACCTTGCTGGTTCAATTTAAAATAGAAAACAGATGGTATGTAGCTTACTTCTAGGTACCCCTAAGGACAGGAGAAATGTTCTCAGGTATTATGTCATTAATATATATCTCTTTTTTGGTGATGTAGCTTTAATGTAAATTTGTAGTTTGTTTTTCAGTTCTGATTTCTTCCTGGACCTTTAATTCTCTCTACCTCATGCTGAGCAAAGGGATTCTTTCCGCTGCTTCTTTTGAGTTGTCAGAATGGAGACTCTGTCTTGACAATGGTTCCAAGTTATCAGCTTCAGGGTCAGCACTGGGACTCGGGGCTTAGTGCTGGGCAGAGAAAAGGTGATTAAGAGGCTGAAAATACCAGTAAAAGGATGTTTATTACAGTGTCATTTGTAATATTAAAAAATTGGAAACAGCCTGACCTGTGGTGGTGTAGTGGGTAAAGCCTCGACCTGGAACGCTGAGGTCACCAGTTCAAAACCCTGGGCTTGCCCGGTCAAGGCACATATGGGAGTTGATGCTTCCTGCTCATCTCCCCCCCCCCCCCCACCTTCTGATCCTCTCTAAAAAAAGGAATAAATAAATTCTTTTAAAAAAACTTTGGTAACAATCTAAATGTTCAGAAATAATTAATGAATTTGTAATATGTCCATGAAAACATGTTATAATAATTTCAGAATGCAAAAAATTCTTATATTTAAGTCAAAAAGATTCAATACTTACGTATTCAGCATAATCCCAATTTCGTTAAATTTTTAGTTGTCTGTTCACTCACGTACATACAGTTTTAAAGATCTAAGGAAATTAATTTTTCCAATTTTATAATTTTTTTTAAAATGAACGTTTCACAAGGGGAGAAATACTAGCAAAAATGAGAGTAAAATACGAAACTGTTCCTAATCATTGGATTAAGGGTCATTATTTGGGGTATGATACTTTATAAATAGTTGGGTTTTTAAGTTGTCTTGAAGGCATTGATCACTCATCTAGGACATACATGTGTCTTAGAATAGCAAGTTTTTTTTTTTTTTAATTCCATACTTGACTGACATACTTATGAGTGTCCCAGTTTTCTAAAAAATTAAAATTGAAAGTTTAACCTTTTCATTAAGGGATGGATATATACTACGAATTTCTTTAGCTTTGACTTTAAAGTTCGAAGCTTTAAAATTTTTTCTTCCTGTGTGGTAGCTGTTTGCCTATCTTTTAGAACTTGCATATCAGAAAACTCTGGTCATCTCTATTTCTTTATTGTTGAATTTGCACCTGCCTTAGATTTTGCCTAAATGTTGTGGATCCTTCGCACTCTCAAGCCTCCTGTAACTTCTGGTGTAGTTTCTTGAGAGATCTTCTTTCTTCCCGCCTTTTCCCGTGTGTGCCCTGAGGTCAGCTGGAGAGTTTTGCTGTTACTAGATTGCTCCTTGGGGAACCGGAGGCCAGTGTTGGGCCTGCTGGAAGTTATGTTTTGAGAAATCCTTATTTCCATTGTCTTCCAGAATCTCATGTTAACCATAACAACATAGCCCAGAGATGTCCCTTTTGAAACCTGTCAGTGGGATTCAACAGAATTAAAGTTGTTTCAGAGGATTGTCTCATGTAACTTTTTGGTATTTTGTCTACCATTCTTTAAATAGTGTTGCTCCATTAATAAATTACAGCAAACAAAATGGGATGTTTTAAGTTTTTTTTTCTCAAAAATAATATATACTCAGAAAAATGAAAAAGAAAATGCAGAGTTTAAAGAAGATACTAAGCATCAAAAGGAATCCCATTGCCAAAGATTCCTTCTCGACAGTTTTTGTCAATACTTAAAATATGTATATTCAGGCCTGACCTGTGGTGGCGCAGTGGATAAAGCGTCAACCTGGAAATGCTGAGGTTGCCAGTTCGAAACCCTGGGCTTGCCTGGTCAAGGCACATATGGGAGTTGATGCTTCCAGCTCCTCCCCCCTTTCTCTCTCTCTGTCTCTCTTCTCTCTCTCTCTCTCTCTCTCTCTCTCTCTCTCTCTCTCCCTCTCCTCTCTAAAAATGAATAAATAAAAAATATAAATAAATTTTTTAAAAATATATGTATATTCAGTTAACCTGATTCATAAGGTCAGTACAACACAGCATCAGATTTAGGTGAGAGAGAATGACTGATTGAGAGTAGAAACCTAAGTAGTACAGTCTCCTGCAGGACAAGGACCTGAGTTACATAGCTCTCTGAATATTGTGAACATTTGATGAGCACTAATGATGGTTTAAACATCACCAATCCAAAGATAAAATAAATGCTTCTATATAGATAAGTTCTATGGTAATAAATAGTAGTTCTATGTAATAAGAAAAAAATCTCCATAAATTAAGAACTAGTCTAACTTTTGCTAACTATACTTTATTGCAGATTCCTTTGGTCACAAAGGCTATTTCATACATATGTATACACACACAAATATTTTTTAGTTTAATCACATACATACAAGCACGTTTTGCTATTTTATACACTTCCTAAGGACCTTATTTTAGAACAGCCCAGTCTGAGTAAGAAATACACCCTTGTGTTTCAGTTCCTGGCACTTTAGGAAAAATTATTACAAATGCTCTTCTCAGAACTTTTAGATCACCACAAATAATTTTAGAGCATCCAGATAGCTTTGTCATCTGTTTCTTCCCAACTGCTTCAAAAACCAGGAAAAACAAAGGGTCAAAACCGTTGTTCTCATCAACTTCAGAGGCTCAAAATAATTTGTTTTCCTGGAATTTTATATTGAATATTATTAAAGTAATGTGGACATCAATTTACAGTTTATGCCCATATTGTAATGT
Organism: Saccopteryx leptura; assembly: GCF_036850995.1. Classification (NCBI taxonomy): domain Eukaryota; kingdom Metazoa; phylum Chordata; class Mammalia; order Chiroptera; family Emballonuridae; genus Saccopteryx; species Saccopteryx leptura. Next base: position 45,754,099 of record NC_089509.1, on the reverse strand, counting down.
TATTTATAATGAAATAAACTTGTTTCAGTAAAACACAATGAGATTTGCGACAGGTAAAGGAAACAGAAAGGTAAGCTACGTGGCTCACATAGCACAGAATTTTCCTCCCGAGCCTGGACGGCTGGCCTCTGGCCTTTCCTGTGACAGCTTCTGCCCCTAGAGCGGAGGGCACAAGGAGAAGGGCATGCTTTGGCTCAGGCAGGCCTGGTTCGGTTCTGGCTCCCTGGATGATCCTGGGCAGGCAGGCGGCTCTTTCTTTCTGGCTTCGGTATTTTCGGTCATGACGCGGGGGCTGTAAGTGAAACAACAGATGTCAAGTTCCCCGCCAGTGCTTGGCACAAGTTGGGCATGGAACAAATGTGGTTTCTTTCTTTCCTTTCCCTCACCTCTGTTTTCCGACTGTCCAGTGGTTACTGGGTATTCCCCTGTGTTCACTATGCTGTCTGTGCCTGTGGCCACCGTCTCTCCTTTTCATAGTTTTAACTCTTTTAAAAAACCAGTCAATTCAACCATCATTTATTGAGTGCCAATTATGTGGTAGAAAGCGTTAGACATAAATGAATGAGATGTGGTTCCTATCCTTAACAAGATTTTATTATATATGAGAAGATAGGTAGATGGGAGGGTGGGCTGATAAGTAGGAAGGTAAGTAAGTAAGTAAGTAGGTAGGTAGATAGGTAGTAGGTAGGTAGAGATAGATAGATGATAGATGATAGATAGATAGATAGATAGATAGATAGATAGATAGAGGCAAGATGTGATGACTATTTTCCCAACATAGAAGAAATAGCAGGTTTGGTTGGGAAGATACTGAGTTTGGCTTAAAGCTATTGTGCGTTTTCATTTAGGTCCTGTTTAGATGGACAGTAGGATGTATTGTAATGATTTTCATAGCATACACATAAAATTAAATTGAATATTCTATTCTGTATTCTGTTACAGTCAAGTTTCTATCACAAAGGAGGAATTTTAAAAAGTGTGATCAACAAGATCCAGTTGCAGTTCTGTCATTGAATGGACCCTCTAGAATCATTAATTATGTATTATACAAAGATTGATGGAAAGCATTGTAGTAAATTTATCAGGAATTTATTCATATTAACTTCCTTAACTTTAGAAACTTTAATTTCCAACTAATACATATAACAACAGTTTTACTTTTTGAAAATCTGTATTTCTGCACCTTATTTTCTGCCTCACTTGTCCCTTAATGGGGCTGTCACCACTTTTCGATATTTAATAAGGATTGCATTCTTATACCTATTACATACCGAGTTCATTTCTGAGAGCTTGCTGCCCGTGTCTGCTGTTGAATACTAGCTGGGAAGTTATTCCCAGGGCCCCAGGTAGAGCTGGGACATTGTCCCCCTATACGAGAGATGCCTGCCGCAGGAGGTGTTTGGGGCTGGAATCCATCTCACCCTCAGCCACTAAGTCCCATGCCTGAGGAATTTCTTCCTCTTATAGAGCACACCTTTTCTAATCTGCAAGAAAAGGTACCTTGAAGACCAACAGTGGTCCTGGTTGCTGCCCTAATATCATGTGGTAACATATGGTTAAAATATGAATTCTGAAGCCCTGGCTGGTTTAGCTCAGTCAGTTAGAACATCATCCCAAAACAACAAGGTTGCAGGTTCAATCCCTGGTCATGGCACACACAGGAAGCAACCAATGAATGCACGAATGAGTGGAACAACAAATGAATGCTTCCCTACCCCCTCTCTCTCCCTTCTTCTCTCTGTCCCTCTAAAAATTAATCAAAGAAAAAAAATTAAGCCCCATTTGGAGCATTGTTCCAAAGTACAGAGGTTGCCGGTTCAGTCCCCAGTCAGGGCACAAATAGGAACAGCTCAATGTTTCTCTCTCTCTCCCAATTAAAAAAAAAAGCCTGACCAGGCGGTGGCGCAGTGGATGGAGGGTTGGACTGGGATGCGGAGGACCCAGGTTCGAGACCCCAAGGCCGCCAGTTTGAGCGTGGGCTCATCTGGTTTGAGCAAAAGCTCACCAGCTTGGACCTAGAGTCGCTGGCTCGAGCAAGGGGTTACTTGGTCTGCTGAAGGCCCACGGTCAAGGCACATGTGAGAAGGCAATCAATGAACAACTAAGGTGTCACAACAAAAGGCTGATGATTGAGGCTTCTCATCTCTCTCTGTTCCTGTCTGTCTGTCCCTATCTATCCCTCTCTCTGACTCTCTCTCTCTGTAAAAAAATAAAATAAAATTAAAAATCTGATGCCTGAACAGGTGGTGGCGCAGTGGATAGAGTGTTGACCTGGAATGCTGAGGACCCAGGTTTAAAACCCCAAGGTCACCAGCTTGAGCATGGGCTCACCAGCTTAAGCTGCAGGGTTGCTGACTTGAGCGTGGGATCATAGACATGACCCCATGGTTACTGCTTGAGCCCAAAGGTCACTGGCTTGAGCTCCAAATCGCTGACTTGAGCCCAAAGTCTTTGGCTTTAGCAAGGGGTCACTGGCTCGGCTAAAGCCCCCCAGTCAAGGCACTTATGAGAAAGCAATCAGTGAACAGCTAATGTTCCTCAACTACAAATTGATACTTCTCATCTCTCTTCCTCTCTATCTCTTTTTCTCTAAAAAAAAAAAAATCTGCCCTGGCCGGTTGGCTCAGCGGTAGACCGTCGGCCTGGCGTGCAGAAGTCCCGGGTTCGATTCCCGGCCAGGGCACATAGGAGAAGCGCCCATTTGCTTCTCCCCCCCTCCTTCCTCTCTGTCTCTCTCTTCCCCTCCCGCAGCCAAGGCTCCATTGGAGCAAAGATGGCCCGGGCACTGGGGATGGCTCCTTGGCCTCTGTTCCAGCCGCTAGAGTCGCTCTGGTCACCGCAGAGCGACGCCCCAGAGGGGCAGAGCATCGCCCCTGGTGGGCGTGCCGGGTGGATCCCCATCGAGCGCATGCAGGAGTCTGTCTGACTGTCTCTCCCCGTTTCCAGCTTCAGAAAAAATACAAAAAAAAAAAAAAAATATATATATATATATATATATATATATATATATATATATATAAATATATTTAAAAAATCTGAGACAAGTAGAGTTCTCAGATCTGCAAGGCCTAAGGCTTCCAATTTAGTCAGTTTCTTGCTTTTTGACAGTAAATAAATATGTGGTTGCTCCTATCTTCATTTTTTTCTTGAAATGAGACTCCTCAAAAATATGTACCATTCTGACATGCAATCCTGAGTCACTTGTGCTGTTTTTTCCACCCAAGGTAGATGATTAAAGCTCATTCAAAGCCCCAAGAGCGGGGATGATGAGGGAAGAATTATAGAATGTTCTGCTGGGTACATGCCACAAGACTTCATTTACATTGTGAGAGTAGCCGTGAAATCTTACCAAGTAAGTTAAAAGGAAATGCTCTGGGACTTTTCAAGTATACCTTGCTGTTCAGACATTCTCAAAAATTTGTCCCAAAAAGTGAATGATCAATATCTCCCTTACAGCCAAGTTTAGAAAAATTACCGTAGAAGTGCAAAAGTTGCAATATTCTAATTTGTACCCACTTGAAACAACTGCCATCAGCAATCTAAAGTAGTAGTTGCCAACTGTGTAGCCATGATTTAAAAGGTGGTACCAGGCTATATATTTCCTGTGGCAAGAGAAACGCTGAACTGTAGAAGAGGCAACAGCCCGTACATGTCCAGATCTGTGCAAACGATGTAGCACCCACCAGCCACACGTGGCTCTCGAGTGCTTGAAATGGGGCTAGTCCAAATTGAGACATGCTGGAAGGGTAGAACACTTGCTGGGGTTCAGTACTATGTAGAAAAACTGCTCCGTGTCTCATTGTTTTTACACTGGTTGCATGTTGAAATGATAATATTTGGGATATATTGGTTTAATGAAAATATTAAAATTAATTTCATGTTTCTTTTTACTTGTTTAATGTGGTTGCTAAGAAATGTAAAATTACATATGTGGGTCATATTTGTGGTTTGCATTCTGTTTCTACCGGACAGTGCTAGTTTAGGTATTTCAAGAAAAAAAGGGTTGGGATATGTGAAAGATTTCTTCACAGTCCGTATTTCATAAAAAAGAGTAACCTGTTCTCTTGTTGCTGGAGACCTGGGCGGTCTCCTCACCTGACAAAGATGCACAGTATCATTGATTACATGGTTTTCCATCCCATAGCTGTGCTGTAGTTTACTTAGTATTCAGAGTACTTACAATATTTCTATATAATTTTTGCCAATAAATCTTTGTACACAATCTTTTTTAATTTAGAAATGAAATTTAATGGGGTGACAGTGATCAGTAAGAACACACAGGTTTCAGGTGAACGTCTCTATAGCATTTGAACTGTTCATTGCATTGTATGCTCATTACCCAAAGGCAAATCATTTCTTGTCACCATATATTTGTCCCTCTTTACTCCCCTTTCCTCCACACCCCTCCCCCTGGTAACCACTTCACTTTTATCTATGTCCATGAGTCTCAGTGTTATATCCCACCTGTGTGTGAAATCATACAGTTTTTAGCTTTTTCTTATTTACTTATTTCACTCAGTATAATGATCTCAGGGTCCATCCATATTGTTGTAAATGACAATATATCATCATTTCTTAGGGCTGAGTAGTACACAATCTTAATAATTTCTTTAGGAGAAGTAGTTTTAAGTTCCTGCTCCAAATTGCCATCCAAATGTGACCAGCTTGCTGTTACCAGAGGTATATATATGACTTTTGCCATTTTCTTTGCAACCTGGGTTTTTGTTTTTGTTTTTGTTTTTTTGCTGTTACTATCTTACCCAGTTTGATAGTGTTGTGCTATCTCTACCAGAAAAGGAAAACCAACTAAATTTGGCTACACTGACATGAGCTACTCAGTGTAAAATGACAGAAAATGGTGAAAGAGCTTATTCTAACCCACTTTGGACACAGCTTTGAATTAATTTGTTGTCTATGCAGAAGTATGTCAGACCGAGTGACCATTTCACATGAGTGTCTGGTGCTCTTTGCCAGCCATGAGGACCCTAGGGAATAACCAACTGAAAATGCACGGACTACCTGGCAGGATGAATCTTGTGAGAAGCATTCCGTATGTGCGCCCTCAAAGCGAAAGTAAACCAAGAACAGTTAGCAGCGTGACATGGAGTTGTAGAAGCACAAGTGATGGTCCGGGGGGAAAGAGTCCTTCTCAACTGGGAAGGTTTTAATTGGCATTGGCTCCCTGGGATACAGTTACATCAGCCATTGCAGGGCCAATTAGCCGAGAGTCGATGAAAACCGGTTCTGTGCCTTCTGCACTTGAGAACAAATGTCAAGAAACCCTGAGCACAGGTTAGCTTCCCTTCTTTCATTTAGCGAGAGCAGAACCTGGTTCATGTTAAGAAATTGATAGTTGCTGTTGTCTCCGGCTCATTCACATCTTTCACACACAACAATGTGAGCGGTTCCCTGGAAGGTTACTGTCCTGTAATTGTCATGTCAGAGGTTTGATAGTGGCTGTAACAGTAAGACAGGCTCAGCCGGCTGATGCACTGGCTGCTCCTGGACATGCCTGCTGCCTTCCTCCTCTGTGCTATCCGCGTTCTGAGCAGAGCTTGGTGGTACTGTTAATCTTGACGCCTTTGCAGTTTTTCTCTTGGTTGATCAGTTTGATAATAAATATATTTATGAAAATATTCCCCCACCCCTCAAATGTCTTATGCATTCTCTTATCCCCTATTCAGGTGATGGACAGGACTCCTGCCATTTCTCCAGGAGCCATGTCTGGCTGTCTGCTGAGCTTATGTATATAAACCATATTCTTTAGTTTCTAGACATTTCTTCCTTTCTCTCCTGCACGTGGGTGGTAGACTTTAATCCCGATTGCTTTGCTTTTTGTTATGTGATCAGCTGAAGAACTTAGGCCTTTACTTTCTGAGGTAAATGCCTTCCCCCGTTTCAGGATGAAGTCTTAGGTATACATTGTAGCTCTTTTGCTTGACTCAGTGACTGGAGTTTGGGGTTTTTGTTTTTGTTGCCCCTTGAATCATCGTGGGTCTCTACTTTTATTAGCATAAACTTAAAACTTGTGCTTTAAACTTAGCCTGAAATAGTGACTAAAGGATGCCTTTTAGGTTTAAATGTTTTAGTTTCATTTTCTTAAAGAAGTGGGTTGTGTCACATTATTTCCTTGGCCAGCACACTCTCTATGGCCTGGATTCGGTCTTGGCTCTAGTTACGATCTCTTCCCATTTCAGCCAACAGTTTCCTTAACGTGCATTGTCCCTGGAAGTGGCTCCTCAGTAAACTTCAAGAGGAACGTGACTCTGACTCATTCTTTTTGCTGAGCACCTACCGAGTACCCTGGTTTCCTCTCCTGACTCCCCTTCGCGGCAGTGCAGTGGAAAGATGAGTCACTTTCCCCCTCAGTCTCAGTTTCCTTTCTCTGTAGAACTGGACTGATCTCCTTCTCCGGGTTGTTGTGGGACTTGGACCAGATGTCATGTGTAAAAGACCTTATAAAATGTCAAATGTGACAGTTTTTTAAAACGTTTATCATAGAAACTAAACACTTCTCTCCTGGTTCTTACATTAACTGCCCACATGTCATCATACGCTCATTAGACATACAAATTCCCCCTTCATTAGCTTATTTGTTTACTCAAAAATATTTTTTTGGCCCTGGCCGGTTGGCTCAGCGGTAGAACGTCGGCCTGGCATGCGGGGGACCTGGGTTCGATTCCCGGCCAGGGCACATAGGAGAAGCGCCCATTTGCTTCTCCACCCCCCCCCCCTTCCTGTCTGTCTCTCTCTCTTCCCCTCCCGCAGCCAAGGCTCCATTGGAGCAAGGATGGCCCGGGCACTGGGGATGGCTCCTTGGCCTCTGCCCCAGGCGCTAGAGTGGCTCTGGTCGCGTCAGAGCGACGCCCAGGATGGGCAGAGCATCGCCCCCTGGTGGGCAGAGCGTCGCCCCTGGTGGGCGTGCCGGGTGGATCCCGGTCGGGTGCATGCGGGAGTCTGTCTGACTGTCTCTCCCCGTTTCCAGCTCCAGAAAGAAAAAAAAAAAAAATTTTTTTTTGCCCTGGCTGGATAGCTTGGTTGGTTAGAGCAGCGTTCCGATGTATAAGAGTTGTTGGTTCGATACCTGGTCAGAGCACATACAGAAGCAGTTTGATGCTTCTGTTTCTATCTCTCTAAAAATCAGTAAATAAAAAAATTTTTTTAATATTTTGTTGAGGACCTAAAGTACATTACTACATCATCTTTATTCCTGCAAAATCTCCTTTTGTAATGTTTTGTCAGAGGAAAAGAAATCTCCAGGTATTGCAGATACATGGAGGAAACCTCACTGAAAGGGATGAAATATTTATAAAACTGAATGCTCAAAATTACCATCATTGCCAAAATGGAATTTCAAGTGTTGGTATTTCATTACACATGGTATTAGAACAGGTGCTGTACCCCTCAAATTTTCATCTGTTTAAAATAAAAACACTTTATATCTCTGCTTTCCTTATAGTTCATTCATGCTCTAGAGTTGCATGGTTTCGTCTCTCTGAAATATTTGTTAGTTTTTTTTGTTGTTTTGTTTTGTTTTGTTTTTGTGACAGAAACAGAGAAAGAGATAGGGACAGACAGACAGACAGAAAGAGAGAGATATGAGAAGAATCAATTCCTCATTGCGGCACGTTAGTTGATCATTGATTGCTTTCTTATATGTGCCTTGACTGGAGGGGGGGGGGCTACAGCAGAGCGAGAGACCCCTTGCTCAAACCAGCAATCTTGGGCTTAAGCTGGTGAGCCTGTGCTCAAACCAGATGAGCCCACACTCAAGCTAGCGACCTCGAAGTTTCAAACCTGGGTCCTCCGTGTCCCAGTGTGATGCTCTATCCACTGCGCCACCGCCTGGTCAGGCAATATTTGTTAGTTTTAAAGAGACAGTGGTTTGTTATTATTTCCTGAATTTTCATCACAGCTTTTCTCTGATTCTTTTATGATTGAGTGTTACTTGTGTTTTATGCCCACTCATTAGAAGGAAATTTAATTTATTTACTGGGCCTGAAAGTGCTTGTTCCTGTCCATCCCCAAACCCCTATCTCACTTGCCCTTCATTCCTACCCTGTCGCCTCTGAGATGCATGGTTTGGGAAAGCTTGGAGTCCTGTCTAGGAAGTGAGCTGCCGCTTAAGGCCATCCCTGTTTTCTTTCTGAGTTCACGTGTTTGTGAGAGGAAACAAGCAGGTTCTGCAGTAATTAGTGCAGTAATTAGTAATTAGGGTGGGGCTGGATGTTAAGGGGGCACTTATCACTTTCTTCTGGATACAGTGTGGGACAGACACTGGCCTGATGGGGCAGACCCCCAGGGAAAAGCAAAACAAATATTTTGGTGAGCTGAGCTCTGAAGTAGTGGGAAAGGGGTACTTTTATTTAGGACTGTGTCTTTCATCTATACTGCTCACGAAAATTAGGGCATATTTCAAAATTAATATGAAGCAATAAAATATCCCCTAATTTTTGTGAGCAGAAAGCAGTCTAAAGTAGATACCACGTTTCTTACACTATAGTGGGGATTAGTATTAGAATCACATATAGATTATACATAGTATGTATTTATCAAAAAAGCACTGGAGAAATAATCGTGTCATATTTCTACTTTTCACTCTCAACTCAAGCTCAAAGAAAGCCCACCTATCCTTCCCATTTCCACCCCCAGTGGCTGGCTGTCTAGAAAAAGTCAATTCATTTCACCCAGGTTACCTTACATTTGAATCCCATTTTAATTTCAGAGATGTTACATTTACTCTTTAAAGTATAAAGAACTTTACACTTACCTGAAAAGATTATATGTATCTGCATGTAAAACTATGTTATGTAGTGAAGCATTTTTGGTTACTTCCTTTGATACTGTGTGTTTTAGTGACTTTCTAGAATTACTAGGATCTTGGATCCCTTTTGAGGATCCTCTTTTTGCAGTTCCTACAACAAAGCCTTTCTAAAGACCCATAAAATGCTGCATTTATGTTCAGGACCTGTTTTATCTTGACTATTTACAGATAAAAGGTTAAGGGACAAAGCAAGATATCTGGGGAGCTGAGGGTTGTGCCCTGCTAATTCAGCAGGATAGGTACGGGAGTTGTGAGGCGGCATCGTTGCTGGTAACGATGCCCACTTCAGCTGAATCCTGGAGAGAACTAGAGGGAAGATCTGACTGATCATCCAGTCCAGTCCCCTTTGCAAAGCAGGGTACCAGCCTTCTGCCCGTGAATACATTATGCTTTAGTAATTCCCAGATTTTTGGATTTTAAGGACCAGTACACTAAACAAAAATAATTAGGGGCCCTAGCCGGTTGGCTCAGCGGTAGAGCGTTGGCCTAGCATGCGGAGGACCCGGGTTCGATTCCCGGCCAGGGCACACAGGAGAAGCGCCCATTTGCTTCTCCACCCCTCCGCCGCACCTTCCTCTCTGTCTCTCTCTTCCCCTCCCGCAGCCAAGGCTCCATTGGAGCAAAGATGGCCCGGGCGCTGGGGATGGCTCTGTGGCCTCTGCCTCAGGTGCTAGAGTGGCTCTGGTTGCAACATGGCGACGCCCAGGATGGGCAGAGCATCGCCCCCTGGTGGGCAGAGCGTCGCCCCATGGTGGGCGTGCCGGGTGGATCCCAGTTGGGCGCATGCGGGAGTCTGTCTGACTGTCTCTCCCTGTTTCCAGCTTCAGAAAAATGCAAAAAAAAATAAATAAATAAATAATAATAATAATAATAATAATTAGGGTTAGGGATCTGGTCCAGAGTCAAGATTTTATTGATATTTTGTCAAAAGGACACAAACTAAAATAGTCATCTTTCATCACTGTTTCATAAAATGGCCATTTTAATAGTGAAAATGTGTGTAGTATATAATCTTAGAATAAATCTTACTTTTTGAAAAATGCATTGCACTGCCTGACCTGTGGTGGCGCAGTGGATAAAGCGTCGACCTGGAGTGCTGAGGTCGCTGGTTCAAAACCCTGGGCTTGCCTGGTCAAGGCACATATGGGAATTGATGCTTCCTGCTCCTCCCCCCTTTCTCTCTCTCTCTCTCCTCTAAAATGAATGAATGAATGAATAAATAAATAAATAAATAAATAAATAAATTTTTTTAAAAAATGCGTTACACTTCTTTTTCTGTTAACCACTAATGGACTGGGAGTCATGCCTTCCTCATTGAGTTTTGAGAGGTCCTTCTCTGCAGCAGCATAAGTGACCCAGACCAGACGGTCATGCAGCTCTGCTTGAACAATACCTTGGGCAGCAAACTCTACATAAGCTGTTCCCCCCTCATAGGATAAGATTTCTAGAATTTTGTCTGTGGTGCTCACTCTTCTGAAAGAGCTCACACTACATAAAAAGATGTTTAGAATAAATGATTCTTTATTGAAAAAGAGATGTTCAATATAGAATGCACTCAATTAAAGGAGGCCATCATTGTTCATTTATTTATCCCTCTACTCCTTTATTCTGAGTCTTGACAGTTTATTTGTCAGGCACTCTGCTGTGGCACAGCCTGACCTGCAGAGGGAACAGCAGCCTAAGGGCACGCATGCTCGGGGGACATGGACGCGCAGGTGACGCAGCAGTGCTGGGTGTCGCTCGTGACTCTGCGGGAACATGCGCGTGGGCTTGGGGCGGCGGCCACATCTGCTCTGCCCGACGGGCCAGCAAGGCCTGCTGCCGGGAAATGCCACTCACCTGAGTCCCCCGGGATGACACTGCATGTCCCAGGTGAAGCAACACCTTAAAGGTCAGGGAATGAAGACGGAGCAGGGCAGACGTGCGGGGACCTGTAGACAGACTTACTGGCAAACTGGAGCTCTGTGAGTTTCCCAGGGCTTCCGTAACTAAGGACCATGAGCTGGTTTAAAACAATAGAAATTTTTGTCTCACAGTTCTGAGGCTAGAAGTCCAAATTTAGGTGTCAGCAGAGCCTTGCTCCCTCTAAAACCTGTAGGGGAGAATCCTTGGCCTCTTACAAGCTTCTGGTGGTTTTGTGGCAACCGTATATTCTAGCTGGTTGCTGCATCCCTCTGCCTCAGTCATCGTGTCGTGTCTGTCTGTGACCGTATATTTCTCTCGTAAGGACACCTGTCTGCATGGGATTAGTGCCTACTCTAATGACCTCATCTTAACTTGATTATATCTTCAAAGGCCCTGTTTTATAAGATCACATTTGCATGCACTGGAGCTTAGGGCTTTTGGGGGGACACAAGTAAGCCCATAATGGTGAGTTTAATCTTGAGCAAAGAGACCCTGAGAACATAATTTCTTTCTGTGATCCAGATCATGTATTTTTCTCAGTGTAACCTAAGTCTGGTGTTTTTGTTTTGTTTTGTTTTTCAGAGGTCTCGAACTTTTTCCTAATCTGAATGTCCCAATATTTTCATGTGAATAAGCCAAGGCTTTCCCTAAATTTGTACAGTTTGTTTTACCCCTGTTGGAACATATCCTATTGAATAGTATGGTGTTGGCTATGGCCAGGTATTCATTCTAGCCTGTTGAAATCATTTAAAAAGTATTCTGACAGCTTACAGTCACCCCCACCCCCTAGCTTTGGGACATTTATATATTTAGTAAGTGTGCTATTACCCGATTTATGTCATTGTTTTTAATTTTGAAAAGTGCTGCCCGAGAACAAAGCCTTGTGGCTTGTTACTAGAGGATTTTCTCCATGCTGACTGGCCACACGGACCAACCGACTTGAGCTCAGTCACTTGTTTATCCAGTTCCCCGCTCATCCAAACCAGATTTCCTCTTCCCAGATAGCCTCCATAAGCAAATAATGATTTTTATTTAACTCAAATCAAAATATATTATGTAGCATTCTCAAGCAGCCCTGCCTTCCTTGCCTGACCAGGGCGTGTGAATGAGAAGCCCTCTAGCCTTGTGCTCCCTTCACAGTCCCCTGATGCGCAGAGGAGAAGCAGAGCACCTGGGAAGTGCGCTGAGTCCAAGCTGGCTGGCGAGTGAGGCACATCACCTTCCTTAGGGATATGGTACGCTTACGAAACTGACACTGAAGTAACTTACAGCGTCAGGTTGTCTTTAGTTCTGGTCATACTTTAAGATAATTTCTCTCTGATTTTCTTAAGTGTTAAGGTTATAAATTTCTAGAGCTGTACTACTCTACTTTGGAGTGATTGCTTGGCTTTATCTACAGGGTCTAGGGACGGTCTTACTCAGAGGCAAACCAGTAGGAAACCAGCGTGGGAGCTCTACTGACCCATTTCCATCGGATCCGTTCTTAGAGCTGTGGCCATTGTTGCGAGTGACCCTTGACCAAAATATCAAAGTTTAGAAACATCACCTGTGCTGGCAGGCTACCTTAGCATTCCTTAGTTTATATAGTCCAAGTGATACATTTATATTATAATCCCCAGAATTCTTAGACCTGAAGTAAAATAGATATTATTTTCCTTTCTAGTCTGTTCTTTCAACTGGCTTTTCAAGGTCATAGGGCAGTCAGGATTTATTACTTTAGAAAGGATGGACTGACTGTATTTGGAAATCAATACGCTGGTGCTGTGTTTTGGATGGAGCCAATGTCTGTTTTCAGTCTAGGAAATGTTCAACTTGACTTCTGCCTTTTTAGCTTGTGTTAGAATCAAGAGAAATGTCTAGGTAATTTACGCCTCTGTTTTAATTCTTTCAGGTAACTGTTCTGCTTCAGAGAGCATGTTTACTTTTACCTTCTGTCACGCTCTTCTTGTTTCGAATGAAGCAGTCATTTATGGTTTTCAGTGTTGGGAGTTTAATGCATGCAGTCTCTACAGACTGACAGTCTTGATTTTGTGTGTGTGTGTGTATGTATGTGAGTTGTTTTTTTTTTAATTTTTTTATTTATTTATTCATTTTTTAGAGAGGAGAGAGAGAGACAGAAAGGGAGAGAGAGACCGAGAGGGAGAAGGGGGGAGGAGCTGGAAGCATCAACTCCCATATGTGCCTTGACCAGGCAAGCCCAGGGTTTTGAACCAGCGACCTCAGCATTTCCAGGTCGACACTTTATCCACTGCGCCACCACAGGTCAGGCTGTATGTGAGTTTTAAAGATTTCCAGCTTTGATTCTATCAGAAGGAACAACAAATTTAGAGAAACTTAAAAACAATCTAGAAACAAAAACTCTTCTAAGTTTTTAGGTCTCCCACCCCCCAACCTTTTAAGGTTTTCTTATTGGTACTAATTTTTAATTTCCATGTTAAACTTTTAAATTACCTTGGCTCCCTTGTGTGTTTTTGTAACTAAATTGGGATAAAATACAAGGCCATGTCCGTTTTCCAAGGAAAAATGTAGTATTTCCTTTCTCCCTATCACTGCCAACCTCTCTTAATTCTCCACACCCAGCATTTACAGTGGAAAAAATTCACATTACATGTTTATGTTTCATTCATTCAATTAGTATGTATTGAATGGTAACAATATACAAAGAACTGAGCTGAAAAGTAACCATAAAATGGTAAGTATTACCTTTTCTTAATATTATGTAACATAGGGCCACATCCATATTAAGGTAAAGAGGTAGTCTAGTTTAGTCTTCTCACATGGTCAGAATTAAAAGGACCGTTATTTAGAGGGGGTGTGGAAAAAACAATGACATCGAACAGTGACTGAAGATCTGTTATGTGTCAGTCACTGTGCTAGGTTTTTAATAACAATAGACCTGTGAGGTAGACATTGTGCCACTTTATAAGAATGGGTTACTGTGGCCAGACAACTATGCCAGAGTCACAGAGCTGGTCATTGGCTAAATGAGCTCTTAAGGATAGGTCTCTGTGCTTGTTTGCAACTTGGTGTTCTTTCCAATATAATATAACATTGTCTGCCTTATGATACAGTAAAGTGAACTACTATACAAACAGGAAGGTGAGATTCCCAAAGCAAAGAAAATACATTGCAGGTTTTGGTGGGAGAGGATGAGAATTTAGGAAACCCAGTTCATATAAATTCAAGTCAGAAATAAAAGACCACTTGGTATATAATCAGATCACCTTTGTTTTAAATGTTCAACATTAATCAGTGTTTGAGACTTTTAAGGATTCATGTTTATGATAGATAATCTACATTTTACTTGCACAATTCTGGGCTCCATTTTCAGTGTGTAGTACGTCCCTCTGACATATTATCAATTGGGAGCACTAACTGGGTCTGCCCATCTGACTGCACCCGTTAAGTGCTGCAGTACAGTGACTTGTGGCAAAAATAGTGCCATAAGATGATGTAAATGATCCTTTGTGCTATGTTCTCTTAAAAGACCGTAAAATAGTGTAAAGTACTTTACTTTGATTGCAGACCATAACAGACTTGATACTAAACTATAGTGGCAAATTTGTGGATAAATCAAATGCTTTATAGAGTGCTTTTTATTTAGAATAGAGGTATAAGTTTTTCATAGAGTATGGCAAAAATGCATCTTAGCCATTTTTAATAGGGTAGTTTTCATGTACATTCTACATGAATTATTTAGTTCAAGGCATGTATGCAATAAGCAGCATCAGTTGTTACTTTTGTGTAACATTTATAATAGATTAGCCATCCCACCTAGAAATGTTGAGAAAGCAGAGTAGCAGGAATGGTTCTAAATTTAGTCAGAACAGGTTATTAATCCCAAAAATCTAGGTGCAAATTATCAATTTTATTTGTATCCTGAAAGGATGTGTTTATCTTAACATTTTAATGTTATGAAAATCAGATCTGTAGACGTACATTTTCTCTTGAGAAATGTAATACTGTGTCCCCAAGCTTCTGTAATCTGTTCAACCTTGTGCATGCTATAAGGCAGCCAGTCTAACCAGGAGCTGGACTACCTGAGGATGCTCTGAGCTTCTGCTAAGTCATTTCTAATATGTGAGCGCTAGTCTGTAACGAGGGCTGAAACTCACTGTCCTTTCCAGGTGATTTCTGTTCCCTGTCTTCTCTGCAGTCCCAGAGACAAGCCCCTGGCTTTTCCTAGGCGATACCATGGATGGTTTTTCTCACAAGTCAAGTTAAGCATTTAAGGCTAGTTCAAAGAAGCCCTCTGCCTTTCCTTTAGAATTTTCCATTCATTTCCCAGCTCTTCTGATTTTTTCATTTTAATTTCTTGAACTTGCGTGTTACCACTTGAGTCAAAGATAAAAAAAAAATGCTGTAACATAAAATGTGACATCTCTCTCTCTGCTAATTCTAACCATAAGGTTTCATTAACCATACTAAAATCTTGTTTTCATCATATCATTCTGCAGTTGCAAAACCTCCACCACATTCTGTTTCCTAACTCCTTTTCCTGGAACCCAGGGACCTAAAAGGACCTTTACAGGCTCAGCTTATGCTCCTCCTCTCGACACACAGGTCACATGAGACAGATTCTTCTGTTTATTGTCCTCCCTAGCCCAGTGAATTTCTGCCTTCTCCAGTCTTTCTTGCTGAACTTGACCTTCACCCTATGTTTCTGTCTCCTTTATTTTTAACATTTGCCATACAAGATCACAATATTCTTAGTTATTTTAGTTGTTTTTTAATATTAAAAATTTCCTATCTTCCCCGAAAGATGGTCCCTCTTGATGGCAGGAATGCCGTCTGCTGTATTTTCCATAGCCTTCTTATGGTGAAGGGCCCGCTAGAAACATGTTATCTTTGTGGGTTGATTTCTGGGTCTGATCTCCTTCTTGACTGGACTTGTGCTGCTTGTGCTCCCTTCGCTTCAGCACCAGGCTTGTTTCTGACCTTTCGGACTGTGGCAGCCTTGCCTGCCAAGCATTTTCCTCCTTCACACCCTGGCAGCGGTTCCAGCTGCATGAGATGTCGTTTCCTGTTCTCTCCCAGGTACCAGGAATCCGGGATTTACAAACACACCCAGCCATGCAGCACAAGTAGAATGGGCTGTTATCAAATGAGAGTTAAGCCAAAACTACTGGAATGAAAATGGAGTACCTTTCTATAATATTATTAATATTTAGACTTACAGAAACAGCCAAAATCTGTTGGTCCAAAAAGATAAGGCTTTACAAAGTCTGTTTAGTATCGATTGCAGATTTTGAAATTTACATACCTTTTATCTTATCTTCCAATGCTTACCACTTCCTATACTATGTAAAGTAAATACATCCAACAGAATTATTCAAGGTAGTGAGGATTCAGAATATAAGGATAAATGACTGTCTACTATTTTATGACTCTATTATTATTATTTATATTATTATTTTCAGGGAGAGGAGAGGAGGCAGAGATACAGACTCCCTCATGCTTCCCTGACTGGGATCCACCTAGCAAGCCCACTAGGGGGCGATGACCTGTCCATCTGGGGTGTTGCTCTGTTGCTCAGCCTCCAAGCTCTTCTTAGTGCCTGAGGGTGGGAGCCATAGAGCCATCCTCAGTGTCCGGAGCCAGGTAGCTCCAATCAAGCCATGGCTGCAGTAGGGGAAGAGAGAGAAGCGAGAGGGGAAGGGATGGAGAAGCAGATAGGTGCTTCTCCTGTGTGTCCTGACTGGGAATCAAACCCTGGACATCCACATGCCCGGCCGACGCTCTACCACTGAGACAACTGGCCAGGGCCTATTATTTTTTTTTTTCTTCAACAAACTTTTCTATTAGCAAAATAGATGTACGTAATTTATGCTTTCTTCCCCAATTCAACCACTATTAGAAGAGCTAAAGCAAATTTTAGGAAATCCCCTTTTCCTGGGAGGCCATTTAGAAAATAAAAGCAGCAGCAAGAACAAGTTAGAAAATTACATGTACAGTATATACGTATGTGTATCTCCCCACCCCCAACAACCCACCAACTCTAAAGTAACAAGAGGGTTCTGGCTTTGAGTCTCCAAATCCATTTCCCCAAATAGATACATGTGTTATTCCTTTTAAGCTTTAAAGACATTGCTACCTTCTCCTCCCTGATACTGTTAACCGTATTTTTCACTTCGTAAGACGCAATTTTTCCCCCAGAAGTAGAGGGGAAAATGCTGTGCATCTTATGGAGCGAAAAATACAGTACATATTTTATTAAATATTTTAACACACCATTTGGTTCAGAATATATTTTTTTAATTTTCCTCCTTAAAACCCTAGGTGTGTCTTATAGTCAGGTGCGTTTTCTGGAGTGAAAAATACGGTATATGTTCTGTGATGGGCTTCTAAATCCAAGTAGACACTGTAGCAGTTGAAGCCTGCCCTCATCCCCTCCTGAGTTTGGAGTTGTGTAGGTTCAAGATGGGAATTACTGTGTACCTTTGGAACAGTCTGTGTTTGGTGACCAGTTTCTGCCGCAGTCAGTCAACATGGCTGTCCCAAGCAAACATTCTGCCTGTCATCTTTGCTACTTTAGTAGGTCCCATACTTACTCTACTTCTCTGTTTCACATCTACATAGTAGGAGTCGTGCTGGGCCTCCTCAAAAGGTTGTTGGGAAGGTTAAAATAAATTATCTAAGTCACTCAGAACAGTTCTTGGCATCAAATAAAAGCTGTGTAAATGTATGCTGTTACTTTTATTATTCCCCTGAATTAACTCACTAGGTCAAGCATGACCATTCCAATGTCGATGATGATTTAATGGCCACATACTCAGAAGTTTTCCCCCTGATTTCAATCCCCTACCTCTCTTTCTAGATTTTTTCATTTGCTTGGGCACCTTATCTCCCTCAGGATTTGTGAGTCCCTCTTTGTTCTTCAGAGACAGTTCAGCTATTAAAACAAAACCAATCCTATATGTATATGTATGAACAGTTCTCGTTTGGGGGGGGGGGGGTTACATTATAAATACAAACTTCTTACTGTTGTTTTCCACATAAGCTTTTTCAGGTTTAACAATGTTCATAAAATATTCTTAAAACTAACACAAACACTGCAGATGACTCCACGGTGCCTGAAATGGACTGACCAATATTAAAATAATTTATAACCATTATCGCCATCTGTTGGTGGTGGGTGGAGTAGAAGCCGCTCTCAAAAGCCTTGGCTTGTAACCGGTAATGTTCAAAAGCTAGAAGTTCCCAGGTACAGGAATGTGTATATGCGTACGCACGCATGTGCACACACGGACATTTTTGTTGGACAAAATCTAATGATTTTCACTAATATATTTAACATCCATATCCAGGACTTTGGGTGATTTTAATATTTCAACCTAATTTTCTGTCTTCTAATTACAGTAAATATGCATTTCTTTTGTAATTAAGGTATATTAACAAAAAGATATAATTTAGGAGGAACTAAGTGATGGGGTAGAGGAGAAAACTAGGCTTCATTTACTAAATGCAAACTAAAATATACTTAGATTTAATATTACAGCAGATGAAAGAAGACCTACAAATTGAAATAGGGGCTAATGACTTAAACTGTGGTGCAAACAAAAAAAATTTTTTTTGGTAGATTCATAACAAAAGGTTTTATCAGCCAAGTTCACTTGGGCCAATAGTTTTAATGTGAGTTTTTACTTGTCATCCTCTCTCTTTGAAATTCTAATTATTCTGCAGTTACATTCAAGTTACTCTTTATCCTTTTACTGTCAAAGCTTTCTCTGGAGTGGATTATCTGCTCTTAGCAAAGAATCTTATATTCTAGAATCTAGATAGTCAGGGCTGTGGTCTCAGCCTTGTTACACTGAAGCTGGATAAAGCCCAAAGAATCTTTCCATTCACATTTTTTTTCATAAACTACTCCATCCAGCTTGCTTTCTTGGACGTGCAGCTACTCGGTGTTCTTAGGCCTATTTCTCCCAATATATTGTATGTCCCTGTTACTTAATGTTTTTATTTATTTACTTATCAAATTAAACTGCAAAAAGGAACAAGGGGAAGTGAAAATTCGGTTGTTTTATGAATTTTTATCCAGCTATATCTGTTACTCTCTCATAGACGCTGGTGATCAATAGTAGAATTAGAATCGAGGTTAGTCATCTGGAATGTCTTCTCCACCCCTCCCCCAACCCCTCCCCACATTCTTAAATCTTCTTTAAAACCAGTGGAGGGAAATGGTGACCTCTCTGAGGCCTGCCACCCCTTTTCCGTTCCTTGAGGTACCACTGATAGGCAGCTCTTCTCTACGTCCTGGTTCTTCTCTCCCATCATCCGAGCTGGTTCTGTGCTCCGTTCCCACCGCAGAGACACCTCAGCCACTGAGGCGCTTCCTCAGGCAGAGGCCAAGTGACTTCAAGTCCTACCTTTTCCAGGAGTCTGCATTTTAATGAGAGCTTTCGTTGCTGCGAGTGGTGTAACTGAGTGAACGCCCCAAACAGCAGCTAGTTTAGGAGAGGAAAACCCTTCAGCACCACCCTGGTAACTGCAGGTAACCACCTTCCCGACCTGCTAGATTGCAGGAGTTCGACAGGCTGAGTGCAGACTGCTTTCTGACTCCCTGGGAAGTCCTGGTCTTTCAGTCTTAACCCACAAATCATGATGAAAACCACAACTGAAAGTAAAACTGATAAATTTCAGAACTGTCTCTTCTCTTACACCCCCCCCCACCCCCCATTTATCTCTCTCTCAGCCATGAAGTACGTTTATGTCTCGTGTTTAAAACAAAACTTGAAAAATTTAATACATTCCAGTGTTGTCATAAAAGAGGTCTTCCATTTTGTTCTTCTCCTTTCATACTCTGAGTGTATAAAGGGAACGTTATTTTTCAGTTACTTCAGAGATAAATTACAATGACAACTTAATTTATTTCTTGAGCTTTGGAGTTTTAGCCAAGATCTTAGATTCAAAACATTTATGAGCTTTTGTTTTCCTGTTAGCAGAAATGGAAATAACAGCACCTGCCTCGTAAGATTGTTGTGAAGTTAATTAAATAAGATCATACATACAAAGTGCCTGCTGTAGTGCCTAGAACTTGGAGCTGAGGAAAGGTAATCCCCTTTCTGGTTTCCTATAAAAATGGCCAATTAAGTGGTTGAGGAGAACAGGGATGATTTCATGGCAAGATAATGTTTGAACACATTCTTCAAATTTAAGCATGGGGAAAATGAGAGGCATGTTTAAAGAGATGTTTAAAGTAAATGGATGCAGCAGACAGGGTCTGGAAGGACCAGAGGCCGGAGGCATGGAGAACTACTATGTGCTCTCTGCATTCATAGGCACAGTGAATGGAAGGAGTGAATATTAGACACGTGTCAGAGACAAAACCCAGTAGAGTTAGACCGACTGGGTTCAGGAATGGCTGAGTCGATGGCGTCTCACGGACATCATGTTGATGGAAAAGATTGGGAGTGTGGCATTGCTGTCGGAAGGAGACGTGAAGGGGAGATGGGAAAAGATGTGTTTGGGGTTCTTTGGGATCGGATTTAGACAATAGTGGGAACAAAGAGATGTTTAACTCATATGTAAGTATCTTAGTAAGAGTCTAGGATATTTAAGAGGAAGAGACAAAAACTTAAAACTTTGACGGGGTATTTTTCTTTATGTTTATTTTTTAATATGGAACACTTTACGAATTTGTGTGTCATCCTTGCACAGGAGCCCTGCTGATCTTCTTTCTCTGTGTCATTCCAATTTTAGTATATGTGCTGCCGACGTGAGCGCAGACCAGTGGGATTGGGGACGGGGGGCAGAGAGGACAATGGACATCATCAGCAAAGATGCATAAATTAAAACCATGGCACGGGATGAATTTCCTAGGATTAAGGACTGAATAGTATTGGTGATGGAAGGACTGGGATAAGGAGGTAGAGGAGGAAGCTGAATGGGCTGAGAACCACCGAGAGAGTACCCAGGGGTGGGCTGAGATCCCGGGAGAGGGCAGGGGCAGAAAGAGGTGCTGGTTGCTCAGGAGTGGAAGTGAAGAATGATGTCAAACATAGCAAAAGAGTTAAGAGGACCGAAACCAGAAGGGAGTGTGGCGTGCTTTGAGCATCAGAGCTGCCAAAGGGCTTTTCTCTTTTCCTACTTCCCACCTCTCCCTTTCTCCATGTCTTCATCTTTCCCACAATTAATGTGGAGAGTGGAACCAGAAGACTGACGGCCAGCCCCTGACCATCTCTGCATCTCCTTTTCCCTGTTTGGTTTAACAGAAAAACGTGAACTCTGCAATCTCAAGCCAAATCTCTTAATCTCAGTGATTCTGAATCCCCTTGTCCTAAATTGGAGTGATACCAACTTTTCCCCTCACCATTGGAAAGGTACAAGCAGGGATGCAGTCTGAAAGCAGTTCAGCCAAAACCTGTACAGATGTTCGAGTGCTGGTAGACAGCGAGCCTGTAGCCATCCTAGATACGTGGTGACTAAAACGTAGCCTGATTTAAAGCATGGATTTGTTCTGGTTTGCAGAGTTTTTTTTAATTATTACTATTTTTTTTTGTAAGCTCAGTGGCCTGTTTGAATGTTGTTATAAATACTCAGAATCTACGGGGAATTAAAGGTGTTTGTGCAGCATTATGCCTCTTGGATGTATTGTCATGAACCTCAAATTACCTTTACTTTCATGCCTGCTTAGTAATCATTCGATTACATGATTACATGGAGTGAAATTTAACTGAGGAAGCCATTTGTTCCTTCTAGATAAATATATTTCAGCTTGTTCCGTGCATGAAATAGAAACCTGCAATACTCAAAATGGTTTTAAAAGCTACACAGATGCTTTTCACTTGCTAAGACATGACTCTTTTAAGTCAAAATCAATCATGAAAGAGCAGTATTAGAGAAAATGTGAAAATTTTAAAGTATATATATATATGTGTGTGTATGCATATGCACTTATACACACACACACACACACACACACATATACATGAAAGTAAAATTTTGAAAGTACTCAGAGTCTGAGATACATAAGTAAGTTGTGTGCATTTCCCAAAGTCCCAGTAATTATTGAAAACTATTTTTAAAGCCTTCTTCTTTTCTCAGGCTATAGCAGACATAGATAACACTGCTTTACATTGTGTCTGGATACTGTAAAAGGGTATAGAATTAGTACAATATAGTTAAACAATATGGCCGTGTTATTTTCAGTAGCAGTGGACTAAATTTTAGCATTCCGAATTTTTTCTTCTTTCCTCCAGCTTTCATTGAACATTAAGGAATTTGAACACATTTCTTCTAAAAACCCTTATAAAATTAGTACTTAATTTCTCGTTCATTGTTTTTTTTTGTTGTTTGTCCATTTCTTGAACACGTGCATGTACACAGCTTAGCGAGTTTACTATTATTATGAATCAAAAGTGTGAGTAAGCATTTATTAACAGTTATCAAATCTTAAATATGAAAAGAGCTGTCTTAAATTCATCCAATGTGCACACACACAAGCACCTTTTTATGTTGATCTAAAGCAATGCAGAACTGTCTGCAAAACCAAAACGAATAGATACAATACAGGCATTTTCTCCCTTCATGATCAGTGGAGGTGGATTTAACAGCAGGCACACGGGGCATACGCCCTGGGCCCTGACTTCTGAAGGGCCCCACAAAACCCCAACTTTACACTTTTTTTCTAAAGTAAGAGGCCCAATATTTTCTTCTGCTTCTGGGGCCTCAACCAACCTTAATCCACCTCTGAAGATTAGGGTTTTGTTTTGTTGTTTTGTTATTTTTAAGTGACAGCTCCCCTGTGTTCACCCCGTCCGGGATCCACCTGGCCACCGCCGTCTGGGGCCAGTGCGCAAACCAGTCGAGCCACTGGCTGCAGGAGAGGAAGAAGTAGAGAAGGCAGAGGTAGGGAGTGAAGGAGATGGCCACTTCTTTTGTGCGCCCCAGCCAGGAATCGAACCTAGGTTGTCCATACACAAGGCTGACGCTCTATCCACTGAGCCAACTAACTGGCCAGGGCCATGATTAGTTTTAAGAGCTGTGTGTACCATATACTTTTCTTTAATTATTCTGTAGCTTTGCATTAGGTTTTGTATTTTACCACAGAGATAGTGTTACTAGAAGAAATTATTTTTTATAGAATTCACATTCCAGGCCCTGGCCGGTTGGCTCAGTGGTAGAGCGTCGGCCTGGCATGCAGAAGTCCCGGGTTCGATTCCCGGCCAGGGCACACAGGAGAAGCGCCCATCTGCTTCTCCACCCCTCCCCCTCTCCTTCCTCTCTGTTTCTCTCTTCCCCTCCCGCAGCCGAGGCTCCATTGGAGCAAAGATGGCCCGGGCGCTGGGGATGGCTCCTTGGCCTCTGCCCCAGGAGCTAGAGTGGCTCTGGTCGCAACAGAGCGATGCCCCAGAGGGGCAGAGCATTGCCCCCTGGTGGGCAGAGCGTTGCCCCCTGGTGGGCGTGCCGGGTGGATCCCGGTCGGGCGCATGCGGGAGTCTGTCTGACTGTCTCTCCCCGTTTCCAGCTTCAGAAAAATACAAAAAAAAAAAAAAAATACAAAAAAAAAAAAAAAGAATTCACATTCCTTTTTTTTGTCCCAAGATTGTCAGGTAAGTACCTCACTCCTCAAAGCTAAACATCAAACTATTATCCAAAGATTCCAGTGGGATGCCTAGCCTTTCCCTTGTTTAACTTCAGTTTTGAGTTTAGAATTCTCACTTCCTGTCCCCTAGTAAAGAACATTTTGTACTTTAAAGTTTGCAGATGTTTCAAAAAAGTATGTGTGTTATCTGGACATTAGAAGGATTCTTTGATGATAACTTTTTCTTTTCCTCTTTGTCTTTCAGATACGGGAAAATCGTTTCCACCAAGGCGATTTTGGATAAGACAACAAACAAATGCAAAGGTGCGTGTCCTTGGCTGACGATTTGCTAAATCGTGGCTTTAGCGAAAGGGTGAAATTTTAAACCAAATCTTTGGTTTCAAGACTACCTCCGTTTTATTAAAAACCAAATCTTCTGTGTCACCCAGTTTCTGTCTTGCACAATGTTAGCATGTTGCTTACGTTTGTCCCTGGTCGAGTTTTGGCTGGAAACCCAACAACAGCTAGCAGTTTGCCAGAATCCCAGATTTGACGCCAGCAGAGTTAACGTGCAAAAAAATACTGGTTGGCATTTAGCCCCTGCTCTTAAAAGGAGAGTAGAGTTAAAAAATAGCTTTTTTTTTTTTTTGCTGAGCCTGAGGAGATTAGAGCTGCTTACTGAAGCCCACTGGACTCTACTAAAGAACTGAAAAGATTACATATTGTGCAAATTGGCTCTATTAATTAGAATAGAGTAGTTTTAAGCAGTATTTAATTACATGTTTCAATACTTCCAATTGTTCTCTGCTGAATGCCTGTTGACAATATTGGCAGCGGGGAGGAGAGAACCATTTTCACTGACCAGATTGTAATAAGGAGGGGAAGTCATACGCCCCTTTGAAATGTGCTGCTGCATTAATTTGATGCACTGACCTTCAGTTTTCCCTGTAATTAGGATGAGCTCATCCAGCCTCATGAGCTGGAAGGCGAGGCGTCTGCAGTAGACAGCCCTGATGCTCCTGGGTTCTGACTTAATGATCCAACGTCTTAACAATAGGCATGTGATTTCTAGGAAAGGGGAAGAGTGGAGGCAACTGACTTGGAGTCTTAACTACTGACCCCATGAATTGAAATAAGGTTGATAGGAATCAGCGGAGAAGGAAAAATCTCCTCGTTAATTAAACCCCAGTTTTTCAAGTAGCAGTGATGGCTGTGCTTTAGCATAATCTGAAAAAGGCAAAGAACTCAAACGAACCCTACGGCCCGGCCTTGCCTTAGAAGCCAGCCCTTTCCTTTCATCTAGACTTGAAGTGGTTCATTGTATTTCTGTCTCTTCTTCAAAGCTCCCTAAATTTAAAGGAGCTATTGTTGCAAATGTCTTAAGCCCATGTTTAATCAACATGGCCCATTAAGGCAGTTTTGCCTTGGGACAGTGAATAGAGCAGCTTTCTGTAGAGTGGTACTCAATAAATATTTTAAACTAATTAAATGAGAGTTAAATTCTAGGCTGAAATGTTTACACTTAGTTGCCAAGATTAGTTCTATTTAATGTACTTGTAAATGATTTGGGAGGACAGGGACACAGAAAAAAAATCTTTGGGTTTTATGAAGAAAAATAGACTCTTGCAGGTAAGGAAAAATAAAAAGAAATCTCACAGTGTGTTAAAAAGCAGAGCTACCCTATAGAAATGAGGGAGAGGGCCCAAAGGCCTCCCTGGTTGAATTCTTCAGCACAGCCCTACACTGAAGACTACTACTGTACTGTCTCCTCCAATGAGAACCCATTCCTTAGAAACCAGAATGGTGCAGAATGCTCAACACAGCCTAGGAAAGGTATGACTAATAAAACAAACAACCTCCCCCCCCCAAAAAAAAACTAATGCTAAATCTAACATGTTATCATAATATATATCCTTAACAGTTGGAAAGGATCCAAAGATAAGTGCAGAGATTTGTGGGCCTTTGGAATAAGGGTAGGAATAATTCAGAACTGATTCTCTAAACAACATGTATTGAAACTTTTGAGATACTGCTTGTGGCGGGGGTGATAGAAACCCTGCAGGACTCTGCCTCATGAATGGATGTCAGCAAGTATCTGGTGGGTTTGTGGATCCTTGAATGAGGGGAGAGAGGAAGCAAGAAGGGATTTATAAAATCTTCTAAGCAGGAATGAGAGAACTGAGACAAAAAAAAAATTTAAACAAATGAAAAGAAATAACACAACATGTAGCTCATGGTGAAGACAGGTAAGATGTTAGTCGTGTTATAGGTAACTTGAGAAGGGAAGGGTGAAGGTAGATAATGCATTGTTAGTATAATACATAAAAGGATAAGTGAAAACTGCTTGTTTCGTATACTAATTTTTTGAGAATGAACAAATCAAATAATTATATACCTAGAAATTAGAGATCCTGGAGGTCACAGACCTTTTTTTTTGGTACATGACATTTTAGAGTTTCTGTCCAAGAGAAAAAATTCAGCTGAAGGAAACATTGCTCTGGATAACATGTACCTTAGTTATTAAATTTAAAAATTCATGATTCGGTTGTTTTAAATTTCAGTTTTGTCAGTTTTTAGCCAACAAAAGGATTTTTAAATGTTTTTAATGTTGGTACAATAGTTGTCCCTTATCCGTGGGAGATACGTTCCAAGACCCCTAAGTGTACTCCTAAAACTGCAGAGAATACGGAATCTTGTGTGTACTATGTTTTTCCTGCACATAATACCTTTGATAAATTTCAATTTATAAATGTGTTGCAATAAGAGACTACCACTAATAATAAAATGGAACATTTATAACAATGTACTATAATAAAAGTTGTGTGAATGTGGTCTCTATCGCTTTCTCTCTCACTCTGATAATCAGTCTAATAACTGAGACCGCTTGGTAATACACACACCATGGATACCCTGGACAAAGGGATGATTCATATCCTGGGCAGGATGGAGCAGGTCAGCATGAGATTTTGTCATGCTACTCAGGACAGCTCACGGTTTAAAACTTATAAATTGTTATTTCTGGAATTTTACATTTAATGTTCTGGGCCACGGTTGACTGTGTATAACTGAAACCGAGGGAAGCAAAACTGCAGATAAGGGGGGGACTGTTGTATATACGGCACATTCAGGACTCCCCTAAAAATGAAACTTAACAAAAATTGCTTGTGACACTGATTATTAATGCTTACAGGGTTGCTTCCAGGACCAGAACACACACGTGCACACATAAAAATTAGTGAAGATAAATCAGACCAAAGGGAAAATAGGGGTAAGAGCAGGAAATGGAAGGCTGCTACAGAACTGGCCCTGTGTTTCCGAGATGCCGAAGCAGGACTAGAAAACCTAGCCATTCCCATGGTTCAGTCATCACAATGTGGAGGAAGACCCAGGGAGCAGGAGTGGGTAACCGTTCCTGGTCCTGAGGCCTGCGAAGACTCCTCCTGGGAATCCAGAGAGAAGGTGCTGTGTTCTTTACTGAACCCCACCTTCAAAAATATCTTTGTATATATTTATACAATGAAACCCAGAAAACCTGTGCAAATCAAAGGTGTATACTCTCGTGTTTACTTGAAAGTCAACAAGAGAAAGAGCCCAAGGTTGCATGCTTATGTGTTATATTTGTTTATTGCAAATATTTATGAGACAACTGAAATGTGATTAGAAAGGCTAAGAAAGGGATGTACATAGGTAACTGAAATGTGACCATCATGGGTTTTTCCTAATAAGAAAAGAACATAAAATAATACTAATAGTACCTGAGCAGTTATTAACTTCAACTACAATAACATCAAGATTGAGATCTTCTGTTTGTTGTAATTTATTGACAACAGCAAAATTGAGAGAAAAACTTAACTATCCATTAGTAGGATTTACATCCTTTAAGTATAGTGGAGTGTTCATTTATGACCTGCTAAAATTGTGTGTGGTAATAAAATATGTGTGAGAGTTGGGAGTGAGTATGTGTGTGCCAGTGTGTGTCTCCAGAGAGGGTTATATGCTAAGAGCAGATTTCTGAAAAACACCCAAAAATATGTTTAACCTAATTTCTAACTGGCATTTGAGTAACATTCTCTGGTTTTACCTGTGTCAGCCTCTTTTTCTTTCCAACCTGGCTATTTCTTCACTGTCTAAATCAAATTAAGCCTTATTTCAGTCCAATTCTAGGTAATAGAAGGAAGCTGCTGCTTGTGTCAGCTTTAACATTCATCTCTTCTAAAACAGTTATTTCTATAATAGATAGTCTGCTTCATTTTATTACAACTTACTTTGTTACGAGGCAGTATTTTTGGTACTACTAACATTGCACACTGACCTTGACACGAGTTCTGAGCCTTCTCTTTGGTCTTGTTGACATATATGTCTGTGACACGAGTAACTAACATTCTAAATTACTATATTTTTATAATACCTATACATTAATCATAGGGCTGGCCCCTCTTCTATGCAACCTCTAAACAGTGCTTTTCTTTTTCAAAATATTCTTATTTAAAATGACTTTAATAATAAGTGTGAGTTTATAGAAAAATCTCTCTTGGTATTTTTGCCTGGTACCCTGACCTTTTAAACCGTATGCTAAATATTTATATTAAACTTTTCTCAATAATTTAACGATTATCACAGTGAAATTTAAGGATTATCACTTAGCTGGTTAGACCATCATCCTGATATTCCAAGGTTGCAGGTTCGATCCTAGGTCAGGACACATACAAGAATCAACCAACGAGTGCATAAATAAGTGGAAGAGTCAGTCAGTATTTCTCTCTCTCTCTCTCTCTCTCTTTCTCTGTATCTCTCCTTTCCTTCCTGTCTCTCTAAAATCAGTGATTGCTTATTTCAATACATTGATTCTCATGGTTGATTCATGAGCTCTTAAGTCTTGTTTTATTTGTACAGTTTTCCATTTTCATTGCTTCTGTTAGTTTTCACAGCTAGATACCATCCATGTGCTTATTTTTATTTTGTAGCAGTCACTACCCTCACCTCGACCCCTTTTTTCTCTAATTTCCTCATTTTGATTGCTGTGGCCAGGGAAAATAGCTGACCATCTTGTTAAAACTGTTTATACAGCTTTGGATAAATAAGCTTTGAACTAGGGCCTCTTTTAGGAGAGCATTTGATTTTTGTTTTAGACTTTAGGACATGAATCACAGAAACAGCTATTTTAGATATTTAGAGGCCTTTTTACCCTCTTTTTTTATTCTGAAGGGAGATGATGATGAGCTATATTTTAGGTAAATAAGTATTGATATTTTTAGCCAAGTACTAAAATTTAGATTATTTTATATTTTGGGTATCTAATGGTGGTACTTAATGTATTTGAAAAATGAAGTTTAGTCTGTTGCATAAATAGAACATGTTTCTGTCATTATTTCTTTTATTTTTTTTAATTTTTTACTTTTTTTTTTTTTTTTACCTTTTTTTACTTTTTTTATTTTTTTACCTAATTGTCCATGTTAGTCTGTCATGATTTTACCTGCATGAAGGCAAAATCAAAAACAAACACGGTTTTCTTTCAGCAGGATAAATGGCAGTACTTCCACACAATGAAGCACTGGAATTGCAACCTGCTTTTATTTCTGTCATTATAAGCTCCATAAGGTGGCTCCAAATTTCTTTCCAAAGCATTTTCAGTGCCTTTTCTCTGAAGTTGATTTTTTTTTCTTTTAACTTTCATTGGTGACTGAGATATCATTTCTGTCGGTAAATATAGGACACCTGAGAAAGGTAGTCTGGAAAGGGGGAAGACGGGTTCTTGACTCAGAGGGAAATTAGCCAGCCTGTGGTCGACAGCAGAGAAGGACGGCCCGAGGAGGGTGCTCGCTGCGGGGCGGCTCGTACAGCCGAAGACCTGTCAGATCGGCAGCGCTCTCGTTTGTTGTTGCCTGCGACGGGAGCCAAATGGACTCATTCCTTTACGTGATCATAAAGTGATGCCTTAACAACGAAGTGTGTTTTGCATTTCAGGTTATGGTTTTGTCGATTTTGACAGCCCTGCCGCTGCTCAGAAAGCTGTGTCTGCCCTGAAGGCGAGTGGGGTTCAAGCCCAAATGGCAAAGGTGAGTTGAGAGCCAGTAATTGCTTCTCTGGTCCCTGACTTAGGCTCTGAAGCCTGACACGTTGCTTTTCCTATAACCATCCCAACTAGCCATGGTTACTTCTGGCCACTTGTCCCATAATTCCACATCCTCAATAGTTTTAATGCAGTGTAAGCTCTTAGTTACTATTTTGAATCTATACAAAAATCAGACATTTTAAAATACTGGTTATTTATGAGATACAAATATCTCTTCATCTAGAATCTAGAAGACTATTGCTGAAGTGATATTTATGCCCTAGTCTTGATCGCCTCAACGTAAGCTTGGGTTATACCATACCTAGCACCTATAACACATTTATTGAGACATTCATATAATTATGTACATTTTTTTCCAATTGTGGTCCTGGAATTGCTATGGAAAATATTTTCAAGCTTGAAACTCGATAGTTTGATATTTTGTGCAGTCTTTTCAGAAGAGCAATAATTTTGTATTATCTGACTTCTTGAAGTGCAGAGGAAAGGCCTTTTGTGCTGTGCTCTGTTACTTCTGAAGAGCAGCATGTAATCATTCCCAGGAGCATTCACATTTCCGTAAGGAAAGAGGGTTTATGGAAGCTCAAGAATGCTGATAAAGAAATAAGTTACCTGCTAAAAACTTAAGGATACTGAAAGACATACAGGCAGCTGTTAGCACAGAGCTTTACATTGACTGAAAGAAACAAGATAAGTAAAGATTTTAGGAATTAATGAAAGGTATCACCTTCCTAAAGTTGTCATTGACATCTAATATTTTTAAAACTGTAGATTGAGTTGGACTTATTTTGGATTTTTTGTTTGTTTGTTTTAGGTTTGTTTTGTATTTCATACTACTTGACTATAGTAGGTGTTTAGTTATTAACTATTCTGGATTTTCTTGAACTCCAGAGTGAGTTGTTAAACAGAAACTGTAAATATTGAGCACCAGGAGTTTTAGATTATTTGTCCATAACATAGATCAGTTTCCTGTGACATCATTGAAATACAGGGATTATGAGGTTTTAAATTATTTAATTGTGAATATACACTGCCTGTATTGTGTAATGGTTTATGGAAAGTTTCATCTTTCATCGACTCCATCCATTGAACTCCTGAAGTGAAGCTCCCGCTTTTCTAGCCACTCTCACAATTTTTAAAAAGTTCCTTCAGTTTTATTTAGTTCGACTCTTTCCGAAGATTTTTTTTTAGAATAGTGCTCCTTGATTTTTCTTATACAAACTTCATGGAGTATAATTATCTTCCAGTACATTTTCAGCTATTTCTATATGTTTGCATACCAACCTCAATACAATATTTTAAACAAGATGTATGGAAAAAGTCTTGAGTTACATGCCAAATATAGTTGGTGAAGGGCCAAAATCGTGTGTAGATATTTTGAAACTGCCAAGTCAGCTAAAGGGATGTGTGTCTTGGATATTGCTGGTTCTAAAAGAAATCATAGTTACAAAGCAATTGTCTGCTAACAGCCATCTTTGATTATTTACTAATCAGGAAGCAATGTTTTAAAGGTGTATGTCCCAACATAACCATTTATTTGTGTATACACACTCAGAGGGAAATATGTAACAAATGTATTTAGTTAGATTTTAAGAATTGGTAGGAACATTGAAAAATAAATACCTGTAGTTACATTTTAGGAAATTGGGGTTTAATTAATGTTAATGTGTTATACATCATTATTTTTTCCTATTTGAAATATGAAATGGGCTTCTAGTTAACATTTTGATGCCGAATGTCTGATTTTCAAGAACACATTACTGATGTTAACTGTGTAATGCCTGTAATCTAATTGTCCAAACCTGTTTATTTGACAGAATTTTGAGTATCGTATAATGGTAAATCTCTCTTCCCCAGCTAAGGTCTGCTCGAAGTAAGCCCGAAGTGGAATGGGCTATGTTCAATTTCTTTCCTGTTTCCCAAACTTGTGTTTTTTCCACTCTTCCATTAGCTCATTAGCTGTGGTTTAATACATGACAATTTGGATTTTCATAATTTTATAGTCTCCTGATAATTCACTAGAGGGAAGTGGATGGTGTGATGGGTCCCTTACCCTCTCCAGGGTCGAGTAGTGGTAAAAGATGGGAAGGCTTCCTGCCCGACCATGATGTCATCTGGCATTGATTTCTCTGGCAGACAGAGAACCTCTCCAGAGCATCCCAGCCTCATACGTTCTTGGGAGTTTTTCAGAGACATCTTACTACCATG
Organism: Saccopteryx leptura; assembly: GCF_036850995.1. NCBI lineage: Eukaryota > Metazoa > Chordata > Mammalia > Chiroptera > Emballonuridae > Saccopteryx > Saccopteryx leptura. Next base: position 45,722,566 of record NC_089509.1, on the reverse strand, counting down.
GCCACCCCAGTTGGTCTTTTCTTTATAGTCCCTTGAAGCTTGAGGGTACATGGCCTCAGGCTACTAGCCTCAGCTCCTCATCTAAGGGTCTGTCTTCAGCCCCTTTCTACTGGGACCTCCTTGCCCTTCCAAGACAGCCTTCTTGGGAGGATCTAACACAACCCTGGGCCAACTCTACCGCCAATGCCCATATCTGACCTTCATTTTTGCCAGCTATCCATAGGACAGTAGTTACTTCCCAAGGACAGTCATTAGGGCCTTTCAGTCAGCGTTTTGACTTTTAGATTTCTTGGGTTTAAGTCTGTCATTGATTCATTGTATCCACCATGCCCCACAAAACACAGAACAAGCCTCCTGAGTAGTCTGTTGAAGCCCCTCTTGCTTTACTGGTGGTGATAGGGAAGCGGCTTCCATGGTGAGACTCAGACAATATCTGTGTTTCTCTCCACAGCATATTCGTTCCCAGCCTCTCCAGTCACTCAGGGACAGACAGGAAGTGGGGGGTCAGCCGTGCATGCCAAGCCAGTCCTCAGCCAGCTTCTATGCAGACTCCCTTTGAGCGGTGTGGTTTCTCACTGAATATGACAGTGACACCCACTGTTTTGTGTCCTCTGCGGAAATGTAGAAAGAGGCACATTTAAACAACCTGCTCCAAATGTAGAGGCCTTATTTAGACTGGCCCCGTGTGCCCTTTACCGAGGCATCTTTTCCGTGTCTGTGCTCTTACGCAGTATAGCTTATCAAATATCTTCTGTTTTGTAGAAGTTTTGACAATGCAGTCACTCAAACTGGACGGGATGTAGATCGGCAGTCACGTATGCCTTGTCTACCGTGGACTTTGAATTCTGGCTTTCCCATGAGATGTTAATGAGCACTGTTCACAGACCTCCTGAGGAAGTTGTTGCTGTAAATAGGCTAGAAAATGATCCTTTCTTGCATCATCTGTAGGGAAGAACAGTACACAGGTTCAGAGATGCTGGCAGTGTGCCAACATCTTGTACCTCATGAATGTCTTCAGGTCTTTGTTGGATGACTGAGATTCCTGGATCTGATGTCTTTGGTATTACCATATTTCCCCATGTATAAGACACACCCTTTTTCCGAAACATTTTAGGTCTAAAAACTGGGTACATTTTATACAGTGGTTGTAGTATTTTTTTTTTACTTGCATTTCCTGCTTTTTTGCGTGAATGAGGAGTTGTATGAATTTTATGATGAATAAAACTTGAGTTCAATAACTTTATGTAATACATTTCTTTCAAATTTTGGGCCCCTAAATTAAGGTGTGTCTTATACATGGGGAAATACGGTATATCATTCACGTTACAAAAGGTATTTTAAATGCTAGAGGGCCCTTTGCTCTAGAACATAGCACCATGGACTTGAGTGTCTGGAGTTGAAGTAGTCTCTTCAAGTTGCCTGAGTAAAGGAACACACATTTTTGGAGAAAAAAAATTTTTTAAAGTTCGGGTTTGGGCCCCATTATTTGAGTAATAAGGGACCCATCACTGTCCACTTTCCTCTAGTGAATTAATCAGGATACTATAAAGTTGTAAAAAGTCACGTTGCCATGTGTTAAAGGCTTGCTTTCCTATGTAATCAGAAAACAGTAGGGGCATTCTGTTAGAGTCCAGGGAGTGAGGGAGAATATATTGTTTGACCCGTTGGCCACTTGGGATAAAAAAGGACTCCACACATGCTCAAAACTGAATTGCAAAACTGCCAGTAAATAGCATTAGACAATAGTTAGTGGGGGTTTTTTTTGTCTTTTTGTGGGGGTTTTTGCATGTTTCAATTTCCAGTCCCTTTCTTGGTACCTGGTATATGGTAGCTATTAGATGTTTAATATGTTAATGATCAAAGAAGCCAATTAAGTGAGAGAAAAGTTTTCTTCCGAGCGTGGGCAGATAATGAGAACTAAGAATGGGACATTTAGAAATATTCATTGCGCTCTGTTCGAGTACCTGTGAAACTTATCAAAAGGTTTTCCCAATGTCTCAAGGCCAATCCTGTTCATGTTACACTTGGCATTTGTTTCAAATGTGTGCATTTTAAAAAAATAAAAGACTTGGAATTTATAAAAAGAAAAGAAAAACAGATGAGCTAAAATGACATAAAACTCAATGGAAAGCCATTGAGTGACTTGTGTAAGCCTTTCAGCAGTGTCTCTTAAGGCCTGCTGGTGGTAAGCTTGCACATTTTTTTGAGTAACTAGGCAGTTAAACGAGCAGGAATTGAGTCCCCTTCCTCACAGAGGCCTACCGTGCTTCAGGCAGTTTGCATTCACAAGCCTGTAAGCAGCAAGAGATCTGCTGGTTGGTGAACCTATTCAGTACAAGAGAAAACAGATGTCTGGTCTTCCTGCCAAGTCCCTTTCTTGCATTTTAGGAACCATTCCACACGCACAGGGAGGTTTTTGTTAATTTCTTTCAGATGATGACTGAGTGCTTTACACCACGGGACCTCCGAGTCCCGCTTTTCTACTCAAGTGAACATTAGTAGCCATTTATCCCTCTCACGGCCAATGTGGGATCTAGTTTTCTACTTGTTAGAGAAGCCATTGAACCCTTTCCATGGATATAAAGAGGCCTGTTGGCCCCATTTTTATGTTTGACCACCCATAATTTACAGAGGACTTGTTTTTTCAGACACAGCATTCTATGTAATAAAACAGTTATGATTGTCACTGAGTCTAAGGAAACTAAATTAGCCTCACTCCAGAACCACCCCCCACTTACTTAACAAGTATTATATATTTTGTTCACTATGAATGGATGGTAATTAGAATGCATGGACACTTTCAGGATTAGATATTTCTGTAGCCAGTGCTGCTGGCTTGGAGTTTCTTTTCTTATTATTATTGCAGCTATGTGGTCAGGTGCTTACAGAATAAGTTGAGCATTTGAAAAGAAAAATAAATGGCATTAGTTCTAAGGGTCCTCCTAAATTAAGAAACATAATTGAGTTGTTGCTATTAACAAATGCATTAAAACATATGCATTAAAAATCATAGAAAATATTTACTTATATTTCTTCTGTCTCACTATTTATCCAAGAATGAGCTCAATTTCCTTCTGGATTCTGATTTAGCGCTTCTTTTTTCTTCATTGGTAAACTTTCAAGTTGAGTCAAGACTTTTAAAATGTAATATTTTTATTAATATTTTAATAATAACAGCAACTTCAAAACAGATTTAGAAAGTAGTTAGTACCTACATTGTTGCTCTTAACATTACTTCACTTATGACGTTCTTCTGTGAACTTCTTAAATATTAGTCCTTTAGATTTTTACAATTGTAACTTACAGTGAAAGTCCACAATATTTATGGTATGTTTCCTATGTAACATTTTTTAATGCCATATTTTTTCCCAAGGAGTGTTTTAATGCTCTTTAATTATGGGGTTTTCAGCTTTACTCTGAACCTGACTAAGCATGATTCAGAAATCTTTCTAATTAGTTAGGTTTAATCATATTACTCTGTGCCTCCAGATCCCCACCCCCCGTTTTTCAGGGTGTGGCTTTCTAACTGCAGTAAGCCGAGGGCAGTTCTTCCTCCTTCCCTCTCCCCCTCCCCGGCCAGAGAACAGGAAATCACAGGATAAGCCTGGCTCATCTCCCTGGAGTTTGAGTATTACTTGAAAAAGTATTAGGACAGAAGAAATACTGTTTCTATATGAAAACAAACTTGAATAGTCAGGGGGTAGATTTTTAAATTGACACCCCCGTCCCCCCTCTCCTTGTTTTTAGATACAGCACGAGGCTTCAGGGAAATCTTGCAGTTCCTGCAAAGCTACTTTGGCCTTAGTTTACAGATTCTTCAGGATACATAGCCATTCTCCCTGCTGTTAGCATTGCTTAAGCGAAAATGTTTGAGTAACAATGACTGACAAAATAAAAATCCAACTCCGTAGGTAGCCTTTCACAATCTGGTTTCAGCCTCGTGACTTCTGCTTGTTTCTCAAATTTCAACTGTCATGTCCTCTGAGAAGTCTCCCCTAATCTTCCTAAGACAAGTTCCCCTGTCCGTCCTCCCACTGTCATTTGCACACGTCCATATCATAGTACTCATTACATGTGTTTTTATCTCCCCAACTTATCTGCTGGAAAACAGGACGGGAGTCATGGTTTATAATGAGTCCGGGATGCGTGAGAAGCACTGTCAATGTCAGTTAGCTGTATTAGGCGGCAGGCCCCTAAACACCCACCTTCAGACAGAAAAGGACCCCATCTGTGTTGGCCAATTAAGGACCAGACTTAAGAGGAACAAATACAGCCTTTTGCACTGCAAGAAAATCTGGGGATTTGGGAGGTTAAAGCCGACATTAAATGACTAATCAAGGAGCTTTGTGATTAATCGGGTGAAGTTGGTGGAGGTAGTTAGTGAAGGCGAAAAAGATTTCACCTCTCATCCCATCTATCTCAGAAGAATGTGAAAACTTTAATACCTAAGACCATTTGCTTCTCCCTATATTTTGAAATATTTTATCTATTATTGTCATGCATTTATTAAACAGATCACTTTCAATTGTTTGTTATACATTAAAGATAAACTCCATTTAATTGTCATTAGGAGGTTTGCTCAGTGTAAGGTAATCAGTGATGTCACACTGAATTTATCTAATTTCAGCTAAAAGCAAAGATGATAGTCATTTTGTTGAGTCTGTGGAGGCTTTAATTAGGGTAACTATTCAGCTTGCTACTGAGCATTTAAAAATGTTTAATATTGCCCTGGCCGGTTGGCTCAGTGGTAGAGCGTTGGCCTGGCTTGCAGGAGTCCCGGGTTCGATTCCCGGCCAGGGCACACAGGAGAAGCGGCCATCTGCTTCTCCACCCCTCCCCCTCTCCTTCCTCTCTATCTCTCTCTTCCCCTCCCGCAGCCAGAGCTCCATTGGAGCTAGGTTGGCCCGGGCGCTGAGGATGGCTCTGTGACCTCTGCCTCAGGCGCTAGAATGGGTCTGGTTGTGGCAGAGCGACGCCCCAGATGGGCAGCGCATTGCCCCCTGGTGGGCATGCCAGGTGGATCCGAGTCGGGTGCATGCAGGAGTCTGTCTGACTGCCTCTCTGTTTCCAACTTCAGAAAAATACAAAAAAAAAAAAAATGTTTAATGTTATCTTGGACGCAGCCACACTGACCCCCCCAAGTGTCTGCGGCCCCAGGCTGGGAGCCTGCTCTGTATCTTCAGAACTGGCCTGGTGACCTTCTGCTCTCTTGTCAGAGCCAGGAAGTCATAGGGACAGTCTTTTCTACCCGTTATTTCTCAGTCTTTGATAACTTTAATAGTTGGGAATACCAGGGTTATTTGTCATTTTCTAGGATACCAGATGGTTATTTTAAATCTAAATAATCAATGTTCACTTTTACTTAAAGATTATATTAAAGGACAAGTTTTACTTCAGGTTCCATTATTCTAGGGTATATTTGAAAGTGGAGACTTTTAAAAAATTTTTTAGGAATTATATTGTTTTCAGATGTACAACTCTGTATACATTATCTGTATATTGTTACTGTGTGTTCATCACCCACATCAAGTTTCCTTCCATCACCATATAGTCCTTCACTCTCTTCTGCCTCCCCCTAACCCGTTTTCCCTCTGGTAATCACCATGCTCTTGTCTGTTTGGATGAGGTTTTTCTTTGTTTAATCCCTTCCAGTTTTTCACCCAGTCCCCCAGTCTCCATCCCCTAACAGATATTAGTCTGTTCTCCATATCTATGAGTCTGTTTCTCTTTTGTTTATTAGATTATTTTGTTTATTAAATTCCACATGTAAGTAAAATCATATGGTATTTGTCTCTCTTACTGGCTTATTTTACTTAGCATGATAACCTCCAGGTTCAATTATGCTGTCACGAAAGGTAAGAAGATTTTCTTCTTTTATATGGCTGAATAGTATTTCTGTGCGTAAATGTATCACAGCTTGTTTGTTTGTTTTTTCTTTTGGTACTACAGCTTTTTTATCCATCATCTACTGATGGATAGTTGGGCTGCTTCCAAATCTTGGCTATTTTAAATGACACTGCAGTAAACATATGAGTACATATATTCTTTCGAATTAGTGTTTTGGGTTTCTTTGGATATATTCCCAGAAGTGAAATTGCTAGGTCATGAGGAGTTATATTTTATAATTTTTTAGATAACTCTACACTGCTTTCCACAGTGGCTGTACCAGATCACCAATATGCATTCCCACCAACAGTGCACAAGGGTTCCCTGTTCTCCACATCCTCGCCGACATTTACTGTTTGTTGGCTTATTGATGATAGTCATTCTGACTGGTGTGAGGTAATACCTCATTGTGGTTTTAATTTGTATTTCTCTGCAGATTAGGGATGCTGAGCATCTTTTCATATGTCTGTTGGCCATTGGTGTGTCTTCTTTAGAGGAGTGTCTATTCAGGTCCTTTGCCCATTTCTTAATTGGATTGTATTTTTGGTTTTGAGTGTTATAAGTTCCTGGTAAATCTTTATCAGATGTATCATTGGCAGATTGTTCTCCCCCTCAGTGGGTTGTCTTTTCATTTTGTTGATCTTCGTTCAAATTCAAACATGTATATGCTTCACATATATTTTTAAAAGCACTGTGCATTTTGGAAATCGAGACTGTAATGAGTGTGCTATTTTGTTGCCTAAAGCTAAAACATTAATTAATGATATTACTAATAGTGCTTATTAAAAAAATAAGCTTGCCTGGTTCAATATGTAAAGATACAATTGGTTAATAAGAGCAAAGGAATGCCTGATTTGAGATTAAAATTAAGGCTATCCTAATCTTACAATTGCAGAGGTGAATTTTGACTTGGTCAGAAAATATTCCAATAGTCATATAGGTTTTTCCCCTGATGATTTGAATGCCATACTCTTAGTAAATATACGTAACAGTTCTCGGGAAATTTTGTTTATCTTTGGTTTCAGCTGATTGTACCTTAGCAAAGGAAAGAGGAATAGGAAATGACCTAATTATTGCTTCTTGAACTTTCATATGCAAATAAATCACCTGGAAATCCTGTGAAAATGCAGCTTTTGATTCTGTAGGTCTGGGATGGGGCCTGAGATTCTCCATTTCTAATATGCACACAAGCAATTTTGCCTCTTCAGGCCCCTGGATTACTCTCTTGAGTAGCAAGGATTTAGCAAAATTTCCCTCCTGCGCCTGCTCTAGAGCTTAACTTCACCCAGATTCTAAAATTTGATCTGCCTAAAGCTTAGCATTTTGTATGGCTTTGAGTTGTTTTTGTTAATTTAGCAGCTCTCCTTTTCCCAACGGTGGTTGCAACTCAGAAGTAGTCAGGACTCCGCTGTGGAGCAGAGGAGGGGGTTTGGGGCAGAGCCCCACTGGGCTTTCAGTGACTTGGTCCCGAATCCCACATGTGTCTTTGGATTGAATTATTAGCAGTAATAGCCTTCTGCGCAATAGTGTGCCTGAAACGGACTCCTAAAAATAGTAGCAGAGAAGAGGTTGGTTATTTCGGGAACACTGCAAACAGCTGAGTGTCATGGTTCCAGGAGGGCACCCTCTCAACACAGCGGTCCTGCCAGCAGCAGTTCCACTTCCAGCTCTGCTGAGAAAGGCTTAGTCAGATCGTGTCTGACCTGCGCACATTGTCTAAGCCTCAGATCCTCTTTTAAAGTGTCCACGGTGACTTGGGTGTCTGTAGTTCCCATGATCTTACTAGGTAACTTTTTTTATTATTGATGTTAGAAGTAGATAATACTTTTAAAGACCTGAGCAAAGAGAATGCCTAAATAAAAGTAGCTGTGTTAATATATCTCATCTTCTTTTGGAAATTAATAGACAATTCTCTGTTCTGTTTTAGCAACAAGAACAAGATCCTACCAACCTGTATATTTCTAATTTACCACTGTCCATGGATGAGCAAGAACTTGAAAATATGCTGAAACCATTTGGACAAGTTATTTCTACAAGGATACTGCGTGATTCCAGTGGTACAAGTCGTGGTGTTGGCTTTGCTAGGTGGGCATCCTTTCCAGTCTTAGGCTAACAACAAAGCTTTGCTATGTTTCCTGGGAAATAAATATTGAGCAAGAAGAGAATTTCAATGAGAACTAAGGGAGCTGGTTGCACCATGAACTTAAATTATCTGTAAATCCTGGTTTGCATTTTTCCAAATGTTTTGGAAGTTTATTAGCATTCTTGAACCTGAGGATACTAATATTTAGTGACTCCGGGCAAGGAAATATTACATGAGCAATAGTTCTGAAAGTATCTGCCCCTGACTTTTTTTTTTTTACTTTACAGGGACAGACAGAGAGAGAGTCAGAGAGAGGGATAGACAGGGACAGACAGACAGGAATGGAGAGAGATGAGAAGCATCAATCATCAGTTTTTCGTTGCGACACCTTAGTTGTTCATTGATTGCTTTCTCATATGTGCCTTGACCGCGGGCCTTCAGCAGACCGAGTAACCCCTTGCTTGAGCCAGCGACCTTGGGTCTAAGCTGGTGAGCATTTTTTATTTTGCTCACACCAGATGAGCCCGTGCTCAAGCTGGTGACCTCGTGGTCTCGAACCTGGGTCCTTGGCTCCAGTCCAACGCTCTATCCACTGCACCACCACCTGGTCAGGCTGCCCCTGATATTTTTATTAATTAAATTAGGACACCTTATAACTTCTTTAAAATAACAACTTCTGACTCCTGAATTTCATACAGAGATCAGTATGGTCTTTCTCATTGGATGGAAATTTGATTCATCGTCAGTAAAGTCAATGAATTAGATTTTTTAAATTTTTTTTTAGAGAGGAGAGAGAGAGAGACAGAGAGAGAGAGAAGGGGGGAGGAGCAGGAAACAACTCCCATATGTGCCTTGACCAGGCAGCTCCAGGGTTTCGAACTGGCGACCTCAGTGTTTCCAGGTCGACACTTGATCCACTGCGCCACCACAGGTCAGGCAATAAATTAGATTTTTAAATAATATATTTTGAACTTTCAGAAAAGTAAAACAACACTATGACACCTGTCTGACTACCAGTTGTTACACCAGTGGTAACATTTTACAATTTTGCTTTGGAGTACTTCCATACAGAGATATGAAGTGCCACCATTCCTTTTCTCTTTTGTCTTTACCTCCCTAGAAGGGATACTTCAGTGTACTGATTAATTTGGTTTATAAAGGAAAAATCTTAATTAGGAGGAACTTTGATTTGTTATATAGTTCTAACCTGAAAGCCCATGTACAAAAACTTATTTGACATGGTACAGTATTTAGGAACTTAATAACTGCAGCAACAAGCAATGTCTGCGTATCTTAAAGAACTGGTTTTGATTTTTATTTGCTGGCCTTTTACTTTTCTCTACATTATCCTATTTGATATCAATCACATGTACTACCACAGACCTGTGAGATAACAAAGCAAGCATTGTTTACTATTTTACATATAAGAGAATTGAGGCCAAGACGGGACTTTTTTATTGTCACTTGGCTGCCAGGTAATGAGGCATGGTCTTCTAGCTTTTAGTCCGTTGCCCTTTCTGTTAGGCTAGATAAATTTATAATAAAACTAAAATGTTCTTCCGTCGAAAGTCACCAAGGCTAGTGTCTCATCTCCAGTGTGTGCTTGATTGGTTAAAAGGATCCAAGTGAAACAAGCCCCGTGCCATCTAAAACCTGTCACCTCTGTGGGTGTTCTCCTGAAAGAAGATCAGGTAGCTTTATTTCTATACTCAAAGATGGAATCCAATTAAATTCTACTGCTTTTTAAAACTATCATTATCTGTTAAAACCTTTGTGTAACTCTGGGTAGTCTAGGAGGGTAGCATATTTTGAATGGACAATTCAGTGTTTCTTCCATTAAAAATAAATAAGGCAAAATAATTTAATTTCCCTGAAATGTTTCTCAAATGTTTTTAGCCCCCTGCAGATAATGAAGACTATGCTGTAAAGTTAGGCTTCATCCTTTAATTACTCCTCCAAAGCCAAGATTAAAAGGAAGGCACATAATTGACTTAAATTTAATTTTTAACTTGAAGCAGATATAAAAACTATATTAAAGGTACTATATCCTCTGATTGACACTAGTTCTTCTCACAACTTTTGAGTCTTTTATTTTGTGACTGTGTAAAAGGAAAGGCCATCTTTAAAATATTTCAGCAAACAGTAAATACACTAGTGTTTTAAACTCTTTTTTGTTTAATTCAGTATTATAACTAAGAAAGCTATTATGTATTGATTGTCAGTTTTCCAACAAGTAGATAAAAATTATGCATTTGATGATTGGTCTTAAACAATCTTGATATAATTTATTTCTTTTATGATTTAGAGAAGGTATTTGTTAATACTTATTTTACTTTAGAGGTATACCAGCAAGTTAGATAAAAGATAATACACACTCACTTTTTCTTATTCAGATTTTTGCTGGTTTCATTTACATTCACTAAACCTGTAAGAATGTATTCATGCTCAGAACAGATCTCTAAATATCTGTTTTATTTATTTATTTATAAATATAGGATGGAATCAACAGAAAAGTGTGAAGCCGTCATTGGTCATTTTAATGGGAAATTCATTAAGACACCGCCTGGAGTTTCTGGTATGTTGTTTGTCTAAAAAAATTTTTTCATAGGACTCACAACATTTTAATATTTTAAATATTCTTTATTTAGAAATTAAATTTAATAAGGTGACATTGGATGTCTAAAATTTTATCAGTAGCCTTTTTCATATAATAAGTGTATAATTTTAGTACATGATGACTCATATCAAAGAACCAAAGAAAATGTCATTTAGCTCTTTAAAGTTTATTTCTTTGGATCTACAAATAGGACTTAAAAACTCACCTTTCTCCAGACAGTGAGTGTTTGAATATGAATGGAAGCTGACCCTGCGTAAGGATCCATCTGACCTGTAAAGCAGAAACCTCCCTCCCTTTGATGCATAAACCATACTCTAACCCACCTTACGCCCATCCTTAACACATCTGTCATCCAGTCACGTCGTTGAGGACTGATACTTCCCACCCCAGCTCCGGCCTTTGTTACCCCTCCCCCCCTGCAGTGTCTGGACAGCAACTCCTATGGCCTTTCTGCCCACTTCCTCCCATTGCTCTGCCTCGTGTTGTCATGACCGAGAACACCACACATTCGTTCTGACCTCACACTCTAGTAGCTTCGACTAAACTTGATCTGAAATACAAAGGGCTTCTTCCATTTTTACTTTTTATTGGGCCTTCTTTTCCATCCCGTCTGTTCTCCATTTTTGAGCACTAAAACCATTTCTTTAGCAGCATCCTCAGTTTCCTTGTACTCCGTCGCTTAGTCACACTGGCTTGGCAGAACACTGGACCTGGGTTATCCCTATAGCCACCCCCTTTCCTGTTCCTGTGAATCCAGGCAGGGAAGGCTGTCTGCAGCCACCCGGACCCGTAGCATCACTGGTGCTCATCAGCTTCCTCACCCTTCCCTAGAAGCAGTTCTCAATGTCACCATCCTGCCAGTCTCCTCCCCACCCCACCCTTCCCTCTAAGCAGATGACCTCACTTCCTGTTTGATGATTACAATTGAGATCACCAAGCAGAAATGCCATCGTCAGCTTCCTGCTTCCTCCCTACGAGGAGACCTCTGCCCACACCCATTCTTGCCCCCGCCCCCTCTACTCCTCCACCCTGTCCCTAAAGTCTCGAGGACCAGGGGTTCCAAGCTGTGTGCCCTTGACCCCATTCCATTAGGATCTTGCTCTGCCACTTATACCCTCCCTAGAATTTCAATCTGTCTTTTGCTTTTATTCTCTTTTCCAACAAAACCAAAAACCTTTATTTTTGATTAATAACAGATCTCTGGCAAAACTACCCGATGGAGACATGGGAGAAAATGAGCACTAATACCAGGAACAAAAACTGTGAACATATAGCTACAATAGACATTTTTAAAAGCAACAAAACTATGAACTATTTTATACAACTACATTTGAGTAAATAATTTTTTCCAGAAAAACCTGTCCATTTGTGTTTGAAAATGATGTTTGGGTCTCTGTGCTCTTGAAACTAAAGGAAGCCCTCTGGCTCCTTCTCATGGGCCTCTGGACAGGTGCTCCGCTTCCCCGCCCTCCTGCACCCTCAGCTCTCTCCAGTCCCTGGGTACGGCCGAGACTCCTGCTGGTAAAATGACTGGATTCATCTGCTCCGGCTGCCTTGACCACGTACCACCAGCTGATGGGCTTAAAACAATAGAAATGTATTGCCTCAGAGTTCTGGAGGCTGGAGATCCTAGATCAGGGTTTTCAGCAGGGCTGGCTCCTTCTGGGAGTTGGAAAGGAAGCTCTGCTCCAGCCTTGCTCCTTGGCTGGTAGACGGCTGTCTTCTCCCTCTGTCTCTTCACACCGTCCTGGCTCTTTCTGTCTGCCTTTGTGTCCAAATTTCCCCTTTTCATAAGGATATCAGCTATTGGATTCGGGCCCACCCTGATGACTTCATTTTAACTTTAAAGACTCTGTGTCTAAATAAGGTCACATTCTGAGGTGTAGCGAGAGTTAGAGCTTCTCAACTTTTTTGTGTAGGTGTAGAGGGAACACGATTCAACACTTAACATTCACCTCCCGATGATGAAATCTGCAGGCTTTCCTGTCTTTCTGCTGGCTTGTCTGCCGGCTGTGTTCGGTACTGCTGGTCCCTCGCTCGTCTTGGAAATGTGTCCTCCTTTGACTGATGTTGTACTTGTCTGTCTAGTTTCTTCCATCTTGTGTTGATTCCTTCTCCTTTGTGGGCTTGTTTTTTTCTATCTACTCTTTAATTATTACTGGTTTCCTGAATTCTGTTTTTGACTCATGACTCTGCTTGATTTCTTCCACTCTCGTGGTTTCAACTACTGCTTAGGTGCTGATGACTCTCAGACATTGTCTCTTCTCCTGGCTTCTCCCCTGAGTTTCCAGGGCCGGGCCCATTCACCTTGCACTCGTCCACTTCAGAATTCAACTCACCCGCCTTCCCATCTAATCCTGCTCCAGAAATCCAGAACAGACTACCCTGGGCTTTCTTCCAACCCCTCCATCATCTCACAGACAGTCATTCAAGTCCTACCTTTCTCCCTGATTATTTCTAGAACCTGCCGTCTCCCCTCCATCCCTCCTACCGCTGTCTGGTTTAACCCCTTATCTCTCACCCAGGCCGCTACAGTGGTCTCCTCGTGGTCTGCTCTGTTTCTACTCCTTCCTCTCACAGATGTCTGTGGCCCGAGGGACTTAGATAAAAATAGGGGCCTTTGTGTCACTTGACTGGCCAAAGTCCTCCCCTGTCTCCCTCTCCTGCCCCTTGAGGAAAGGACTTGGGATTCCTAGAATGACATTGCCTCATTCTTCAGCCCTGCCTCCCTCTGTGCCCAGCCCACAGTTTCTCCTCCCACACTGAACTGTAGACGTGATTCCAGACACACTGTGCTGCCTCGTTTCTTACCTGGTTTCCCATTCCTTGGGTCCCCTTGGTTTCCTTGAACCTGGCTGTTCCCCTTCACCCTTCAAGGTTGTTCCCCTGGGTGGGCCTCCTCTGATCTTGCTGGGTACCTGCTGTTTGCATGGCACCCGGAGAACATCCACCGATACCATGACATTTAACATGCTTACATGTGTCACACCATTAAACTAGAAGGTCTCTAAGGCAGATACGGTTTTCTCATCTTTCTCTTTTCATACCCAGCGTACTTAGACCATGCTAAGCAACAATAAGTGTTTGTTGGTTTTGTATAATTTCACTATACTGTTCACTAAGACAATGCTACCTGTTTATAAGCTAGCATGCTAGTGGCTGTCTGCAAACCACAAGTTGAACTGGTATTCCGGATTAATTCCGCTGCTCCACAGTTCCATCTTTAACTGAATGGTTGATGCTGATGATTAGGGATTCACTTTAATTTTCTGTATCCAGTTGAATCTCACTCACTTCATAGAAAACCTGTTTGTAAGTTACATGTGACACCACAGACTACATTCAACATGTAATACTAAAACCTAATAGCATACAGGTCACGGCTCAAGTTTGGAGCGGAAAATATGAACCTGGAAGTAAACTATTCCAAGGAAGTCAACTTTGTGAAAGACCTTCCCTTTTGTTTTTAAGTTAATTTTCTTCTTCCATCAGGCACACCTGAATTGAAAGATAAGAAAATAAAAAGAAATGTTTTTGCTCTCCAACCAAGAAAGAGCAAGGGAGAAATCGGATATGTGTGGGAACCTTGTTTACTTTGCCCTGAGGACACCCGTATTAACCCCGTGCCCGGCCGGCCCCTCCAGCCCCTCGCTTCCCTGCCATCCTTTGCACAGTCTGGGCCCCCAGAGTGTTAGTCCTTCTGAAGGGAAGGACTTACCCACCCACCTGTGACCCCTTTACCTTCTCAGCTTATTCTTGCATGCAGCAAGGAAAGTTGGAGAAGGGAAACATCCCAGCCCACTTTTGTTTTTAATGTTGTTAGCAGATAAGATCTGCCAGTTCCCCAAGTGAAATAGATTTCGGAGTGTGCCCCGTGGAGGTTGGACAGTTTTCTTTTTTTTCCAAAGGACTACTTGATTGTATCATTTAACTATTTTCTTTGAAGTAAGTTAGAAGATTATTGGTCACGTCCATTCAAGGAAAAATAGACCTGGATTTCCAAACCATACATACATGATTGTAGGATTCTCTGTACCTTGCAACTAGTAGAAACTAGTTTCTTCCGAGTTGTGTGCCAGTTGTCAAATGGGGCCCAAGAAACAGATGATTTTTTTTTAGATCCAGGATCATCATGGGGGGTAAGGCAGCTTTGCAGTCAAGCTGTTTCTGTCTGTTCTGAATGAGAACTTCATTCTGTTTCATTTTCTGATGTTTAATGATCTTTCATGTATGGTTAATCTTGGTTCCCAACTAACTTGCAAGTTCTTTGGCTGCAAGGACTGTGTTTTACTTTTAATTCTGTGCTAGACACAAAGCCTGTGTATCACCCTGTAACAGTATAGGTGCAGGTTACCAAGGGGTTTCTAAGAGCATTTTTCTTGTGGAGCTCATCACAACAATCATGACTCTTTAGAGGGCCTTTTTGGAAACTGTTTTGCCAATGCAAAAAGTTGAACTAGAGTTAGGCAGGGTTTTGAAATGTACACTGGGATACTTGGACGCGTACTGTCCCAGTGAACTCAGCTTTCCCCAAAAACAAGTCCTCAGTGCATTTAAGAACCCACAACAATTTAAAACACTTTCAACTTCTCTGGATTCCCCTGCCCTTTTTTGTATATATAAAATGAGAATTCTCTGACTGCCAGTCTGTTTATTAGGTGCTGCTTTCTCTCTCAGATTACCTGAGTGGCTGCTTGGTAGCATGGGTTTCTCCACAGAGTGCATATGATTATTTTCAGTAGAACCAGCTGAAAACAAAAATATTGTCAGGCAAAGGTAAATTAAATGAGCCTCCATTTTAATGTTTAACTAAGTAGGCTCATTGCTAGGCAGACATAACATTTCATAAACACAGTCAGAGGATGGCTTATTTGATGCAAGTTGTTTAGCTGGCACGTGCAGAATTCTCTGGGATAGTTTCTGTCAGAGTGCTCAGAGCCTTGCACGACTGGCAGTTTGCCTGTAATATGGGAGCCAAGGACAGATAAGAAACCCATGTTAGACACAGTCCCCCGAAGACACTTGATGAAAATTAACAAACTGAACGGTGAACTCATCTTAACCGTGACTCTCTTAAGAAAGCTTGTAGATGGCAAAGCAGAATAAAGTCAACTGTGCACATGAATGTCACATCTCATATGCCACCATCCTTCTGCCAACACCCTCTTCATCCCAGAGTAGTAATGTGGCTGGGTTCCCCCATGCTAGACATGTCCCACCCTGGCCCAGGGCATGCTACATGGTGGAGTACAGGCTTACAGTTCTGCAAAGATCCACTTCATGATCTTAATTCAATCTGTATTCTGAAGTTGCTTTTTAAAAATCTTGTGTTTTTGTGCCTGGTGTTACCATGTTTTCAAAGAGGCCCTGTTTTTTTTAATAGCAAGTTCTTCTTTAAATGCACAGTGCAGTTTCTGTTGAAAAAATTAATTGCTCATTAGGCCTATCCTCTGTGCTCCCCCACCCAGTCTCATTTTTGTCCTGAAGATGGTGAAGCATTATCCTTTATTTGGGTTCACCTTGGTATTGAGTGCAGCTGGTATCCAGGATGTCAAATTTGCTTAGATTGTCCCCGGCCAGGGTAAAAGAAACCAATGACTTCTTTGTGAGACAACCTAGGTAAATTCCACAGAGGTGTAAAATAACTATTTAATATTTCCTTGATAAAAATTCCAGTACGGAGAATTAGTATGGTGATAGTTTCCCACAAAGTGAATGTTAGAAACAAGGAGGGGTTAGTTGGGTAGTCCAAATTTGGAGACATTCCCAAGGCAAAAACACTGTCACTCATGGTCATGATTCAGGGATTTGTCTAAAAACTACTCTTCCAGAAGAAAGGACAGTCTCTGAGAAGACAATGCACGTGGCCTATTAGCTGGGACTCTGCTGGAGCTGCCTGCCCGGGGCCTGTTGTTTCTGCCTCTGTGGGAGGGACACACGCGTGTGCACACGAACAAAGGCCACACGTGTTTTCAGTGCTGCGGGGGGCGTTGTGACCACCCGTCTCCCTTTGTGGGCCTTTCCGTGACATCGAGTCTGAATAAGTCCCTGTTTGCTAAAGGCAGAACGTTTTTTTTTAAATACGTCTGGTCACTGGTCTGAGCGCGTGTTAGACTCGGCGTTGTGCTGGCGCCCCCCTGCTGCGCTGCCTCGCCCGAGTCCTGGAGGAGCTCCAGCGGAGTGCGTCTGTGACTGCTGGCCGACTCCAGCCAGAGACCTCGGCTTGTTCTACATCTGCTTTCTCTGTTACTCTGACTTTTCCGATTGGGTATGTGCCCAGCAGGGCTTGAAAATGGCTTTGACCGCATTTCATAACTCTGCGTGTATAGGTGATATTATCAGGGCATTGTCCTATGCCAGGAGGCAAAAAAAGTAATGTGTAGAAGAAAAATTAGGACTCTGGTAAAAAGACTGGACATCTTTCAAGGGTTTTTATTGCCTGTTTTGTTTCCTGAATGTTTGTCTTAAGCGCTGGTACTCTAAAAACAGAAAGCCTTGGCAACTGTAGAACAAAGAAGTATAGGGAGATATGTGATGCTCTGGTACTTTTAGGACAGTGTGATCTACCTTTGGGGTTGGGCTCTGCCCACGTCTCCCTCACCCAGTGTGTACGATAGAGCAGAGGGTAAGTGCATGAGCTGTTGAGGGGACTCTCCAAGGCGGCCCTCCACAAGCAGCCATCGCCACGAAGACCAGCGTGCCAGAGCAGGCGTGGTGGCCAGTGGGGTGTGGGCTCCCTTGCAGATCTAAAATTTAAACTTATTTTCCACCACGGAGGGAAAGCCTAGTTTTTTAAAAAGTGACAAGGGACCACACATGGAAAGGCGCCAGTGTTTTTGCTGAAGATGCTTTGAGTGCCATGCCAGACCTGTTTGTGCTGGGGCTGCCTTCAGGTAAGTGGTTGTTATCACCATCAGTCTACAGCACACCCTACGGTACACCATCAGTCACACCCACCCTACAGCACACCATCAGTCACACCCACCCTACAGCACACCATCAGTCACACCCACCCTACAGCACACCCTGCGGCACACCATCAGTCACACCCACCCTCCGGCACACCCTACGGCACACCATCAGTCACACCCACCCTACACATACCCTATGGCACACCGTCAGTCACACCCACCCTACAGCACACCCTATGGCACACCATCAGTCACACCCACCCTACAGCACACCCTACGGCACACCATCAGTCACACCCACCCTACAGCACACCCTACGGCACACCATCAGTCACACCCACCCTACACACACTTGGATCAGTGTCACACCTTTTCACCATCAGGTTCTCCCAGGGAGAAACAATAAATAATGGAAAAACATTTTATTAAAAGTATAAGGATCTCAGGTAGAGGATGTAAGTGTTAACTATGAAACAGTTTTTTATTCTTTTTTTTTAAGGGAGAGGAGGGGAGATACAGAAACAGACTCCCACATGCACCCTGACTGGGATCCACCTGGCAACCCCTTGCCCATCTGAAGCCCCTTTCAACCGACCTATTTTTAGCACCTGAGGCAGAGGCTAAACAGAGCCATCCTCAGTGCCCGAGTCCCATGTGCTCAAATCAATTGAGCCATGGCTGCGGGATGAGAAAAGAGGGGGTGAGAAGCAAGTGGTAACTTCTATGTGCCCTGACTGGCAATTGAACCCGGGACATCCACACAGCGCGTTGCTGCTCTACTGCTGAGCCAACTGGCCAGGGCCCGAAACAGTTTTCTAAAAGGCATTTGCCAGTAACTTCATCCTTAGCTGCAACTTGGACCTTTATTGCATTCTATGTGAAGCCAAGGCAGCAGTCCTTGCCAGCTGCTTAAAGCCCACAGAATCAAATCTGCTGGGAAATAGGCCAGTCCCTAACCACATTTAGAACTTCTGAACCCAAGTCCCTCTCCCGAGAACTTAATAATTCAAAGGCAAGAGGAGGAACCATCATTAAAATTTATGCTCCTCAAAAAAAAAAATTATGCTCCTCCTGTTATCACAATAGTAATAATGATAGCTAAATATGCTGTTCAAGTACTTTATATGTTAATTATAGCAATCCTTTGAAGTAGTAGTACTATCCCCATTTCACAGATTATGAAACCAGAAATATTAAATAATTTACCCAGAGTCACTAGTTAGTACATGGAATTTCAAACACAGCGAGACTGATCTAGAGCTGGTGTTCTAACCACTGTAAAATCTGACCACTAGCCCTGGCCGGTTGGCTCAGCGTTAGAGCGTCGGCCTAGCGTGCGGAGGACCCGGGTTCGATTCCCGGCCAGGGCACACAGGAGAAGCGCCCATTTGCTTCTCCACCCCTCCGCCGCGCTTTCCTCTCTGTCTCTCTCTTCCCCTCCCGCAGCCAAGGCTCCATTGGAGCAAAGATGGCCCGGGCGCTGGGGATGGCTCTGTGGCCTCTGCCTCAGGCGCTAGAGTGGTTCTGGTCACAACATGGCAATGCCCAGGATGGGCAGAGCATCGCCCCCTGGTGGGCAGAGCGTCGCCCCTGGTGGGCGTGCCGGGTGGATCCCGGTCGGCGCATGCAGGAGTCTGTCTGACTGTCTCTCCCTGTTTCCAGCTTCAGAAAAATGAAAAAAAAAAAAATCTGACCACTAATACAGCTGTTGGTGCAGAGATTGGGGAGATGAATAATATACACACACACAGATGTTTACAGTTTTATGGTAGAACATTATGTAACTTTTTTTTTTTTACAGGGACAGAGAGAAAGTCAGAGAGAGGGATAGATAGGGACAGACAGACAGGAATGGAGAGAGATAAGAAGCATCAATCATCAGTTTTTTGTTGTGACACCTTAGTTGTTCGTTGATTGCTTTCTCATATGTGCCTTGACCGTGGGCCTTCAGCAGACCGAGTAACCCCTTGCTCGAGCCAGCGACCTTAGGTCCAAGCTGGTGAGCTTTACTCAAACCAGATGAGCCTGCTCTCAAGCTGGTGACCTCAGGATCTCGAACCTGGGTTCTCCACATCCCAGTCCGATGCTCTATCCACTGCACCACCGCCTGGTCAGGCTCTGTAACTGTTTCTTAATGATTGTATAAAAAGGTAGAGAAAGGCCCACCATGTAGGTGGTAGAAGAAGAGAACCTAACATCGCAAATATGAGAAAATAAATATAGAATGATGGGAAAGGGTAATATTTTTGTTTTTTATTTAACCTGCCTTGAATATTGTTAACACATGATTTTACTCATAGGTAAAGCTGAATGGGAGCTGGAAATACTCTGTGAGGGTCAGGAAAGGAGAGGCGGACACCGTGGAAGGCTGGGCGTCTGGAGAGAGGCTGTGGCTCTGAGTCCTGACGCGGCAGGACCGCAGGACTGGGTTAGAAACCCAGCGGGCCAAAGCAGGAGCGGGTGTCATGGGTGCACACACCCCAAAAAGAATGGATGATTCTATTGGATCCTTAGGTTGAATTTTTCAAAAGAAAGAGTCCCAGATAGTTCCTTGCATATTATTACTTGAGGAAACTTGAAAGTAGAAAACTATCAGAAAAAAAAGCTAACAGAGTTGCTGAGTGGGCTGCTTTTCCACAGCTGATGGAGACCTTTCTGTGGAGGGCAGTTTACATTTTATAGAATGTTGATTGGAGTAAAAGACTACATAACTAGAAAAATGAGAGTTTGGAAATAGCTGTTAGAACACAGTGAGAAAAATGGTCTACCCTGTTACATACTTCCAAGAACTTGAGTCCTCCAAGCCACTGATTAAATATGTGAGGACTTCCTGGGGGTCAGATGATAAGCTTAGTGCTTAGAGCGGGCGTTCTGGAAGCAGTTTTTAGTGTGGGTATCAAGGGAAGGCATTTGAGCATAAATCACTGTAGCATTTGCGCTTTAGAAGGTAAGGGAAGTGCCGGGTGGAGAAGTGCGGGGAGTCGTCATGGGATCACTTAGCAGACTCAGTCCCTTAGGGGGGAGGTATGGTTAGTGCCACAAAGTTAGGCCTTTCTAAAAGGTCTTTCCACTCTCACAGCCCTGTTGCAGGCACATTGGAGATCCAGTAATGCATGTACCCTAGATGACTCTTAAGAGGACCCCCAGAAAGATCAGATCAGTGCTGTCTGCATGTGTGGCATTGCCTGCTACAGGTTGTGCAACCGTAGTTTAAGCTTTTGGAGGTGCATGTTCCTCTTGGTTCTGATGAACAAGAAAATAACTTGACCGTCTCGGATAATAAGAAGAGAATCTGACCTGAAATATCTCACCTAGCCACCTCCAGAAAAATTGATAACACTTTTGAAATCCTTAAGTTGAAATCATTAAAGGAAAGGCTCCATATAGTTTCTTGCATGTTAATCAGTTGAGGAGGTTTGAAAAATAGGCAGCATGATCAGAAAGAAAGCTAATAAGAGTTGCTGAGTTGGGTTGGCTTTCCTCAGCTGATGGAGTAGCTTCTGCTGAGGGCAGTTAACATTTCAGAGAACGTTGATTGGGGTAAAGTCTGGGCACATCCTTTAAAAACCCAAAAGACTAATTCATGAAGGGGAAATTCAGCTTAGAATACTCTGCATATTTAATAAAATAAATTGATTAACTTTATATATATTTCTATATCACTCTAACACAGGAATTTATCTTAAATTGTAAATCATTTGTTAGAACTTTCTTCATTTTTGCTTTGTGCAGTAAGGTAAAACATTGCTAACTGAAAAGTGACCGTACAGAAGTTAAGGGTTGATAGTTCATATTAACTTTTGAAACTTAATATACCCAAACTTACCTACTGATCATAGTTATATTACTGGTATTTGTGGCATTTCCTTTTCTGCATGTCAGTCCTCCTCGATGGATCCCTTCTAAAAAGAGCAGTCAGAGAGGCCAAGACTGGTCTGTAGAATAAACTGATGTCGCGTAGCATCTCCCAGTTTTTAACCAGAACCTAGGTGTTCGGCTCTGAAGTGCAAACTAGAGACTATTCCCGGGTTTGGGATATACCATAGGATGTGCCAGTCAAATAAGAGCCTCTTATTTTGTAACAAGTGTGTGCACACTTAAACACAAGTGGGTCATGAGAGATCTGGGAGTGTTTTAATTTTTCGATTTCAAAATCTGACTGAAATCGCCTAACCCTTGGCTCAGTTTAATAGTATCTTAAAGAAACTTTCACATAGTTGCTTTCCTGGAGCACATGGTACAATCTTTGTAATGACTAAGATATCAAAAACTTACAGGATTCCGCTTTTTGATGCCACCCATGTGCTTGGAGCAGCAGTTGGAAAAAAAAATTGAGCTGTTCCTGTGTCAGAAGTATTTTGCTTCTGGATAGTAATTTTATTTAAAATAAACATTCTAAAAACAGTGCTCTGTCCCATAAATGGTTAAATGGGTTTCCATAGATTGGATACACTGTCGTCCCATTAAACTGCAAGACTCTTTTATCCACCACTGTATCCCTAGTTCTTAACACTATACCTTATACATAGTAAACACTAAAAAAATTTTTTTCCTGTCTGAATAGCTCGATTGGTTAGAGCAGTGGTAGTCAACCTGGTCCCTACCAACTTTCATGGTGGGCGGTAGCGGAGCAACCAAAGTATAAATAAAAAGATAGATTTAACTATAGTAAGTTGTTTTATAAAGATTTATTCTGCCAAACTTAGTAAAACTCAGACATAAAGTACTTGGTAAGTAATTATTATTATATGCTATATCTTGCTGTAACTCTGCTTCATAAATTTTATAAAGTAAAGTTACTTCCCTACTTTATAAATCACTATTACTGTGGAACTGGTGGGTGGTTAGAAAACTTTACTACTAACAGAGATACAAAAGTGGGCAGTAGGTATATAAAGGTTGACTACCCCTGGGTAGTCATCATCCCAAAGCGCAGAGGTTGCCAGTTCGATCCCCGGTCAGGGCACACACAGGTGCAGATCGGTGTTCCTGTCTCTCTCTCACCCTCTCCCTTCTGCTTTCCTAAAATAAATAAAAATTTTAAAAACTATTCAATTGTTAATAAACTGAATTTTTTATTAATTTTAATGGGATGACATTGATAAATCAGGATACATATGTTCAGAGAAAACATCTCCAGTTTATTTTGACGTTTCATTATGTTGCATTCCCATCACCCAAAGTCAAATTGTCTTTTCATCACCTTCTATTTGGTTTTCTTTGTGCTTCCCCACTCTCCTCCCCCCTTCCGTAACCATCACACTCTTGTCCATGTCTCTGAGTCTCATTTTTATGTTCCATCTATGTATAAAATCATATAGTTCTTAGTTTTTCTGA
This sequence comes from Saccopteryx leptura, assembly GCF_036850995.1. Lineage (NCBI taxonomy): Eukaryota > Metazoa > Chordata > Mammalia > Chiroptera > Emballonuridae > Saccopteryx > Saccopteryx leptura. The sequence goes on along the minus strand of NC_089509.1, from coordinate 45,699,732 downwards.
TTTACTTATTTCACTCAGTATAATGTTATCAAGGTACATCCATGTTGTAAATGATCTGATGTCATCATTTTCTATGGCTGAGTAGTATTCCATAGTATATATGTACCAATGCTTTTTAATCCACTCCTCCACTGACAGACACTTGGGCTGTTTCTAGATCTTCGCTGTTGTGAACAATGCTGCAATAAACATGGGGGTGCATTTCTTCTTTTCAAACAGTGCTATGGTGTTCTTGGGGTATATTCCTAAAAGTGGGATGGCTGGGTCAAAAGGCAGTTCAATTTTTAATTTCTTGAGGAATCTCCATACTGTTTTCCACAGTGGCTGCACCAGTCTGCATTCCCACCAGCAGTGCAGGAGGGTTCCCTTTCTCCACATTCTTGCCAGCATTTATACTGTGTTGTTTTGTTGATGAGCGCCATTCTGGCTGGTGTGAGGTGATATCTCATTGTGTTTTTAATTTGCATTTTTCTCATGATCAGTGATGTTGAGCATTTTTTCATATGCCTATTGGCCATCTGTATGTCCTCTTTGGAGAAGTGTCTATTCATTTCTTTTGCCCATTTTTTGATTGGATTGTTTGTCTTCCTGGTATTGAGTTTTAAAAATTCTTTATAAATTTTGGTTACTAACCCTTTATCAGACATATTGTCGAATATGTTCTCCCATTGTGCAGTTTGTCTTTTTATTCTGTTCTTATTGTCTTTAGCTGTGCAAAAAGCTTTTTAATTTGATATAGTCCCATTTGTTTATTCTGTCTTTTATTTCACTTGCCTGTGGAGATAAATCAGCAAATATATTGCTGTGAGAGATGTCAGAGAGCTTACTGCCTATGTTTTATTCTAAGATACTTATGGTTTCACGGCTTACATTTAAGTCTTTTATCCATTTTGAGTTTATTTTTGTGAATGGTGTAAGTTGGTGATCTAGGTTCATTTTTTTTGCAGGTAGATGTCCAATTTTCCTAACACCATTTGTTAAAGAGGCTGTCTTTACTTCAGTGTATGCTCTTACCTCCTTTGTCAAATATCAGCTGTCCATAAAGGTGTGGGTTTATTTCTGGGTTCTCCATTCTGTTCCATTGATCTATGTGCCTGTTCTTATGCCAGTACCAGGCTGTTTTGAGTACAGTGGCCTTGTAGTATAACTTGATATCTGGAAGTGTGATACCTCCCACTTTATTCTTCCTTTTCAAGATTGCTGAGGCTATTCATATTCTTTTTTGGTTCCATATAAATTTTTGGAATATTTCTTCTATATCTTTGAAGTATGTCATTGGTATTTTAATTGGTATTGCATTGAATTTATAAATTGCTTTGGGTATAGACATTTTAATGATGTTTATTCTTCCTAACCATGAGCACAGTATATGCTTCCACTTGTTTGTATCTTCCTTGATTTCTTTTATCAATGTTTTATAATTTTCCGAGTACAAGTCTTTAATCTCCTTGGTTAAATTTACTCCTAGGTACTTTTTTTGTTGTTGTTGCAATAGTGAATGGGATTGTTTCCTTAACTTCTCTTTCTGACAGTTCATTGTTAGTGTATAAAAATGCCTCTGATTTCTGAGTATTAATTTTATATCCTGCTACCTTGCTGAATTCATTTATCAGGTCCAGTAGTTTTTTGACTGAGACTAGGGTTTTCTATATACAATATCATATCATCTGCAAATAATGATAGTTTTACTTCTTCTTTTCCAATTTGGATGCCTTTTATTTCTTCTTCTTATCTGATTATTGTGGCTAGGACTTCCAGAACTATGTTGAATAAGAGTGGTGAAAGGGGGCACCCCTGCCTTGTTCCTGATCCTAAGGGGATTGCTTTTAATTTTTGCCCATTGAGTATGATGTTGGCTGTGGGTTTGTCATAGATGGTCTTTATCATGTTGAGGTATATTCCCTGTATTCCCGCTTTGTTGAGAGTTTTGATCATGAATGGGTGCTGGATTTTATCAAATGCTTTTTCTGCATCTATTGAAATTATCATGTGGTTTTTCTCCTACCTTTTGTTTATGTGATGAATCACATTGATTGATTTGCAAACATTCTACCAGCCTTGCCTCCCAGAGAATAAATCCCACTTGATCATGATGTATGATTTTTTTTTCATATATTACTGGTTTTGGTTTGCTAAGATTTTGTTGAGGATTTTAGCATCTAGATTCATCAGGGATACTGGCCTATAATTTTCTTTCTTTGTGTTGTCTTTGCCTGGTTTTGGAATCAGAATTATGCTCGCCTCATAAAAGGAGCTTGGAAGCCTTCCTTCCTCTTGAATTTTTTGAAATAGCTTGAGAAGGATAGGAGTTCTTTGAATATTTGGTAGAATTCACTTGTGAAGCCATCAGGCCCAGGGCTTTTCTTTGTTGGGACTTTTTTGATAACTGTTTCGATCTCATTTGTTGTAATTGGTCTGTTTAGGTTTTTTGATTTTTCCAGATTAAGTTTTGGAAGATTATATGTTTGAAGGAATTTGTCCATTTCATCTAGGTTGTCTAGTTTTTTGGCATACAGTTCTTCATAATATTTTTTACAATATTTTGTATTTCTGTTGTGACAGTTGTTATTTCTTCACTCTCATTTCTAATTTTACTTATTTGAGTCCTCTCTCTTTTTTTCTTGGTCAGTCTGGTTAAAGGTTCATCGATCTTGTTTACCTTTTCAAAGAACCAGCTCCTGGTTTCATTGATCCTCTGTATTGTTTCTTTAGTTTCTATGTCATTTATTCCCACTCTGATATTTATTATTTCCTTCCTTCTACTACTTCTAGGCTTTATTTGATGTTCTTTTTCTAGTTCTTTTAGATGCAGGGTCAAGTTGTTTATTTGAGCTTTTTCTTGCTTCTTATGGGATACCTGTAATGCTATGAACTTCCCTCTCAGGACTGCTTTTGCTGTGTCTCATAAATTTTGAGTTGATGTATGCTCATTATCATTCGTTTCTGGAATTTTTAAATTTCTTCTTTGATCTCATTGTTAACCTATTTGTTATTTAATAACATGCCATTTAGTTTCCAAGTGTTTGAGTATTTTTCAGTTTTTCTGTTTGTTGATTTCTGGTTTCATGCCATTGTAATCAGAGAAAATGCTTTGATATGATTTTAGTCTTCTTAAATTTGTTGAGACCACTTTTGTGCCCTAACATGTGGTCTATCCTAGAGAATGTACCATGAGCACTTGAAAAGAATGTATATTCTGTTGCTTTAGGGTGAAAGGTTCTGAAGATATCTATTAAATCGAGTTGATCTAGTGTGTCCTTTAAGTCTGCTGTTTCTTTGTTAATTTTCTTTCTTGAGGATCTATCTAGTGAGGTTAGTGGGGTATTGAAATCCCCTACTATTATAGTATTGTTTTTGATCTCGCTCTTTATATCCATCAAAGTCTGCTTTATATACTTAGGTGCTCCTATATTAGGTGCATAGATATTTATAACAGTTATATCTTCCTGTTGGATTGTTCCCGTTATCATTATGTAGTGACCTTCTTTATCTCTTATTATAGACTTTGTTTTCAAGTCCATTTTTTCTGATATAAATATTGCTACCCCAGCTTTTTTTTTCATTTCCTTTTGCCTGAAATATTTTTTTCCATCCTTTTACCTTCAGTCTGTGTGCACCTTTTGTTTTAAGGTGTGTCTCTTGTAGACAGCATATGTACGGGTCCTGTTTTCTTATCCATGTACCTACGCTATCTTTTTTGATCAGATCATTTAATCCATTTACATTTAAGGTTATTATTGATATGTAGTTGTTTATTATTGCCATTTTATTCTTTAAAGCTGTATTCCTCTTTTGCTATATTCTTTTTCCCCTTTGATCTGTTTACAATAGGTCCCTTAGCATTTCTTGCAGCATTGGTTTGGTTGTAGTGAATTCCTTGAGGTTTTTTTTTTGTCTGGGAAACTTTTTATTTCTCCTTCAATTTTAAACAATAGCCTTGCTGGATAAAGAAGTCTTGGTTGTAGGCTCTTTTTCTGCATTACTTTGAATATTTCTTGCCATTCCCTTCTGGCCTCAAGTGTTTCTGTTGAGAAGTCGGATGTCATCCTTATGGGGTTCCTTTGTAGTTGATAGCCTTTTTTTCTCTAGCAGCTTTTAATATTTTTTATCGCTTAGCTTTGGTATTTTAATTATGATGTGTCAGTGTAGATTTCTTTGGGTTTGTCTTTAATGGAGTTCTCTGTGCTTCTTGAACTTGTGAGACTTTTTCCTACATTAATTTATGGAAGTTTTCAGCTATGATATGATTGAACAAAGTCTCTATCCCTTGTTCTTTCTCTTCTTCTTCAGGAACCCCTATGATGCAGATGTTATTTCTCTTCATGTTGTCACAGAACTCTCTTAGAGTTTCCTCAGACTCTTTGAGTCTCTCTTCTTTTTTCTGTTCTGCTTCTGTGCCTTCGTTTATCTTGTCCTCTAACTCACTGATTCAATCCTCATCTTCATCCATCCTGCTTTTAATTCCTTTCCATGTGGTCTTCATTTCTGATATTGTATTTGTCATTTCTGACTGATTCTTTTTTATAATTTCAATGTCCTTTTTTATATTTGCTATCTCTTTATTTAGGTGTTCATAATGACCATTTATTGTTCTAAGATCTTTGAGCATCCTAACAATCGTTACTTTAAACTCTGTATCTGGTAATTTGGTTATATCTGACTCATTCAGGTCCTTTTCTGGGTATTTCTCTTGATTTATTTGTGTTGTATTTCTCTGTCTTTTCATTTTGTCTGTGTAGAAGAAGGTTTTGGCCACTGGAGTTCAATGGGTGTGGCCTCTGTGTTCCCTAGGTGTGGTCTGTCTGCAGGCCTGCCACCCCCCTCTGCCGCCACTGCTTAGGGTATTTGGGTATGGGAATTTCGGGTGCCAGCCCCCTGGGGCTGTTGCTGCGGTTTCTGCCTCTCCTCTGCGGGAGGGGCTGTGATCATTGCCTGGGTCTACAAGCCCCAGTGGGTGGGTTTATGCACTGCACCCAGGCTGGAAGCCTGGGCAGGGAAGACAGGGATGAGTACCTTTGCTCAGCTGCAGGTTTCTACCTGATTCCGGGCTTTCACCCAGGCCCCTGCAGGAGGACCCTGCTTACAGGTTAGCTGCAAGCCTCGGCTCTGCTGGCCGGGTGGAGCTGCATGTCCACACTCAGTCATGGGACTCCGCCTGCTCTGGGTTTTTGCCCCACCCCTGCAGGAGCTGGCTTGTGTGTTGGGCAACAAGCCTCGGTTCTGTGGTCAGGGGAGGCAGCAAGCTTGTGCGTCCTTGCTCAGCATCGGGTCTCCGCCTTTTCTTGGGCTCCCGCCCTTCCCCCGCAGGCAGGATTAGAGGAGGGCCCGCAGCTGGGCCTGACCACTTTCCCGGCTCCCCTCTGCCCGCACTGGGCTAGACTGAGCTCACGCTGAGCCTCAATCATGGCCAGCCAGTTTCCACCACCGCCCGCCCTCTCGCGAGCCCTCAGCAGTGTGAGTGGGGACGCTGCAGCTCAGACCCTAACACTCCATACTGTAGTCCCGGAAGCTCCCTCCTTCTAAGCGACTCTGCTCTGAGTGCCCCAGGAGAGCTTGTTTGGCTGGTGTCCTGCTTCCCTTTGCTGGTATTGCTGGTTCCAGGGGAAATATTCACTTCAGATTTGGGGAGGGACTCGTCCCAGAGATTAGGGTGGCTGTCGCTCAAAGTGTTTCTCCCTGTGCCTCCTAGATTACACTCTCTTCCTGCTACTCCGGCCCTCTCCTCTCTCCCCGTCCCCTGGAGCCCCAGGTGAGTGGTTGTGAGGGAGGTTTTCTGCCTGGTTCCTTTAAGAAGAATCCTGGGTCTAAGAAATCAGTCTCTTTCTCACAAACAGTATCCTGTCTTGTTTCCAGCTGAATATTGTCCGTACGCCTCTTCTAGGCTCTGGGGCTACAGGCTGGGGCTTTGTTCCTGGGACTCAGGACCCTCCCCTCTCCACTAAACTCACTTCCCACCACGCAAGTCTCTCCGAGCTGCCATTCGCTCTGGGGAGCTGGGCAGCCCTCTCCGCGATTCCACTTTTCCTACCAGTCTTGGTGTGGCTTCTTCAGTGTTCCTTGGTTGAAGAGTCCCCTTAGTTTAGTACAAAGTTGGTTTTTCCAGATGATGGTTCTTAAAATTAAGTTGTAATCAATCCACTTTGGTTCTGGGAGGTGGAAGTTGGTACGTCCGCCTACTCCATCGCCATCTTGCTGCTCTCCCAAAGAGAATTTTAATAGCGGAAAGAAGCTGTTACGATTTGATAGTGCTTCATACTGGGGCACTCTGTGATTTGAGCAGGCTTATTGTTGCCTGAGATTATTTCTCTATGACAGGTGGTAGCCTAGATGAATGAAATGTGTTGGGAGCTCTTACCATGGATAGGGATGCATGGTCTTTAAACAAATGTGGCATTTCAGCATTCACCAGACATTGCTACCAACTGCTTCATTCACACCAACCCGCTTAGGCATCCTGTAATGAACTTCCAGAATGAGTCCATCCTGGTCAGTTTCTTTCTCTGGAAGAAATGACACTAATGGAGGAAAATGGTTTATTTGCATTACTCTATTTCATTTGAATTACTTTTCTTTCTTTTTTAATTTAAATGTCAGAAGAGGAGCTAGTCTTTATAATTCCCTTAGATAAAAGCATCCCCTTCAAATGAAGTCCCACAAAGTGCCAGCACCACTGAATTTATTACCCCTCTCTTGCTCTGTGAGGTTATTGGAAGGCAAAATCCTAAAACCTCAGCTGTCATTGAAGAAAATGTTTAATTCTATAAGGACTTGTCTTTATCTGCGGAGAGTGATATCTTGCAACCTTTTGTCTGAGTTCTCTATTTGTGCTTGGATGTCAAGGTGAGACATCCAAGGTCACAGCCAGTGGACCCTCCATATTCTCAGCAGGGTTTGCTCTCTACCCCCTCCTTTGCCTTGAGGTCTGTGGTCTCTTGGCCCTAGTTTCCATCTGTCCCTAAATGGCCCAGATGTAGAATTAACAGCATCATCAGTGATCGGAGAGCTCTCTTGCTTCATTGCATCCATTTACATATTTTGCCTTCCCTGACTGTTGGAAAGGGTAGAAATTTCCAAAAGCGAAAAAGAAAAAGAGAGTAGCTCATCTACTGTCTAGGATTTGGCCCTAGTCCATCTTCCCTCACACCCAGTTTTCCTTAAGTGGAAGTTCCTTGTCAGATAAGCCTGAGGGGTGTGGGATGTGGTGGGAGTCAGAAGGAAAACAATGGACCCCTTTGTGAAAGGTAGGGCCAGGGCTCCCTGTATTCTCACCAGACACCTCACCGTTTTGCTCACCTCTTAGTACCTACAGTAGAGTCGTCATTCAGAAGTGCCCTCACATTCCCACCTGTCCTCTGGAGTGGGTCACACCTGGGTCAGGAGAAGAGTGTGTCAAACGGCAGCCTAGGCAGCGCACCCAGAAGGAATTATTACTGTTGGATTTTTTGTTGTGTTTTGTATTTTGGCAGAGAAGTGTTGAGAGACACTATTGCTTCCACCCTGTTATTAGTGGGTGGATAATAAGTGATACCAAATAAGAGATGAATTAGGATAATAAGAGGCAGAGGAGAAAGGGGTAAAATTTCCCCAAGTAATATTTTTCTCTTCATGGTTATTTAACTTTGAAACAGTACTTGAAAGTAGTAATCATGGTTCTGTGGTAGACAAAGGACAGAATGTGAGAACCAGACAGGAAGGTGTGATTATCTTTATTGCATTAACTAGAAACATATAGGAACATGCCCCATTTTCAGGAATACACTGCTATATCCATTATGGAAAGGTGAAGAAGAGTCATGGGTGGCCTGCTCTGCTGTCGCCTTTCATTTTTTCTTCTGTCTCTCTCTCTCTCTCTCTCTCTCTCTCTCTCTCAGCTAATGTGTATGTATCCCTGTGAGAGTGTCTGCATCTTTTGCTTTCCTCTGTTTCTTGAGTTGTTCTTGGGATCATCTTCTCATATGGACATATAGTAAAGCAACACTGCATGGAACGATTAAAGGCACAGAAGATCTTTTAAGTAGGGTGTTCATGTGTTTCCTTCATTGTCACGACAGCTATATTCAATACTGTGTACCAAAAATAAACAAAGGAGACCTATTTGATTCATTCATTGACTGAACCAAGATGTAATAAACACCTACAATTCTTACGCACTGAGGATACAGTGATGTCAAAACAGATCTCTCTGCCCCCTGTGGATCTTGCACTCCGGAGAGGAAACACACACACACACACACACACACACACACACACACACACACACACACACAACCAGACTTGCCAATTGTTAAAAATGCTATGAATGAAAATACATGTGAGGTTGTAAAGGGGAACTTGTTTTCTTCTGGGGAAGCGAAGGCTTCTCAGAGGAATTACATGGGAAGCTATGGGCACATGTTTAAGGTGGAGGAGAGGATGGCACAACCATATTTACATTTGAAAATTTATAGAGGTGGAATTGGAGAGGGCCTCGAGTGAAAAAACAGAAGTGTACCTGCACTTAAAGACATGGCAGAAGTGAATCAAAAGATTTCTATGCTTCCTCAGAATAGTTCTTTAAATGTTTTCATTACACTCTGGTTTGAAAAGAATAATTAACAAATTTTTCACTAGTGAATAATCTTATAAGGGTCTGAGTAAACTTTTGCTTTAAAGTGTTCTGTCAGTCCCCAGATAGCACTCACACTGCCCCTGTTAAAAAAGTTGTTATATTTTGTCATGCGTATACACACATAATTTTGGTTTCATGTAATTTCTCCCTGTTCATTCAGCTCCTACAGAACCTTTATTGTGTAAGTTTGCGGATGGAGGACAGAAGAAGAGACAGAATCCTAACAAATACATCCCCAATGGAAGACCGTGGCATAGAGAAGGAGAGGTGAGACTTGTAAGTCCTTTCCTGAAACTTTAGTGTGGGTGTATCATTGTGAAAGCCTGTGTGACTGGTTACACAAGTGTGGTCTTAACTTGGCTGCCACACTTCTAGCATAGGTGCCAGAATGATAACTTTACGATCCAGATAATGTCAAATACTACTCTTCCCAGTAGATGTGGTGCTAAGAGAGGGATGCTTCGCCAGATGGAGAGATAGATGGTGGAAACAGCTCTGTTTACAAATTAACTACCCATAAACTGAAAGGGCATTTCAAATGTCATTGATTCTTAGAGAGGTTTATATTTATAATATTTGAAAGTCATTCTAAATAACATTATTGAAATGAAGTATATATTTGTCATTGAGGGGTTTTGTTTTTGTTTTTGTTTTTTTGGGGGGTTGCCTAATTCCTTTGAATGTTCTTTGAAAAAAGAAAAAAAGATTAATTCCTTAATAAAAAATGTTAGACCTCTATTTCTCTGTGTTTGTTTATTTTCAATGAATTTTTTTAAGTAACCTACTGGTCCAAGAATGTCTAGGGAAGAGCTGTTCAGTCGATGTGTCCCAGAATCTGTCCAGTGATACCCACTAGCCACATGTGGCTTTAGAACACTTGAAATGTGGCTTGTATGGTGAAGGGACTCAATTTTTATTTAATTTTAAATAACTGCATGTGATTACTGATTACTCTATGGGACAGGGCAGCTCTAGAATTTAATTCTCATATTGGAGTTTATAACTGTCTTAACAGAAATTCTAAATTTTGTCAAAGGTGCTAAATTTTCATTGTTTTATGTTGCCATAAATCTAAGAAATGGAATTTTTTGATCGTGCCCTTGCAGATATTTCTCTTTCTTTTTCGTTCCCATAGGCTGGAATGGCACTTACTTACGACCCAACCACAGCTGCTCTACAGAATGGGTACGTCATTAAGACAAATACATAATGGCTTCAGGGAAAACGTGAAGGTGGAAAACATCAGACTTTTGTTCCATGGAATATTCTCTTTAAAGGATTACTTAATAAAGGCTTTTGTGTTTGTTCTAGATTTTACCCAACACCATACAGTATTGCTACAAACCGAATGATCACTCAAACTTCTATTACACCTTATATTGCATCTCCTGTATCTGCCTACCAGGTTTGTACCATTAGGATTCCCCAAACGTATGACAACTTGCTGACCATGAATCACTGCTACATTTTTGTGTGACTGAAAATTTTGAACATTTGTAATAAAATTTAAGATGTTATGCAGCTTGGCTACCCGCTTTAGAATAAGCTGCTTTTTACTTGACAGAGTGATTTACTTTTCATGTAAAATAGATTGTAAAATGGAAAAATGTTTGTCAGTTGACTTTGAAATCATAGTGCTTTAGAATTGGGATGAACCCCAATATTTCCTCCACAGTGAGCCCTGCTGTCAGACACCGGGTGTCCCAGAAATTGAAACTTAAAGAGAATTGGCACCAGATGAAATACAGAGTAGGTGTGCACACCTGCCTTTTTCTCCTCATCAGCAGGAACTAACCGTAGAGCAAGTAAACGTGCTAGTAAATAAAGCTGTGTCTCCATTAGGTAACATTAAGTGAACAATACAGTGAGATGTTAGGCCAAAAAAAAAGAAAAAAAGAGGTCACTCCCTGTTTAGGTTGTTTTTGTGAGGAAACATCATCTTAAAATAAATTCCCAACTTAGAAGCAAGATCTCATTAAGCACCTGTTGTAATATTGATTTGGTTTTATTTCAGGGTTAGCTCCTGTTCTTCACGAACCCAGTGGTATGCATGCATTTCTCTTCCTTTAGCAGAGTGCCTCTAACAGGATTGCTGCATTGGCCCAGACAGGAGCATTGTAACGAGTTCTGTTCCAGACATGTAGGAATATAGTTCTCTTTTGTTGACTGTTGAGATCCTATGTGACTAAACTTTGTGTGTTCTTGTTTATAAAACAATTTAATTAGATGTTGTAGCCCTGATTTTTGGGGTTAGGGGGTTGCAATATCTAATAACTATTTATTTTACTTCTGTAAACCTCAGTTTCCTCATCTTTAAAATGGGGATAATAATAGTTTCTATATCATAGGCTTGTTGTAAGAACTAAATGAGAGTATCTATGAAGCTTGGCACATTATCCTGGCATATCATTAGTACTCAATAAATGTTAACTATGATTATTATCATTAACTTGTAGGTTTAGGTGACTGATGAGAATCTATTATACTTTTTAAAAAAATATGGTCAACATAAGCAATATCATAAAGGTGGTTCTATTTAAAAACGTAAAAGTAGCTTTGACTAACAGAGTAGCGATGAAATGCACTAAACTTGAAGTTTTCTGACAGCATCACAGCCTCCCTCCGCTTCTAGGCTTCTAGGTTCTTTCTCCTCCTTTCTCTGAGTTGTCTCTTATTTTTTTGTTCTTTTATCTCTCTGGGTTGTATGTTGCCTGTGCTGGTGTTTCAGTCTGCTGGACATAATATTCACTAATTTAATGCCTCTTTAATTATGTTGGACTTAAGATTTCTATGTTTTCCTTGCCTATGTAAAACTCAGATCTGCTCTAGTGCCTTTTCCCTAATTAACAATTCCTGTATCTGATATTGAAAGGTAGTCTTCCTTCTTAACTGCCTGAAGTTGGAACCCTCTGCCATTCATGGATGTCACTAAAAATAGATAAAACTAAGGCAAATGAAACATTGTGCATATTCATTTGAATGTATGCTGCTACAGATATATTACAGCTATTAATGCATCTCGCCACCACCTCTTTTCTGTAAAAGCAACGAACATTTTGGCCACAGAACTATTTCATAGAATAAAAAAAAAAAGGTAGAATAGTGTTGGAAACAGATTTGATATACCGAACTGCAAACAGCACTTCATTTCAAAGGCCTGATGTTTTCTCCTAGGTATTCTGTGTCTCCCTAAGGTACACGTGGAATTTTTTTCATTTGCCTGACACTCAGTGCCATAACCTCAAAGATTGATTCTGACCCCTTAAGTTCCGGGGCCCACGAGGGTCAGCAGATAAGCTTTAAGTGGTTTTTCTGTGGTTCCCTTAAATGTTTGCAAAATATTGCTTATGTATATGCAGTTAGTTGGGGATTATTTCTCTCATCAGGTTTTCAAAGGGCTCCGTGACCCAAACAAGGGTAAAGAACCAAGGATGAAAACGTCATAGAACATAGATTATTATTCCCATTTTATAGTTAGGGGAAAATGAGGACTAGTCATTGACAGCAGCTGATTTGCTGCTTAAGAAAGAAAATTGGGTTAGAGGTCATAGCTTCCTAACCCCATAATGCTATATTAGATTATTAAGACCACTGAAGCATACAAAAAATGGGAGCATCTGGCCCAAATTGAGGTCAGTAGAGAGCTGCTCGCCTCCCCATGATTGATTCAGTGAAGGCCTTGTACTTGTGTTGGAGTGGGCCTTTCTCCACTCAACCACCATTTGCTTATTGGGTTTGAGAAATTGGCATCTGCAAGAAACCACCAACACCCCGATGGGGAAAGGCCGCAGTCCAGATAACTGAAATGTTAACAAGGCAGAAGCACTTAACTTTGGTCTGCCTTAGGTGGCAAAGGAAACCAGAGAAAACAAGTATCGGGGCTCTGCTATCAAGGTAAATCATAATACATTCTTCCCCCATGACTCTTCCCCATATCCTCTCTATAGAACCTTTGACGTTAACAGTAGGGGATAAGACACTGGAGGGTTTTGTTCTTAAAACTTAGAGACTGAAACTTAGTCTAAAAATTACATAATCTCAGGGAAGCTCTGGGCATCGAGAAACGGACTGTTTTGGGGGTTTGTTTTTTCTCTTGAATGGCAGGCTTCTTTCTTTCCTGCCACAGAACCTGACTCTCCCATCTTACTTCGCAGTCCAGAGGGTCTACTGTGTGGATGCCCTGTTGACTGCAGATGTTAAGATCTAGTTACTAAAGTCTCATTTTCTAAATCTGAATTTCAGATTTTTATTTTCCACACTAACTAGAAATTGTTGACCACCAAACAAGATTTCTAAAACCTAATTACCTGGGTATCAAAGATTAAATTTGATTATTCTTTTTAAATAAGCACATGCTTTATGGATTAGTTTCTAATAAGATGTGCTGGAATTAATTTCCATTCACCTGTATTCCTGAAGCACCTAGTTCATACCTTGAAGGTAGCACATTACCGTGTAGATTTGGATTGTTTACTTGTTTATCTCCCTTGCTTAGACAGTAAATTTCTTGAGGGTGGGGCCCATGACTTATTCACCATTTTCTCTTTGGTGCCTGATACTCAATAAATACTTCTTGAGTGGGCAAATGGAACTTGGTTTTAAATAATCATTTCATCCAATTCAGAGTGACCAGTTTGCCAAGAACTCTAACTACCTTAATAGTCTTTTTAATCTTTGATAGTATTGTTTCCTTATTTTCCTTCTGTAGACTTTAACATGATTAAAAGAGTTCTAGAGAAATAGGTAGCCTTCCAATGGAAATAAATGTTTCTTTCAAAATCCTCCTTGTTCCAGGTGCAAAGTCCTTCTTGGATGCAACCTCAACCATATATCCTACAGCACCCTGTGAGTCTTCCTCTTAATGGCCATTTACTTTGCAAGTAAACCATGTATATATTAAAAACATTCTCTGGGTTGAAACCATTTGCCAAAGGTGGTATAGGATTTGGGAAATTTTAAGCATGCAATATGAGAATGTACAAGCTTGTTAGAAAACTCTCACTCACCTTTGTCGTAAAACAGTTTGGTAGTTGACAATAGGTTATAATTGCAATCTTTCAGAATTTAAAATATATTATACTGAAGACAGGGCACCATTTCCTTCCTCATACCATTTCTGTAGGAGATCATTAAATTGAGTTTTTTTTACTTTAAAATATTTTTTAATTGTAAGGTTAAGTTGCTAATTTTTAAGAGTACTTGGGATGAAACCTCATTTTTTACATTCTGTAAATATAAAGTGTCCAAAATTGATCTAGAGATTTTTATCAGTTATTTATAGCCTCTCCATAGAAACTTTAAATACAAAAGTAGTAACACCTTTTTTAGTAAATACAAGTGATTTCTTTTGTATATGAGCATTTGTTGCACTTATGTATACATTATATTTTTTGATTGAGTTACTTTACCTTATTAGCATATTTTAATATTTTTTCAAAAGTACATAAAATCCAGTTTGTTGAATTAAAACATGGGTTTAAAAAGTTGACAAATAAAGAATAGAGAAAAAAATCATACCAAAGAAAAGGGGCCAGAGGTGCCCAGCACAGTGACCTTTGTGCTTTCCAGGGGAAGGCCACGCCTCTGGTCCCAACCTTTCTTGTAACTAATGCAAAATGGGACTCTTGATAAGCAATACAGTCCACAGTATTTATAAGATAAAAATAGATCAGTTGCTTGGGAAAAGCACGCTATTCTTGGCCTTATGATGAGAGGGAGTTTTACCCAGAACACCTAAAGAGAACACTACATAATGTGAGATCATGTGTAGAAACAGCAGTCCAGGGACAAGTTCTGAATGGAATGTTGCTCAGGTGACATCAAAGAAGCAAAGAAAACATGGTTAGTTGCTAACACAGGAGAACTCTGGGCTGTGTGTCTGTATAAACACATACACATACGTTTCTCTATGCACACATATATCCACAGACTCACACATTACCTACTCATGTAGGGTGCACATTTACACCCACACACACAGAAACACTCGTGGCCCTCTGTGTCCCTGGTACTTTGTGCCATCCTATTGTGCAATGCTGGAAATGAACTCACTTTTCATGTGGGGGTTTCCTCATCTAGTAGTTCCTACAGATGAATGGGAAAGGGAGCAGGAAACTCCTTCAGAATATTTTGGGCTTCTGAGTCATTTCCATGTTACCACACACTTTTTGATGATGCACTATTTTTTTTTTTTTTTTTCCGAAGCTGGAAACAGGGAGGCAGTCAGACAGACTCCCGCATGCACCTGACCGGGATCCACCCAGCATGCCCACCAGGGGGTGATGCTCTGTCCCTCTGGGGCGTCGCTCTGTTGCATCCAGAGCCATCCTAGTGCCTGAGGCAGAGGCCACAGAGCCATCCTCAGCGCCCGGGCCATCTTTGCTCCAATGGAGCCTCGGCTGCGGGAGGGGAAGAGAGAGACAGAGAGGAAGGAGAGGGGGAGGAGTGGAGAAGCAGATGAGCGCTTCTCCTGTGTGCCCTGGCTGGGAATCGAACCTGGGACTCCTGCACGCCAGGCGGACGCTCTACCACTGAGCCAACCAGCCAGGGCGATGATGCACGATTAAAAAGAAATTTTTTTCTTATCAAATGTATTAACAACAAACTATTTCTGACATACACCTGTATTTTCTTGACAAATTTTAGAGACAGAGCTGCACATACCTCAGTGTAATGCTTTAAGGCGTCGGGAGTGTGCAGCCAGCTCCTGCCTGAGGATCCGTTTCCTTTCCCCGCCCCACTCTAGGCTGCCCACAGCCAGAATCCTAGCGCGCCTGCGCCACAGGCTCTGCTCCCAGTTGTGTGTCCTAATTTCAGTAAATCACAGTGTATTTTTAAAATGTCCGATAGAACAATACCAAAAACTGTGCATTAATTGTGTAGTGTTAGAATAATTGTATTCTCAGGTAATTGGGTGATTGCAAAAGTGGGTGGAATGGCATAATCCAGAAGAATATGATGTCGGATAAATTAGCGAAAATGTAAAAATCCAGAAATCGAATTAATTAAATTTTGCTTTAGGCAATCAGTGTACATAATCATTAAAAATGACGATAATGATAGTTACGCAGTAGGTTAGGTAAATATTTATAATGGAATGTTAAGTTTAAAGCAGAAACCTAGGGTGTGGGATTGTTCGTGTACCCTCTCTGCCACTCTGTGAAACACGCCAGGGTCAGAATCCGGGCAGCAGTGCCCTGGCGATGCGAGTGGGGGTGTCTGAAAGGCAGATTGCATGAGGACTGATTTTTTTTCATCTCTTCTGCTTTTTTTTTTAACTTTATTTTACTTTTAATGACCAGAATTGTTTTTAAAAAAATGAAACCAAAGAATCTGAAATTGGTTTATTCATTACATCTGAATCAATTTCCCTCCCCAACCCCAGATCGTAGTTGAAAGTGCTGGGAAACAGAAAAATGTGATCTTGATCCTAACAGCCTGATCTTGAATTAAGTGACTATCTATATAGAACATTTTTAAAACAAAACAATGTATTTATAATATTCAATTTAGTATATAATTTTTGGCCACATAAAAACATCAACTGTCATTTCATGTAAAAAATAATTAATTAAGCCTTTTGTAAACCTAGCCAGCCAGACAGTTTGCCTTTTCTGTTAGAGCTCCTCCCGCTGAACTAGCTTGCTGTACAGTTCAGTGAAGGTAAAGGCAGAGGTGTTTAAGACAGGATTTCTGTGAAGTGAGTGCTCTTGAAAAAGTCTCAGGAAGGACACTCTGGAAGATTTTAAGGAAATTATTTATGATACCATTTGCCAGTTTGAGGGGAGGTTATGTTTGGTTCACATTCCTCAATAAATAGGCATTTCATTTGTAAAAGGGGGTTACAGAATCTTAACTCCCAACCTCTTACGTTGTATCTTTCTCCTTCTTCGCAGGGTGCCGTGTTAACTCCCTCGATGGAGCACACCATGTCACTACAGCCTGCATCGATGATCAACCCTCTGGCCCAGCAAATGAGTCATCTGTCAATAGGCAACACCGGAACAGTAGGTGGCAAATTAATATCATCTATCTTGGCAAACAGGAGTGTAAATTAATGTAGATTTCCCTATCAGTCACAGGCGCTGTGATGTCAACAATTATGTCTGGCCTCCCTGATGCTCCTCCATGTTGCCTTCCTCATAGTAAATACTCGGATATTTCTTGACTAATAGGTGAACTAAGAGTTGGAC